>NW_026126514.1:3457500-3832500 GCF_943737965.1 Phodopus roborovskii | reverse complement strand
TAATGTTCACACTCAGGTTGTTCTGTCACATGCCCAAGAGATTCCATTACAATATACACAGCTCAGATCTGGGCTGGTCTTGCATTTGGGTGGCAGTGGTACTCCTTGAGGTATATCTGGCAATATACTCTACCACAGTTCAACACAGTCTGAAGACTGTGGCATTTTAAAATATATAGAGAAATGCCTAGAATTCACTGCTGTCTTTTACTTTTGAATGTAGCAGTGACTCTTGGCCATTCTCCCAGGGGATATTTTCTCATCAGACATCTGACCTGCAGAAGTTATGATTATTGCATGAGATGTTCATTTAAAAACTACCTATGCTTTTCTTTTTACTTGTTCTATTGAGTTACTATTCTAAATAGCTATGATGTTCATAATTTTCTCTGTTTAAGTCCAAGCGTTTTTTGTTTGTTTTGTTGGGTTTTTTGTTTTGTTTTGTTTTTTGGGGGGTGGGGACCAGTCTTTCCACCATGGGAATTTGCTATCTTTGGTTCCTCTATGCCCTGTAAACAAAAACAACTAACATTTCGTGTCTTCCATGATGGAGCTGGGAAATTGTCAATCACACTAAACAAAATATTTAGTTCTGATAGCACCATCCATAGCTTCACATGTAATGACACAGATGGTGCCCTTTCTCTAAGACAGAGAAGAGATATTTCAGGAGAGATTCACTAACACACTAATACACTATACCAGGCAGCGTGCTTAGGAGGTCAGTTAGTATGTGGCATTTGTTAAGTTACCTCTGAGAGGCTCAGCTTCCCACATAAAAAAAATGGGAATAATAGAAACTATTTTTATTATAGAAGTATTTGTAGAAATTGCATAGCTCCAAAATTTCACATATCAATAACATGGTGAATGTTACCTTATAATGACTAATTATCCTCCTAGATGCCAAAGTTACTGGAGGGTCACTTACTTTGATAAACTCCAGGTATAAACTGAGAAACTTTTATTCATAGTGAGTCTCCTAAGGTGATCTTTAAGACTCTCTGCACTGCTTTAAAGCTTCTTACAGATATGTTGATAAAGTTTCATCCATCACCTCTAACCCAGAGTTAATTACTATATCTTCTATCAAAATAATGTGTTTACATAATAGACTTCTTTTTCTTAGTAATGATGTGCCAAGTTCTAATGCTGCACTTCAGGAAATATACAGGTAAGATGGCACAGAGGTTGGAGAAGTGATACTAAAGTAACTCCAGAAGCCAGAACAGAGAGGAACCAGATCCCATTTGAGAAGACCTACTTAAGAATATCCAGCTTCAAACCTTTGAAACACTTGCCAAAGAAACTCATCCGGTATGAGACCACAGAGAGCCCTTAGATACAAAGTGCTGAAGACATAAAGAGACATTCTAGGCATCAGGAATGAAAGGTAGGTTCAGGACAGGCCAGATCCTTGTTGTCATTAGTGTTCTGAGACAGTGCAAACTCCCACCTAGCATGTTCTAGAACAGAGTTTTTAAGCACCAAACTTTCAAATGGGGATTCTACTGGGTCAGGGGAGCTCTATTGGGAAAAGGGAACTTTACTGGGAAAGGCAACTTTTATCACAGATGGAGAGTCTGCTTCCAATCAGACGTTCCTCTGGGTGGTACCAGAAGACCCTCAGCACTACAGGGACTATTTCTGCCTTTCCCACTGACTCCTGACTGCCAACAAGTTTTACCTGATAATAAATCGAAGGCAAAACAAACAAACAAAAGAGTCTAACAGATTATTCTAATGGGGAGATGGAGACGAGGCTGTCTCTCTGCTCCTTACTTTTCTCCCCGCCATGATCTCTGAGTCTGCCCACATTTGCCCATTTTCTGGGAGACATGGCAACATAATGGTTAGGATCCAAAGCTTTGAAACGTAACAGGCAGCTATGCAATTTGAGCTTTGCCAAATGTGACATTGAAAAGAGGACACCGCCTCTCTGAATCTATGATGATAATAATAATATTTTGTGCACATTATAGTAATGCAAGCCTGTATCATGGCATCTGGAATAAAACAAAGGACTGTAATAATAGTAACTACTAATTCACCTATTCAACAAACTTCACTGCTGTCTGTTGATCGTGTGTAGATAAAACATGCTACCTAAACCTTGCAGGTATCTGTTCACATGACCCACAAACCTGGAATCAGAAATCACAACTTCAGTGAAACTGAGATGGGGCTACTCACAGAAGGGTAAGGTCAGCCAGCTTCCAGCTGCTTTGTATGTTTGAAGAAAAGAGAAAATAAGAATAGTGTCCTGCAAAAAGCAGAAATTCTGTATCCAAGCCCTTTCTTCCCACAAATGTATATACACACCATCTTCCTTCACCCGCCACCTGTGTGCTGTGTGCCTCTTAGACAAAGAAAGCAACAGTGCTGGTCTGTTTATGCAGTTTCTATCTACCAAGTGTCAGAACCCTGTACTCCACCCTTGTTAGGGGTGCTCAGTGAGGAATGTTGCTCCACATCCTAGGAATCAGTTCTAAAATACACTGACTGACAAAATCAGGTCAGAACCATACATGGACATAGATTATTTTATAAAGCAGAATAAATTAAAAATGGAAGTGTGGCATGATGTGGTCTGCCATTCCACTAACAATGGTAAAAGACGAGTGGAGAAGAGCAGGCAAACAGATATTGGTTTGAGTCTTCCCAAAGCCAGGGCAGCTCAGAAGGCTGCACCAACTACAGGAACCATGTTCGAAAGGCTATTCCTGGAGGCACAGCCTGACTTCGGGTACCTAAAGTGGGAAGCCAGTATCATTTATCTTTCTGGGCTATGTTACAGTGAACAGTCTCTAGAATACCTCTCCCACAAGGAGTCTCTTCCAGGAGTCAGAACACAGTTCAACAGTGATTATGTGTAGCTATATTAGGTTACCAAGAGTAGCGAATGAAATATTTGTGAACATTTGATGGCCCTGAGCTCCGTCTGCACAATGGGCATGTGTTATTATTAAAATGTTAATTTTAAAAAATGAGTAAATTATAACATTTATTTCACACAACTGATGAGTAAGCAGACTCTGGTTTCTAGAGTCTTCTTATTCTTTCCCAGGCCCTTCACTACATACTTTTCCTCCAAACAGCAGCCAACTCACAAAGTGATATTACCAAAGCAAATTCTACTGAGAGGTCAATTCTACAGGCAATTCCAAATAAACATCCCTACATCCTTCAGATGGCATTGACTCTGCCTTTCATTAACGCATCATATTCTATACAGCGATCTCCGGATAGGCAGCTTTCAAAGTAGTAAAAACAGCTCATACAACCCATGCTTTCAGTAAGGAAACTGGGACTAAGACAGCCCAGACACAGCAGGAAGTCAGAGACAAAACAACACAGCTAGATGCAGACAGATGTCCTTCACACTTCAGGATACTACCAACTTTATTTTACAGTACCTAAGAAACCTCACCAGGAAGTGGTGGCTCAGCCTCTAACCCCAGAGCTCAGGAGGCAGAGGCAGGCAGATCTCTGAGAGTTCAAGGCCAGCCTGGTATACAGAGTCAGTTCCAGGACAGACTCCAAAGCTACACAGAGAAACCCTGTCTCAAAAAAGAAAAAAAGAAGAAGGAAGGGGAAAACCTAAGCTTTCTGTTGGGTGGGTCCCTTGATCAACTGGATCTCTCTATTGGCTCTGTTTCAATTGGTTGGGGATTGTCATGTTTCTATCAATGTTTTCCTTTATTAAAACAATTGTGTCCAAGGTTCATTAGAAATAGCTGTAAATCATTACACAGCTTCAAATGCTTAAATGAAGATTTGTTCAGACTCTAGCCTTAATATCACGTAGTTTTTGTATATCAGCTACGGCCCTTCTAACTCTATTTCTGAACAGGAATTAATATTAGCATGTATGGGGGGGTAGAACTCAAAGTTTAATTCATATTGATGATAAACTAATTCCATCAATATTGATTGGCTTTGTATAGGATTGAAGATGGACTATAGGCATTGAAGTTGATTATTAAAACTATTAAAGTATCAATGGAAAATTAAGTGCTTGGGAATGATTTTATTCAGTAGCCACTGTACCCTTCTTCGGGCCAATTTTAACCCCTGGCTTTAAATTTCACCTGTTCCTCATGGCTTCCAGTTTTCCATCTTCAGCTCTCATCTTGACCCCAATCCCAAGCTCTGTAGTTCATCCCTCTCTACTTAGAACTTCCACCTGATCTTTGGAATGCCAAGGAGCTAGCTCTTCTGCCCACACTGAGATAATTGCATCTCAACTCCACAACTTTCCTCAGGTTTCAGACCCACATCTGGCTCCTAAATTCCATCCTCTCCTTATTTTTTACTTCCCAGAAGTCGCAAATCCCCTTCATGTTGTATTCTACATATCTTTATAAGGAAAATGTTCCTTTCACCATGTTCTGTTCATAGGCTGCGTGCATTGCCATACCTGAGCACTACAGCCTCCTTCTGGTTATCCTGGTGTAGGTTCACCTTTGTCACTCCATCAATTACACTTCTGCCAACAAGGTAAACTTTTTTAAGTCAATCAACATAAAGACATCATGCTGTGGTCTGATTTGGAATGTCCCCCCAAGTATCTGTGCTTTGATGGACACTAAAGGTTTAATCTTCAGGCCACATTACTCTTGAGAGGGAGTAGAAACTTTAAAACACCATAGTTTTAGACAGTGGGACCTGGCTGAAGGGGCCTGTGAGACCATGTCCTCTTCTTCACTCACTTCAAGAAGTAGGTGGTTTGCCCTGGGACTTATTTCCTGTATTCATGCAGTATCTTGCTACAGAATGAAAAGCAACAGTGCTACACACCATAGACAGGACCCTCCACAAACTGTTCCCAATTAAACCTTTGCCCTTAGCAAGCAGTCTAACGCTCACCACAGAAATGTACATGTGACTAACTTAAAGGGCTACCTTAAAGTTCTCCCCAAACCATGGCATGCCACTAAAGTTTGTCTTATTTTGGCTCATTTCTACCTATGCAACTCCCACACCTTTTAGCAAGCCATTTTATCTCCATCTGACTTTTCCATGGTTGTCTTGCATGTGACTCTCAAAATTGACCTAGTTCATGACTCTGCATTTAACATCAGCAAGGAGAGTACGTGCTTTATTCATATGCTATAAAAAAAGCTCTAGTAAAGCTTTGCCTTTGTTATTAAAGTGTCAACTCTAAGTGACACCCTGCTTTAAGTTTTAGACTCAATACCACAAACTGTTGAAGAGATAACAAGGACTGTTAATATGTACAGAGACATGGATTGATGCAGCTGACTTTGTGGTCCAGATCTTAATATCTGAAACCACCCCAGAAAAACTCAGGAAAGACAAGGCATGTCGTCAGTCCTTCCTCCTTAGTCCAAAGGCTCTAAAAAATAAATGCATCTTCCATTAGGGCAGTGGTTCTCAACCTTCCTTATGCTGTGACCCCTTAACACAGTTCATATTGTCATAACCATAAAGTTATTTTCATTTCTACTTTGTACCTGTAATTTTGCTACTGTTATGAAATATAATGTAAATATCTGTGTTTTTGATGCTCTTAGGTGACCCCTGTGAAAGGGTTGTTCAGCCCCCAAAGAGGCTGTGACCCACAGGTTGAAAACTGCTACATTAGACAATTCACCTCTTTCTACATAGCCTTAAGACCTAACTGGTGTCTCCATGCTGTACCTTATCTCAAGCTATTTTAGTCTCAAAAAATAACTCAAAGAAATGACCACTAGACCCTACTCATTCTTGCCCAATTGAACTATACTTAGTAACTCCTGACAAGAACAAAAATTAGGCCTTAAAAGTAGATAATACAAGGTTCATCTCTACAAGATGTTAATAAATCCAAGGTAAAGACTACATCCTACCATTAGCCAGGGTGCTGCTTTGCTAACTGACTTGCTAAGGGAGCACTTTACCATTCAGGCTTCGGAACTCTTGCTAGACAAACTAGAATTAAAATAATTTTGTGATTCTGGCCAAAAATAAATTGAGAAATGGAAATTCCTCCAACCATATTATAAGAGGAAAACACTTCATTGGACACAACTCTTTCAATACTGGAGGTGCAAATGCAGGACCTCACAGATGATAGGCAAGACCCTACCACTAAAGAGCATCCTAGCTCATACCTTAAAATTGAAGAAGTGAGACAGTATTAAGATACATTGAAAAGTTATGAATAAAATGTAAATTCACACACAGAGAGATAGAAAGCAACTTTTCAAACATTTGTTTTTAAAGTCCTGGATAATAAAAGGGATCCTAGGAATCTGGCCTTTGGTAGCCATGGTAACAAAGCCACATAGCCTCTTTTGCAGCTAGGCATGGCCATGTGACAATGTTCTTCCTAATACAGAACAACAGGAATGAATAAAACTCTTCATGGGCCCAGATTTTTGGGCACTGGTTATGCTCTGCCCTAACTTTCCTTTCCCAGGAGTTGTTCAGAAGTAACCAAAATACTAGCTTTGACTAGGCAGACAAGAGAAATGGGACCGGCAGAGTTACCTTCAACTGGGGCTATTAAATGATGTTAAATAGACTTCAGTGTTGTTCATCTACTACATTTGGATTTCATCTGATAATGCATCTAGCCAACTTCTCTAGTCCTACTTACACTGAAAAAGCTAGCCGGAGATTCCTTTGCTATATCTACTCCTCTTCTGAGCTACCAGCATCCTCCTTACCTAGCTCTACTGCAATGTTCCTCATAGTGCAATTAATAATTGGTTTACCCTGCAAATTCTCAAGGCAGGTATTCATCCCATGTTACCTAAGTCACAAGTTTGTAGCTAAAGTTCTGAATGATTAAGTCAAATTGAAAAATACCCAGTCTTCCCAAACTGACAGAAAGTAAGATTTATTATTACAAACATCCATCTGGTCACACTCAACAGTAATCATACTAAGTACACAACAGAAGAAATATCCAGGCATTCCATGAATTGTGACCTTCTCTCCATTAGAAATATGAGCAAAATATTATGGTTGCTATGGTCTAAACACACAAGGGTAGTGAAGATGAAAAACATATCCATAATTAAGTAGAGAAATGAAGTGGCAGAAAATGAAAATTTAATTATCAATAGTTGTTATTTAATGTTAATCATTGTTATTAAAATTAATGTTGTTACTAAATTAATAGTGAGAGGTTATGGTAGTTTTGGTCACCATTTTTTTTTTAAGAAATGCCCCCCTACCCCCACAGAAATAATTTTGCACATTACCTCTGTTTAACCTCTGACCTGGATGTGACACTGGATTCCATCATCTATGGAAAGATACTGTATTAAAGCCAATTAAGAAATATGCTATGTAGGAAGATATGTGGAAGAAAGAAAATAGTAGTTAAGACAATATAAAGGAGATTAGAGCACTTTCCTTTGGATGAGACTCCTTTTTTTTTTTTTTTTTTTTTTTTTTTTTTAAGTCCAAAAATCTTGCATCTTACGACAAATATTTCAGGTTTTTAAAATTTTCCCATCCATCATTTTGCTGTAGTATAACATCATTCTATTTCATTTGAACTGCTGCGAGATTACTGACTAGAACTGAGACTAAAAACAGTGAATGTTCAGCCCTTGTGCACTATACTCTGTGCCTCTTTCCTTTTCCCAAGATCCACTAAGAGTTAACAGTCTTTGCCGTGTTGCTCTCTCTGTTTAGGAGGCACACAGTGAACAGCTAAAAGCACAAGTAGTCTTGACACATGTATTCTATTCATTATAACAATTAAATTTACAGAGTTAGACAAATGCTCGGGAGAATCCGCTTCCTCAAGTTTGATTTGGGCTGAAGCCAAAACATTTCAGCTTTAGTACTCAGGAGTATTATTCAGAAGATAAATTGCCTGATATCAGATTTTGGGAAAGGTAGAATTACCATCAAGTCTTGTTATACAACAATTCATTGGAGGCAACATACCCTGTATTATTCAGTTTTGCTTATCATAAAAAAGGATTACTACTAAGGAGAACTTAATTGGAATAAAATATCACTGAATTATAGTTTAGTGTAGCATTACAATAATAAACAGACCCCCTCTTTCTCCATCGAGAAAAGTTTTATCTTGGGGTTTTATTCCACTGATGCTGTGTAATTTATTTATAAATATGTTCTTATCATAAATCTTTTAACACCAAAGTTGACTGTACCAACTAGCAGGAGAGCTTCTTTATTGATCCTCTGCTTCTTTTGAATGACAAAAAAATGGTTTCAGCTTTCAGGGTGGCAATTTCTCCAAAATAAATTTGAGTGGAGGAGATTACATTCAACTAAAACTCCATTACGAAGCAGCAGCTGCAGCAGGGTAATATAAAGTACTTTTCTTGGGTATATTTGAGATCTGTACATACTTTCAGTTTCTTTCAAGGTCTTGATTCAACAAGATTTATTAGCACTGTCTTCTTTAAAGGAAAAAAAAAATGGCCTCATGTAAAAGTTTGTAGTTTTCTGTATCAAGGATCCACACTTCTGTGCTAACCTGTCTCAAAATAACTAGTGTGAATGGATGATTTCTCTAAATTTGATAAAAACTGAATTGCCATTAAATTATAACTACAGTTTACTCTTTTTTTTCCTGGAAAAATTCAATAGAAATAGCAAACTTTCAAACTGGGACTATAAACTGAAATGTTAAAAGCATGATCACAGATAATGTGAATGTCAACATCAAACTGACTCACAATGGCTGAATAAGTGTCATGTTGAAGATGAAAGATACGATGATGTGTACCATTAACTAGGACTGGGAAGGCAACAAGAAACAGGTCTCAGTGGTATGGACTGTTTTGGCAGTTTTTATTTTGACAGTCTTCTGTGTCTTCAACTTGTAAAGTTCTATTAACAAACTTTTCATATAATGACCTGCAATGTGTTCTCATGGCATGTGATTACCCTTCTCATTGTGAGCACACCTATTCACTTATGTGTGTCCACACAGAGGACTCCACACCCCAAATGGAAGTGTCTACTTGCTTCTTTTCTCGACATATCTGATACCTAATAGTGGTGCTTACATAAACCATCCAGTCAGAACATCCTCACAGGTGCAATGAAGACCTGATTTATGGAGGACTGCCCTGCCTGGAGGGATAACAGCAGCTTTGATGATAGCCAACAGTTTCCCAAAGACCCAGCACCCAGTACTGCATGCTTTGCCCCACCCCACCCCCCCACATATTGCTGCAGGTGTTTTAGAAATTTTCACTAACCTTTAAAAACTACTCTTAATGTATCCTCAAAAGAGAGTATAACAGGTTTGTGAAATTAATTGGTAGATATTTCACTGTCTTTTATATTTTTATTAGTACACATTCATTGTACAAAGTATGAATTTTATGACATTTTCACTCAACAATGTCACGTACTTTGATCATATTTAACCCTCTTCATTATCCTCACCTGTTCTTCCTTTTGCTCTTTTGCTAGACTTTCTATCCACCAAGTCTCCATTCTATTTTCTCGTGTGTGTGTGTGTGTGTGTGTGTGTGTGTGTGTGTGTGTGTGTGTGTGTTATGCATTTGTAAAATCTAGGTTTCCCAGTTGAGAGGAAACATGGTCACTAAATAGGGCATTGTCCATCTTGAATCATATTCCTGCAAATGACATGATATTGCTCTTTTCCACTAAATATAACTCCACTGTATATGTACACTATTTTCTTTCTCCATTTACCTGTTCCTACATGCTTCAACCGAATCCATACTATGACTGTTGTGATCAGCCATTAAACGGGTTATCACTGCAGTTATCACTGAAGGATACTGACTTTGGTTCCTTCCAGTATTTTCTAAGGAGTTTTATAACTGGGTCCTATGGCAGTTCTAACCCTGTTCTCTCACCCTACCTTAAGGAAAGATGGCTTTCAGTTGTTAAAGTTTTAATTTTCTAATTCAAATGATGCTTGTTACTCTAATGTGAAGAAGTCAACATCATTTCCCAAATCATAGGGTCTTGTAGGTTCACTTCTGGTTCTTCATTCATGGATGTGTATTGAAATATGTATATGTTCATGCCTTATATTGTTTTTTAATAGGACTGACCGGAATCCAACCTGGAGTAGCATGATCTTTAGTAAATAAAACAATCAGCAAATAACTAGATATAGATGTATTAAACTAGATGACTAGATGCTTTTCTTTTTTGAGCAATGACTCAGCAGTTAAAACATATACTACTCTTGCAAAGGACCTGAGTTCAGTTCCCAGCACCCACGTTGGGAAGCTGACACCCACTGTAATTGCAGCTCCAGAACTTCTGGCCTCCATGGGCACCTACATTCATATGCATATTTCCCTGCACAGGCACACACAACACATAATTTAAAAATACAAATCAAGTAAAAAATTTTTAAGGCAAACTCCTTGTTCTGGAGATCTAATATTAATAAATAACCCTCACCTTCACCTTCACACCCACCCAGAAAGCTCTGAATTGGCAGGCCAAAATTCTGATAAGAGTTTTAGAGCAGTCATGCTAAACTCACTCATGTACACTTTGTCAAGCCCTACTTGCTTGGCATGGTCCTTAAGCAAGTCAGATGCTTGGAGAAAAAAAGAACTGGGAAAATGTACATTACTTATAATGTTAAAGGATATATTAGCATTATAGATACACAAGTGTGCAATTGGAAAGTATGTTAATTACAAGCACTCTCACTAACCTCGTTTGATAAGTGAGAGAACAGGTATGAAAAGAAGTTAAGAGGCTGAGGTGAAGTCCAGAGCTACCAGAGGCAGGGTGACCACGAACACAACTCAGAACACTAATGTCCTGACTTCTGACATTACATTCCACTCACAGAATGGAGAACTGTGGCCACAGATGTATGGACCACTCCTGGGATGCAGATGCTTGCATAAAGATCATAAAGTATCTCTAATGATAAAACTAGCCATTCTATAGACCATTTTGTAGAGTGTAAGTGCCTTTCACTATTATATTACTTTTTTGTTGTTGTGATAAAACATCAAACAACTTATAGAAGAGATCACTGGGGGTATACAACTCCAGAGACATGAGTCCATCCTGGTGGAGGATGTGTGGTGCCAGTAACACGAATAGCAGCAGGAGCAGGAAGCTAAGAAATCACATGTGAACCAAAGAATGAAACAGAGAGAACAAATAGGCAGTGGGGTGGGGGCCATACTTCCTAGCCTTTCCCAAACAGGGGAATCAAGTGATCCCCAATGGGGATCAAGTGTTAAAATTTCTCACTTCAACCATTAAGCTGATTTAAATGTAATAATGTTAAGAAAGACCCAAGAATGACTAATTTTAAAGACTTAGTTTTATTGTTTTTTAATTGAGTGCATTTGTGAGGGAGGGCTATGTGAATGAGTAGAAGTGACCGGGGGGGGGGGGGCAGAAGTTTTGGATCCCTGGAGCTAGTATTACAGGAAGTTCTGAGCCACTGAACATGGGTGCTAGGAACTGAGTTAAAAAATCTTCTGCAAGAATGGTAAGCACTCTTAATGAGTGAGGCGTGTCTCCAGCTGGTTTGACTCATTTCATACATGGTTCTTTTCATACCCCATCTAAAAGTCTGCTCTGATCTCCATCTCATTCAAAGATGTTTGACAAACTCTGCTCCTACACATGGAATCTCTGTTATCCATCCTTTTCATTTCTAGTCTGGCAAAGTAAAACAGACACTTTCTTAGCATACTTAAAATGTCTATTATTTCCTCGACGAAATAATTCCTCCAGAATATGAGGGACTGACAAATAGCTGATGTGACAAAAGAGAGGGGAATTTGTGGAAGGACAGTGGTGTCATCAATGCACAGTGGGCTTATGTACAGAAATATTATGCTGGAACTCACTAATCCATGCTTATAATGATTATTATAATAAAACAATAAACTCATTCCTCTAGCAGCCTAAATGCCATGGGAAAGGGTTTCTACTTCCCTATTCCAATACACAGAGATCAAAATGAGAAAAAGCATCTCCACTTTTCATTGCCACTTCTAGAAAGTCAAAATTCTAACAGCCAAATGCTGGAATTTCATTTGTTTAATAAAATAAACAAACATTTGTCAAATGGCTCCTTCTTATACAAGGCCTTAACACTTCATATTAAATATATTTCTCCAAAAAAAAAAAAAACCCAAAACAAAATAGAGACTGCCACGGGGGGGGGGGGGGGGGAGATAAATGCAGTAGCTCACCAAACAGAATTCACTAAGGAAATGACAGAGACTGTAAAAACGTCTCGCTCCCCTTCTCTATCCAGCCAAACTTAGGCAGAGAAATGGAAATGCCTGTTCCCGGGCCGCTGCGTGTGCAGCCTGTACATGCGCCATGACTGCTATTGAAAGTGTTTAATAATAGAGGAGCTTGCACTTTCGTGTAATTCATAATTAGAGGACGACGAAGACGGCATTCTTTAAAATCAAGCCTTTGTTATCTGCACCAGTTTTAGACAGAAGCTGAGAATCATTTGTGAGCGGTGGCAGACCCAGGCTGTTCAAAGCAATTGCCGTGCAGTGTGAGAGCTGCAATGGGGGTCACAAAGCAGGTCAGGAGGAAAGATAGTGTATCGATTTCACACCAGGAATAGAGGCAAAGCAAGAGCCCACTGTTGCTGCACGTGATGTATTTCACTTCAGTTTAAGGCACATTGCATTCCCGTCCAAGAGGGGGTGGGGAGCAAAGGGCAGTGGATTTCACACTGAATCATGATGAATTCTGGACTTGTGGATTCCAGTAAATATCTTCTTCCTGGCATTAAGTATTTCTGGAGCAGAGTGAATATAATGGAAATTAAGTCTCCAGCCATAGAGAGAATGTACCTTTAAAAAAGGTAAGCATGCTATCGGAAATTCATTTCCTCCACTTATTAAGGTGGACAGATAGGAATACAAGCAGACAGGGATATAAAAGCATAAAATGTATTTAAGTGACCATCTCTCATAATTAGCCACCAATCAGCACCACTTGAATAACCAGAATCATGCTATAGATTTCTCAACAAGACATGTCCATTACCAGAAATAAGCCTATCAAAACAGAATTCTTGGGTTTGGCCTCAAAGTTGGGTAGAAATCAAACAGCATGAGGCTTTTCTATACCAAATGTCTTTGATACTGAGTCCAAAGTCTGAGGGTTAGATATACATAGTAGTAGATGTACAAGGAACTGGGCTTGAACTCCACCATTGCAAAAATAAATAATTCAAAACAAATAGAAACCTATAAGGAGAATCAATTCAATCAGTCATTTAGTATGACTATCAATTTAATACAGTAAAAAAAAAAAAAGAAAAGAAAAAGGTAAAATGAAAATTTTCTGTGAAACTATCTATGAAACTTGCCTTACATTTCACCAAGGCATAATTTTAAGGTATAATTTCATCTCCCACAAGTGTTTTATGGTACCTTTTTTTGTTATAAATATACACAAGAGTCTACAATACATACAATAAAACTCACTTCAACAAATATCTTGGCTAGAATTGTAGTTCAGGGGAATTTGTGTTTCCGTATGTATTAGAACTCAGTAACATTAAAATGCTTAAACCTAATTAAAATAGTTCTCATATTCATTCCAGAGATAACGGTGGGATTCTGTTTGGATCTTCTCCTCACTCTAAAGAATGATGATATATGCTTGGCTAGAAAGAAATATGGGATCTAAATATATTTGATGCAAAAAAAAAAGTAGTTGTTCAGCCTCCACTCAAAAAGACAAAGCTAAGAATGCCATACTACCTCAGAAGTACTGCTTTAAGACACATTTCCAGTCTGTATCACGGCTATGGTGTTTCTGTAACATAATAAGTACAGTGCCTTGAAGAAGATACCTAGAGCTGTGCATGGTAGTCCTTGAAATATAGCAGATAAATTGTTTCACTCAGGTACCAGAAAACATGTCACTTTCATCCATTAAAGAGTTTTTTCTAGTTTATCAGAAATGACCAGTCTTTTCCCGTCTTCAACACCGTCCCATGTCAACCTGGAAATGAAAACTAATGTCTTTCCATCATATGTGACTCTTAACCATAGTGGTAATATTGCCACACAGAAAACTAACCACAGTGGTAATACTGCCATACAGAAAACTATTCTGTGTGTTTAAAATCCTCAAGTTACCTTTCAGAAGACCTAAACTTTACATGTGACTTACCACGTTAATAAAAGCCATACTTCATTTTGGAAAAACTATGATATTCAGGAACTTTGTTCCTGCACTATCCCCATCATCATTTTGTTGTTACCTCTCCTTTAGGTGTTCTGGGCCCTCTTTGGGACCAAAGGTCTTTGGAATGTGTGTGCACAAGACCATAACAGGCATCTTCCTCTGTTGTTCTTTTTCTTATATTTAGAGCTAGCATCTTTAACTAAGCTTGAAGAGTACCATTCCAGATGTACTGACTGGCCAACAAAGTCTTGAGATCCTCTGCTGTCCCTCTCCTGTCTCACTGCTGGAGTAACAGGCTCATATAGCCATACTCCATTACTTACAACAGAATTAAAGATTTGAACTCAGGTCATTCTACTTGCACCTTACCAAGAGACATCTCTCTAGGCCTCAAATGTCTTTACAGGTGCCCCAACCAGGCCTTCTTCTTAATGAATCCGTTGCCAGACTTAACCACTATAATACCAGGCTACACCCTGGTCCCAAATTCTGACATCTTTGCTTTCTAGATCCCTTTCATTTTGAATCAGAAAGTGGAAAAGATGAAGACAATGGTTATGGCACAATGCAAGGGTCTTTCTGTTCAAGTGTAAGCAAAGTGTCACCAAAGTGCTAAAGGTTTTGTTCAGATTTTACCAGGGTGAGGAGAGCGGCTTCTAAGATTCTTTGAAAATGAACTAGGAAAGCACAAAGTGGGTTGCTTTCATCATCTTCTATCTCTAGTCTCCATTTAGAGTGGTGGTTCTCAAGTGTGGGTCACAATCATGACCCCTTGCACGGGTCATCTAAGACCATTGGAAAACACAGATATTTACAATATGATTCCTAATAGTAGCAAAACTACAGTTACAAGGTAGCAATGAAAATAATTTTATGGTTGGGTGTCACCACAACATGAGGAACTATATTAAAGGGTCGTAGCATTAGGAAGGCTGAAAACCATGACTATAAGGCAAGAAGCTGACTGTTCTCCCACAGGGAACAGCTAAGAAACCCTGGCATTGCCTAGGAAATACCTAAGGAATGCTAGGAATTCCCTTCACTGAAAGTGTTCCCCCTCATACTCCAGACCTGAGAGGGTCAAGATGCCACTGAGGGAGCCTAAAACACAAAGAGCCTGAATCCCTGAAAAGTCAGATCAGCTGTAAACCCCAGGAGCAGCCCAGGCAATTCCAAAATATCCTTTGGGAATGAGTCCTGTGCCATATCATAATGCAAAAGCATTTTAAGTTTCTTCTAACTCATGTGCATATTTTCAGATCCCTAAATGGCAAGAAGAGGAGGAAGAAGAAGAGGAGGAAGAGGGGGGAAGATAAAAAACCTAGTTGTGAAACAACTGACAAGTATTTATTGAGCAGCAACTATAAGGTTGGGACTGTGGGGAGTACATGATATTTAAGACTGGCTTCTGATTCACTTGGGGAGATCGGATGTGTCCCAGGGAAGGTGAAGCTCTAAGACACAGCACAAAAATACCCAAAGGCCCAGAGAATACCAGGGAGCACTTCCCTCTCAGGATGGGAGGCTGCTTGCTAGGCTTCAAAGGCAGGACAGCTTTGACGATGTAAGAAATGTCCTCTAAACGTCACTTGGTTTTTGCTTGCCCATCCAATGAATAATATATATGCTTTAAATGGATCTTTTATTAGGTTTAATTTATATGCAAAATCCACTAAGTACATTCAGAAAATAAGACTACCATTATAAATGAAGCCCTTTCATCAGGTGTCTCCAAAATATCAAAATAACTGATTGGCTCAGTCATTAAGCAAAAGAACTGCACCAAATTAATGTGATAGGCATTAAATGTAGCAACCACACTAACAGATTTTTTCCTATGAAATTGGCTTCTTATAAACTAAAATGTGAGGAATATTTCTAAACAAAATTTTGCTAATGAACCAGAACTGCTGAGCTGGGGTCACAGACAGTAAATAAAATATCCCAAGGTGGCTTGTCACCAGTCCTAAGGCCTCTTTGGTCAAGGCATCACCTGTTCTTTGCCTCAGTTTCCCCCTTTATGAGATGATATCATGATTAGCAAGATGTTTGCTGTGAGGCCTGTAATCTGAGGTTGCACCAGGAAAGGCATACCTCTTTACCACATCAGGAAGTTATCCAAAGAAGCTCTTCTTTTCTAAAATATATGTATATCTACATTCATATATTCTGTGGAAAGTATAAAGGTAAATGAATTGATAGCTTTAAGTTAAATAAAAGTACTATAATTCTAAATTTAATATTTAAGTTAAAATAAAGTTTTTTTAAATTCTAATTTTTTTAGAATATCTCCTTGTAGCTAAGCGTTGGTGGAACATACCTTTAGTCCCAGCACTTGGGAGGCAGAAGCAGGCAGATCTCTGTGAGTCTGAGACCAGCCTGATCTACAGAGCAAGTTCTAAGACAGGATCCAAAACAATACAGAGAAACCCTGTCTCAAAGAAAATCAAATAAATAAATAGATAAATAATATCTCCTTGTATAAATGAGTTCAATTTAGTTTCTTTACATGCTGAGTATATAACAAGCCCACTACAAAGTACAGATAAAAATAGCATTCTCATAGAATAAACATAGGACTCAAAGTTTCCTTTATAGTGTTACATAAACTTCGTTTGTAGTACTTTAAGATTATATATAACATAATATAAATAATATTTATTATACATTATATAAGTTATATATAAGTAGTATATCTTGTATATGGTAAATAGAATATTAGATATATATATATATATATATATATATATATATAATTTTAAGCTGTTAATTCTACTTAAGGACACAATTAAAATTGATTTCTGATTTCATAGAGTAATGTATAGTCTATTGTCTAAATTCTTTAAGAATGTCCTAAAAATGAAAATGTACATAAGAAATAAACACTTGACCCACAAATGTTAGTCATTCGTTCAAGGTTTGAATAAAAATTTCTATAAATTTAGCACAAATATATTCTGAGTAATTTCTAATTTATATAGTTGTCACTGTGTCAATATATAAGGAATCTTAGCTATGCTATTTTTTTTAAATTTGTAAACATCATTAAATATTGTTCTATGGCATGCATGAAGTTCAAAGGGTGATGACCAGCCAAGAATTATGCTATTACAGCAATAGCAATGTTGTTCTTAATAATCTTCTATAGTTTCTTAACATACTTGAGGAGTGTCAATATGCCTATTATAAGGACAGACGAATACCTAAAGACAAAGTTTCACACTTAGCCAATGTAAGAAGGTAACTGAGAGGTAAATGGTATAGCTGTAGGCTGTAATATGGAAGATGTCATGTGTGAAAGCTCTGAATGGGAGAGAATGGTCATCGCTTAAGCAAATGAATCACTGGGCAGAGAATAGCTATGTCACTGTGCACACATCTACTAATTTTCTGATAGGCAAATGACATTAACTGGCTCACAGAATTAATGGGGGCATGCTTAGTACGGGGGGCATCTACATAGGCAAGAGGTCAATGTATGCACTTGGGTAAAACTAAGATATTAGTGTCTTAATTTTCCTACTTTCGAAAAAAAGATCTGAATAGATTGAACAAAATCACTTTCTGGAGTTGCTATTTGATTGCACAATCTGCCTTGGATATCTACCAAAGACCATAAATAGGCTTAAGCTGCTTTAAACTTCTAGTCTGAATCAAAGTTTGAACCCGGTACCTGTAAAAGTTCTGGCTCAGGTGCCTGCATGTCTACTGTAATCCCATATAACCTTATAAATTGGGGTGCCTGCATGGATACCATGATCTCACATGCTGACATAGGATTTCAGGGGCTAATATCTTTTGATTGCTATTGCAGCTCTGAATGATCCACGCAAGAAGATCAAGGGGTAAAGATTTTAGTGCAAATAATTTATTACAATGAAAGAAGTGTTGGAGAATGGCATCGATAAGGGTATGCAATCAGTGCCACAACTGTGGTCTACTGGAGGATAATCCCAGGAAGGAATTTAGACATGGGCGTCAACTGCATATCCGGATAATTCCATCCAATAGGGAAGAAGCTTGGCCACTTATGAATGATCAAAACTGAACACAGTCAATACCAAATGCATTAATGCCCTTGCCAGAGCTTCAGCACCGAGAGAGAGGCCCTGAGCTAGCAGCTAGCAGCTGTTCTGTGGGATTCCAACATATTTTAAGCCCTACCCAGCCCCCAGAGTGCCTCTTCATAGTCACATCCCTTTACTTTTTTTTTACATGCCAATTCCCTCTCCCTCCTTCCCTCTCTTTCTCTCTCCTTCCCTCCCCCTCCCTCTCTCTTATGAACGCTTCCCCCTCACATGTACCCTGACCACCCTCCCATCCCATCCCCCCACCCCAATTCCACATGTAGGGCAACGCCATCCAGGTGGGGTCATATAAATCTGTCAAGTCATTTGAAGTAGGGACTAGGACTTCTCTCCTGTCTCTAGGTTAAGGGAGTATCCCTCCATGGGGGATGTGTCTGCAAGCTCGTTTTGTGCACCAGGAATACATCCTGGTTCCACTGTCTGAGGTGCCTCAGACTGCTCAGTCCTTCTAGCTGAGACCCATATTCAGGGGGGTCTGAGTCAGTCCATGCTGGATTCCCAGCTATCAGTCTGGAGGACCGTTAGCTCCTCCTTGTTCAGGTCAGCTGTCTCTATGCATTTCTGAAACCTGGTCTTGTCGTTTCCCTCTGCATCTGGATTCTAGTTCGACTCAGTGTTTAGTTATGGATGTTTGCTTCTGTTTCCAACAGGTACTAGGTGAGGGCTCCATGATGGTGGATAAGTTAGTTGTTGATCTCACTATCAGGGAAGTGCATTTATGGTAGCCTTTCCACGGTTGCTCAAATTGTTAGTTGGAGTCAATCTTGTAGGTCTCTAGACCTTTCTTTAGGTTCAGTTTTCTCTTCAAACCAATAAATAATGGCTCCCTCTTTTATGTTGGTTCTCTGTCTCTCTCTCTCTCTCTCTCTCTCTCTCTCTCTCTCTCTCTCTCTCTCTCTCTCTCTCTCTCTTTCCTGTCTTCTATTTCTACCCCGAGTCAATCTTCCTAGTTCCTAGTGTTTTCCTCTCCTCCCCCTCTCTTTCTCCTACTGCTCTCTCCATTCCCTGCCCCCCCACTTCCCCTGAGCTCTGGGGGACTTGTCCCTTCCCCCTTCTGTGAGGGACTTTATATGAATCTCTTAGAATACACCTTGTATCCTAGTTCCTCTGGTGGTGTGAATTATAGGCTGGTGATCCTTTGCTCTAGGTCTAAAATCCATATATGAGCGAGTATATACCATGTTCCTCTTTTTGTGACTGGGTTACCTCATTCGGGATGGTTTCTTCAAGTGCCATCCACTTGCCTGTGAATTTCAAGATTCCATTATTTTTTTTTCTGCAGAGATGCATTCCTTTACTTTTGCCTTGAGTCTTGCATCTTGCACCTCTTTCCTACTGGTCTTCTCTTCAGGCACTCCACTGCCTCTCCTAGATAGCTGTGCCAAATTAATCTTCTTAAGCCATGGTTCCAGACTGTTATTGCCTGGCTCAGAACCTCCTAATGGTTTCCCTTTATCAGGAGCATTACATCAAAATGCTACAATCAGATTCTCTTTAGACACAACGCGTACTTTTCTGTGGCATTTATCTTGCTGTCTGGTTGCTGTTAAGTGTCACTATTCACCTAGGCGTATTTCTGTCTTGATCACATCTTGGTCTGGGGGAATGTAGACTCTGTCTTTGTCTATTTTAAAGGATACCGACATTGTCTGAGGAAATGAGTCTTCCTTCTGGTGGGTGTTCCTTCCACGTGTTCCTTCAGTAGCTTCTCCAGTTGACTTCCTTCTCAGCTGTGTATTGACTGGAGTCTGCGATGGGTCTGTACACATGAAATATATTCCCTTCCCTCCTACATTCTCAGATCTGAATAACACTCCTTATTTTAATTTCTTTGTGTCACTTAACAAATCAAGGCTTGTCAGGGCACATAGTACACACTCAAAAACACATGGTGTCTCAGAGTATGATTGTAGACAGTGTCATTGTGTCACAAAACAAGAACTGAACTTGGAGTTGACATCTAAGGTGCAGTCACAGCTAGGCACAAGAGACTGGTGTTTCCTAAATTGGCTTATCTAAAAGTGTGCTTTGCTGAACATTTCACATAACTAACTTGAGAATCAAGTAAATTGCCATCCGTGAGGTTGCTTTGAAATTTTTAGTGACTGCACATCACATCACGTGTATCAATTTTACCACGGTGAGGCACTGTCCTTCAGGTGACAATGCAGATATGAGTTCAATCCACTGCAAAAATTCTCTGAGTAGTGTCATCAGGAATTGTCCCAAACACACTTTCCTGTGTTGGGCTCTTCTTAGCACAATGCCTATTGACTGAATAGGAAACAGATACCAGCATCCAGATTTAGTTCAGAACACAGTTAACTAGCCTTGTATGGACACTGAATGAGGGACCTTGACCCTGTTACTCCAAGTTTTCACTGACACAGTCAAAAACACAACACACACACACATACATACACATGTGCAACATGATCAAAGAGAATGGAAATGTGTATATATATATATATATATATATATATATATATATATATATACATGCACAATAAACAAAAAGACCGATTAAAACAAAGAAGATGCATACAAGGCTCTGTTTTTTAATTCGGTACACATACACATTATTTTAATTACAGAGTTAAACTCATGCATGCCCTCCTCCTCTTTCTTGAGTGGCACGCCCTAACTTTACAGTATGCTCAGACACTGGCAATGACACACCTTTTAAGTATTACGAAGGCTGCCTTTCTGCAGTGTATTAGGCAGCTGCGTGCATATGAGTATCTTGTTGTCCAGAGTGACAGCTGTATTTTCGCCTGTTTTGACATTGAGTCTGATCTGGGTGAATAGCTCATATCCATTAAAGTGCTATTGCAACACTGAATGACTGCCAGAATACTTCCTGATCAATTTTAAAAGCCAGCTAGCTGTCATCATCTAATCGCAACAGCAAAAAACAAATCTTTGGGGAATAAAATGAGATTTTTAAACATTTTTAAAGCAGTGTATTAAATATAATCCCTAAAAAAGTATTTGAAGAATTATAAGGCGCAGAAGTGGGAAGGGAGAAGTCATGTTCTCTGCCCTCTGAAACCCCTCACACTTGCATATTGGCAGGCAATCTGAAACACTTCTAAAATTCCCCATCTCGGCAACCACTGAGTTTGAACTCCTGCCATTACGTAACTTAATAAGCAGCACTGAAAACAATCACCACCAAGCATGAGTGTGCCCACCATTAGATTTAGTTCTATAAAATTTAAGGCTGCATTCAATCATCTTTCTGTCTTTTTGCTTCATTGGGTGAAATCCAACCACTCTGTTTTACTTTTGGCTTTTCTGGACAGGCAGACACTATGCACTTTTTTTTTTTTAAAGCTACACCGCCAGCATTTTACATTCCTGTCTGTTGAGTATCACACAACAGAAAGCAAAGCTCGCGAAGACAGATGAGACCATCTGAATCAACAGTTTAGTGAAAGGAGTCAGATTCAAAGGTGCAATGTACCCCTATTTTGTTGATTGATTGATTGATTATTTTATGTTTTTCTTATGTTTATAAAGGTGAAAATCTCACTACACAGGCAAGGCTATGCTGGAAGTTTGTGATCCTCCAACCTCAGCCTCCTGAATGCTATGACTAAAGACATCTACCACCACACCCAACTCTGTCACCATTAAATTCAAAAGTATCAATGAATATATAATATATAGCTGACATAACCAAGCATGGAGAGTAATTATCTGAAGAAGGAGCTTGTTGGCACACCCACTAGGGATAGTTTCCTTTTTATTTTGGTTTTAGTATAAAACATTTTGATACCAGTATTATGCCAGCACACATATTTCAGAATGGTCTGTATCAAGAAAGGAAAAAGACTGAATTTTATGACATCAGGATGGTCACTCAGACTCAATTCCTTCTAGGGTCATTTAGCAAAATGTCAGAATGTGTGAACAACAAGGCTAGAAATACTAACTTGCTAACTGATGTTTTATAGAATATGAAAAATAGTGAATAATACATCACATTTTAACACCCTTCAGAATATATGCTTCCTTAATAAAAAGAGAACCATTAATGGGGATACGAGGCTGATAAAAAAAATCATTTTTCATTTTTGGAGATTTGAGAGTATCCCTAAGAGACTGGAATCTGCACTACAAACAGTCTTCTCTACATTGCCAGACACCCCCTTCACTCCTGATGCAAGCCTTCCTTCAGAGTTTTGCTTTGAAAAGCACTTTTTTTCTTTCTGATCTACCTTTAAATATTAAAAATCCATGTTATTCTAAGAAACTGGTCATCATGCTTCTTCACCGGAAGAGTTTACACTCCTTACTACAACTAGGGAAGGGTCCCAGTTACCACCTGGCACAGCAGTCTCCTCCCCAGGGACACAGGACAGCAGCCTCCTCCCCAGGGACACAGGACAGCAGCCTCCCCAGTTTGACCAGACATCAGCCTCCTCATCAGAGCCCAGCACAGAAGCCTCCCCAGGGCTGCAGAACCAGGGATTTCAGCCTGAGTTTGGCCCAAATGCCCCCCTTCATTCCTCCTACCCCATGCCCTCTAGAAGCTTTGCCTGTATTCCTATTGTGCTCTCTCTGACACTTACATGACTAATCAGAATCCTCATCTTTCTTCCAAATACTGCCCCTTCTGAGAAGCCTTCTTTGAAGCTCCCAGATTAATGCCCTACTATTCCTTATTCCATGTTTCCACTATACATACAAGTTACCCCATGCCGGAAGTGCATACAGTGTTTGCTTATTTCCCTACCTGCCAATCTTCACTGCCAAAGCTATAGCATTCTGATGGGAGCAAAATTAATCCAACCAAGTTCAAGTAAATCCAAATGGCAAGCATCATCTCACACTGTGATTCATGACGGCTTCTTATTGTAGGTTCATCTTGGTATCTATCTTGGGGTGACCTTCACTCACTTATCCCTTGTTAAAGAGAATTATCAAAATCCATCACACATTTAAAATAGGGACTATCTGAGGTTCAGCCACCAAACAGCACAGAAATGACAAAGCAAAACACCAATGAATCTATGGCTGGCTGAACAGCAGAAATTGTACCAGTTTTTATCTATATGTTAGTCTGAAATGTAAAACTTATGCTTGCGAGTTATAAATGTACTTTGCTGATTGGAGAGAAAGACCAAGTGCTCAAAAAGCAGAGAAGTAAATTTCCACCGAGAGACTAAGGAGAAGGAATAAGCCATGGGCTCTGTTTGCACCTGTGAACTTCTGAATCCAAACAGGAACAAAGTGACACGAGGAACGTCTATATAGCATAAGAGCTGACCTGCGTGTATAAGATTGATAATTCCCTGCCACTTATGAATGTCTATTTTTTTCTTCATAATTTAGTCATTGTGTTATGTGGTTCAGCCAAGGTAGAGGAAAAGTTGCCACTGAGGGGAACTATTTGCCTCAATTCACGTTTTCCTTCTATCAGTCCAGTGCTCTTAGCACAAGTTAGTTCAGCCTCCCAACATATTGTTAAAAACATGTATATTGTATCTAGGCAATCCGCTGCCCTTTGTAAATTCACATATTAAAGGATAGCATGGGAAGAGAAGGACTCTGTGATAGAGTCATTTATAGCCAAGCACTAAATCATATAATGCAGAAAACAAATGTGGATGTCTGGAAGGGTGGGGGTAAATATATTACCTCTCCTCAGTAAACATTCCTAACATAAGTGGGGATCTCCTGGCTGCCAAAATTAAGTGAAAGCTGGGCCACAAGTGTATCGGAGACAGGGGAGGGAAGTGCCAAGGAGAAGGGATAGGGAAGGGAAAGGGGGAGGGAGGAGAGAGGGGAAGGGAGGAGAAAGGGGGGTGGGAAGGGAACAGGATCTGAGTAAGTAGTTAACCAGGTGTTAACTAAAGGACTATCACTCAAACGAAATTCTTTTGTAACAGTTTTTAACAGCTTTTTATAGCAATAGAGGTATGAGGGGAAAGGGGGAAGGGGAGCAGGGAGAGAGGAAAAAAAGCTTGTAGTATTAAGCTAGAAATGCAGGATTAAAAACGACTCACAGCTTTCCAGTGAGTCCTATCCCTCCTGACTCTATGCCCAAACACGTCTTTCTCTGAACTGCCTTGCTACTTTGCCAAAAAGAGAAACTTATTTTCCATCTATGTAAACTCCTAGAAGAGGAGGGAACAGGAAGACTACTCAATTCAGCCCAAGAAAAATACAGCCCTTGTTCATATCTCCCAGGATCTGGCAGTGACCCAAGCCCTGCCAACGTTGGTGGTCCAGGCTTGAAGCTCTGATGTGACCCAGGAATTAGACCGGGTTTTGCTAACCTTCCTTCACCCGGTCAACTGGAGAAAATGATACACTTACTGAGCAGGAAGGAAGGGCAGGAAGCACATCACAGTTAACACCCCCTGTTCCCTAAGCTGGCAGGGCTTAGAGAGTCCCTGGAATTTAGCTGTGCCGGCTTAAGGCTTGCTCAATTCTGTAATGAGAGGAGCAGCCTCCAAGACCCAAAAGGAAGAGCTAAGGCAGCAACAGGAAAAGCACACCCAGTCTCTAGTTCTGAATTCAAGAAGTCAAAAATCTATCTGTAGTCACACAGCAATACTGTCAATTAGCAAAACAGCAATCAAAGGGGCTTGAGAGTGACCAAAAGTGATGCGCAATGTGTTTTAACTGTAGGGTTATTCAGTGTGCCACTGCAAGGAGGGGGCTGTAGAAAGAGCAAGGGGACCGGAAGCAGGAGCCTAAAGGACAAGGCACCCAGGATGGAGTAACTGGAATGAGCACAGGGAATCATATAGACCTTCACTCCTCCCAACAAGAAAAAGGAACCGGGCAGAAGGGACGGGAACAGGGGGGCCATCTGGTAAGTGGCTCTCCTGAGGGATGTTAACTGCTAACTGTGGATCAGAAACTGTGGTAAAGGCTGAGGCTACAAGAAACCTGCGAGCTCCTGCCCTCAGGAAGCGAGGGAAGGGAAGAACATACCGAGGACAAGATGAGAGGATAACAGAACCAAAGGTGAAATATCTGAGCTGTCCCAGAAAACAGCAAATAAGCAGAGACCTGAAGGAAACGAATGTTTCCTTCCCACTCTGCCTAATGTTGACAAAGGGTCTAGAATTCTGTTCCTTATGGGTAGGCGAGACAACTCTCCCAGGTGACAAGAGCACAGAAAGTCTTCAGTGAGGGAAGGCCAGAGGGTTAAGGCATTTCAAGTCATCAAATTTGAATTTCCCGTTTTTAGCACTTTGTCAGTTGCCTGTAGCACCTACTTGAGGGCGATCATTGAATCTAAAAGAGCTCACTATGGGCCTATGAAGGTGATGCAGTTCTATGTGTAAAGGCATTTGCCACCAAACCTGAGGACCTGAGCTTGGGCCCCCTGTCCACATGTCAGAGGAAGAGAACTGATGTACATGTGTGTACACATGTGTGCCTACACATACACATACACACACACACACACACACACCTACACTCATTCTCTCTCTCTCTCTCTCTCTCTCTCTCTCTCTCTCTCTCTCTCTCTCTCTCTCCTTTTTTCATGTAATAAAGAGCTCACCATGATTTTAGCTTGGCAGACCTTCTGCCCTGGCATTTTCCAAAATTAATGCCTGCACTGTATCTACAATTGTGACATTAGGTATTGAGACGTAATTATTAACCACTATGTGCTTCATGCATGATATATTTCATTCATTGCAATATAGCCTATTCTCACAACAATGCCACAGGGGCACGATCACATCCCTTATTCAGAGAACATAAGCCTTAGAAATGAGTGCTTTCCCCAAGGGTCTACAGCCAGTCAGTGGCAACTTCTAGACCCCAAGTCACATTTCTGTGATCCCAAAATCCCTTTCAAAACTATTTTAAAGCCATGTGTCCTCTACCTTCTCCCCTCCCCAACCTTGCACTTTAAGATTTATAAAAGCACAAACAGTATTTTTATTAGTGGGAATGGAGACCCACTTCAGGAACACCCAGAAAGCTAATTCAAATGTACCAACTGACTAAGAATAAAATCATTCCAAGAACACAGGGGGACTTTTAAAGACAAAACTAGTTTTTATTTACAATTTATATTATAAAACTTGTTATATTGTGCAGTGTTGAAAGAATTAACTTTCTCCATGATTAGTATTTTATGGTTATAAAAGTATTATGTTCATAACAGTTTGAAACATACAGACAAAAAGAATCAAATATTATCCATAATCCAAATAGCACAGCTAATGAACATGAACACTCTTTTTGGTGAATTCCATAGTCTCAACCAAGACAAGACTTGGAAGTTCAGTTTGTAACTAGACTTTTTTCATTGAAAATCATATGCTAGATATGTATATAAATCCCCCATAGCAATAAAGGATGTGATCTGGAGGATAGAGGTACAGCTTAGTGATAGAGGCTGGCATGTATGAAACCCTTTGTTCAATCCTCAGAGCTAGAAATAAAAACTAAGATTTTCAATAAATAAATGGTATTCTTATCCTATAAGTCTGTTGGATATAGTAGTGACCAGCTACAAGTTACTGTTTAAACATAAGAAACCAATCAAGTTAATCTCCAAACAAATGGAGACTCTCCTCTGATTATTTCATACTGTGAACATCTGAGGACAAAGCTGCTGTGCTTTTTTTTTTCCCATGCTGGCACCCCCAATTTAATGATGGACACAAACTAAATATTCAATAAATATCATTGGACTGCTCTACATAAAGCAACGAGAGACCCACTGGATAACAGGCCAATGTCACAGAGGTTGTTTGTACAGTACAAGAGAACAAAACCTAAGCTCTTGGTTCTAATATGATAAGGTAAATGAGAACAGAGTAATACTCAAGGTAAAAGCTCCATTTATGACTACTGTATGATCAAGCTCAGGGAGGAAAGGGGCATTTCTCTAAAATGCTAAATATACTGAAAGATTTAAATGTTCCCTATGCAAAGGACATAGTCACAGCCCTGTTCCTGTGTGCCTCACCATTCCAACATTCAAGTTATCGAACCACTACAGAACCAATCCGCCTTCAGGATGCGTTTTTAGAATGTATTATGAATGACAATAATTGTTAACAGCCTTCAGATCTATTTCCAGCAGCAGAAAGAATCAATATATGTATGAAAAAGGGTGATTCTGACTCACAGTCAAATTAGGAAATAAGATACAGAGAAGCAATATGGAGATTAGGTCACGCCTTCCAGTGAAAAGAAATATTCATTCCAAAAGTGATGCCATGGGTCAGCTTTGAATCCAAGTGTAAGGTTAACATTTTGTCTCACTAGAAAAAAATGAATTTGACCTTGTAATATTTATATCATACAAAACCTACCAGATACAGATTTCTTTTTGAAAGCCTTCAGATTGCTTCTTGTCAAACCGTCTGTGTCAGAGATGTGAAATGTGATCTTAAATGGTGGCCATATTTGATGGTGACAACGCAAAGACAGTGCTAAGAAAGATTTCAGTATGCCCCTTATAAAGAGGGGCAGGAAAAAAGCCTGGGTTTAGCAGTATTTTCATTATGTTTTCCTAGAAGAGTACAGATGTCCTTGAGGGAAGCCTTTGGGAAGAATGACTTCTTTTACAAAACTGTTAATAGTCTCAGATGAGAACTTAAAGCAGTACATTCTTTCAACAAATGTACATGTACCAATTTTTGGCCAAAACATGGTAACTCATTGTAAAGAAAAGAGAACCAAACAGTTCTGAATATGACAAAACATGGTAAGTCTATCTTGGTGAATATTAGTAAAATGCAAATTATTCTTTATCCCTTTAAATTTTTACAACTTGATATGGGAAGAAAAATGTGATAAAATGCACAGACATGAATGAGTTATGAAATAAAGTTTATGTACATAAAGTTAACATATTTTTAAATACAAGTACATGTAATTCTAGCAGAGATGGTGTTTATATGAAGCTGTTTCAGAGATGTGTGTATAATTCGCTCTCATCTTCCAAAGAGTATGATCTAATTTATTCTTTGAGTTGTTTTATGTAAAGTCCTGATCTACCATCATTATTTGCCCTTAGCCATCAGAGGGTTTGTTTACTAAGAGAAACTTAGTAACTGTTAACTAAGAGTAAAGGCCAAACACATGATTCCTTTGACATGTTAATAATATGTGCTAGATGAGGAGGAAGCTGCAGATGAAGAATCTGATGATTCAGGAGTAGTGTGCTTGGGATGAACCAAAGGTGGCTGGAAAGCCCAGCATCTATGACTCTGGCATGTGATGTTGCCTAACACCTGGTCATCTCTACACCTGGTGTCCTGCTCAGTTCACTAGGGATGATGATGTCTACCTTCAGTGCACTGGGAATGATGGTCTTTACCTTCAGTAGTACTATAATTTCTATACTATCGTATAGGACGTGGGATATAGTCAACAACACAAATAAAAATACCATATGTTTTTCATAACAATGTTGTGTGTGAAGATCATAGTGCTGAAGGAGGTTAGAAAAGAAGATGTGATATCAGAGTGCCAAAAATTAGGAATGATTTTAGTGAGAAAATATTTAATATTTGTTTTAAAAAACAAGAAGGATTTTGAGGACACATGGGAAAGATTCTTATGTGAACATTCCTGCTTATATAACCCTATACAGACTACATCAAATGTGAGTAGCCTGGTTTTAACCCTTAGGCAGTGATGTGTCACTCCTGACATGTAGCAAGGAAAATCCTCAGGTAGATACAAATAACCCACTTACTATTCACCAATCCCCATGTGCCTCAATTTTATACTTTCTAAAATGAAAATAACCATTTTTTTTTTTTATTTAAGGAATCCCTTAGAAAGAACTCAGCCATTGGCTATGATATTCAGGTTCTGCTGCTGTTCCAATCTCTGTGCCACAAACTTCACTGTAGGGTATCATTTACCATCACAGTAACCGCATGCCACAGAGCTACTACTTGAAAAGAGAGGGTCAACTAAAGTCAACTAGAAAAGTCTCTGTCTTGATAAGGTAAAAAGCCATCACTGTAAAGCATTTTAGACAAACTTGGTAGCTCAAAGGGGCTGCTCTGGTGGAAGAAAAACAGTCCCTTAGATCTTTGTCTCAGGCAATGAGGAAAAGAAAGATATTTTGCAAGATAGTAAAAATAGGGTAAGAGGAAAAGCTATGAAACTCCTCACAAAATGGCATTGTAGTTCACCATTGTTAACTAGATGTTTAAAACAGATCAAGCAGCATGTTGTTTTTATATAATTGTGTCATTTATTGACCCTGGCATCACTCTGATTATTCACCTTTAGCAGATGAGTGGCAGGAGCTGAAGTCTAGAAGACATGCTCAAATACATCTAGCTAGCAAGTAGACAGTCAGATTTGAATCCAACTCCATCTGCTCTCAGACCCAGCCATCTTGGTCTCTAAACTGCTGTCCCATAGCAGCACTTACAGTGATAAACATGCTGTCTGGCTGTAAGAATTAATTGATATTGATTTCTCTATTCATCAGAATGCATCTCCTTGGTATCTGCAGTGCAAGTCATACCCATTTTCTGAACACAAGATGCAAATTCCAATTGCCAATCATCAATATTTTCAAAGGCATAACAATACAAATGGGACATTCTTAAAAATCTATCAAGGACTATAAATAGCATCTGCACTACTCTGCATGAAAATGACCCTGTTCGTGACCATGATTGCCAATCTCTCCACTGAGTCCATGTATATCAGGAAATGGAAGGGAGAGTCCTACAAAGGCAAAATAAAGGAAGTTTCTAAGCAGCAGAATAAAAAAAAAAGTTCATTTCTTGAAATCAGATGCTTTTAATGGGTTGTTTCGAAGACATTGTTCATATCTATTCAAATAGGCCCCAGTCTGACCTAATGTTAATCTGTCACTCCTAACTGATCCTTTACAAAGCCTTAGACCACTGCTTACAAAAGGAATGTAGTTTATTACAGTTGTTGCACTCCAAATGAATATTGATTTCAATCTCAGGATGCTATGAAAGGACTTGCATCAATTACACAGTACATCAGAGTCATAATGCGAGTTACCTAGTTCCAATGATGCACACAGCAAATCAATCATTCACTTTCACACACCTTCGGAGAGGCACCAGCCGCCATGAGCTTCCTTTATCTAAGCCTTGAAATGAGCCAAGCAGTGCAAAACACTGATAGAAAAGGAAACCATCCCCGGGTTTTATAAACCATAGGCTACTGTCAGAAAGCCATTATAATTACTCCCTTTCAAGTGGGCTGTGTGTTAATACAAATACAAATGAGGGGGTAAAAAAAAATGAAGCCTTAATGACAGCATTATGAGGGGAGGTTTCTCCTTTACATTATTTATTTATTCAATGGAAAATTATTTGGCAATTATGATAAAGCAACTAGAGGACAATGACTTTCCTTTGAATCACTAATTAAAATGCTGATTGCCTGTGGAGTGAGATGTGTGGTTATGGTCAAACAAGAACCTTCATTGTACTAAACAGCTTGGGCTGGCCTGACACCTGGGTGGCAAGGGGACAGCATGAATCAATCTAACTTCACTACTAAACTCCAACTCATTTTTATTCAGCAAAATTTGAGGATAATGTTATGAATTTAAGAAAGACAATGCTGAGGCCAATAATCTTAAGGGAGACAGAGAGAGAAAGAGAGAGAGAGAGAGAGAGAGAGAGAGAGAGAGAGAGAGAGAGAGAGAGAGAGCAGCCATCCAGGTTTTAAGTGTGTATTTGACCTATTTTGTGTAAGTTCCTGAGAAAGCAATTTTTTTAATGTAAGCTTGTACTTCCTGTGTTCTTACACTTCTCTTTGAACCACCCTTAAGTCTAGGCAAGTTACAAAGAAATGTCATCGTCTTCACATTAACTCTCTTTGAACAGATGATTCTCTCCAATAATGGAAGACACATCTCACTATTAACTGTGAATGGGGAATTGCCTATCTTATAATGAATCTAGCATTTTGAATTTTACTAACTGAAACGATAACTTTCCTAATAATACTAAAGCAGTCTTTTTCTAAAGTGAAAGGTATGTTTTATAGCCACTTGTTTATGATCTCTAAGAAGATGCAGCTGAATTCATAAAGTAGAAGGAAGGAAGGTACACACCATTCACCTATCATGTTCTTCTTTTTGTAAAAAAAAAAAAAAAAAAAAAAAAATGCATTCTTTGGAAAGATCTGTTCTCTCCCTAAATGACAATCTCTTAGATTTGAAAGTTTGCCTCCAATTTGGACATTTCCTTCACAGGATTTCTCAAGAAGTTTAGCTTTTGCATGGCCTAGAGAAGATGATGCTGACCATGCCCACCCCCTGGAAATGCAGAGACTATCCCACTTGTAAATGGTCTGGAGGTCAGCTACAGTGTCAGGGCTATACTGGCCTTCTTGTGACATCCACTCCAGCATCCACTCTACATCACACAAGATGAACTAGTCCCTCTCCCAAATGATCCCCATAATGACTGACTAGTCATTGTCAACCTGACTGGATTTTAAATCACCTAAGGGGCACACATCGGGGTATGTTTTGAGGAAAACGAGAGATTTAACTGAGGAGGGAAGATACAATCCCATGGTGGGATGGATAGCACCATCCCAAATGATGGGGTCCCAGACTAAATAAGGAAGGGGGAAAGCTCCTTGAGTACTGGGGATTCCCTTTCTCAGATTCCTGACCTCTCCACTGCATGTGAGCTCTTGATGCCATGAGAAGGACTGTAGCTTCAAACCAGGAAGCAGTATTAACCTTTCCTCCTTAGGTTGCTCCTGTTAGGATCTGGTCCAAGAAACAAGAAAAGGAATAAATCAACTTCACATACTTTGTGATAACCGTCACACTTCCTTCCAAGTCCTATTTTTCCAAACTTGTGAACTGTCATTCTTCCCAATAGCCTTAGTTCACCTTAGTATCCATTCACCACAGTCTGTCCCTTCCAGTCAATGGCGAGAGAGATATTCTAGACATGGCTAAGTGGAGTGGGAACTGAGACAAACAAAAAAGATCCAGGGCCACAGCTGGGAGCCTGAGAGTTCTTTCACTCAGGCTGGGCACTCTCAACCTTGATGGTATAATCCATCTTCTATCTGTAACATCACTTTTCTCCTAGGGAATTACCTGGCTTCTTTTGAAAATCTGCATGGCCTTTATTTTTGATTCATTGGCTAAGATACTAAGAAACCAGAAATACCTGGTCCATACCCCAATTACAGGTAAAAGGAACCAATTTATTTTTTTGTTTGTTTTCGGTTTCTGCCTTTTTTTATTTTTTTTTTTTTCAAATGATGACATAAGAAAGTACTGTATCTCATGGTGAACTTAAACTAAAACCTTTATACAAATTTTATACTAACTGTTTATTAATAAAAGTTTGCTGTATGATGTTTACATTTGCTGCCCACAGATTTCATTCTCTTAGTCCATTGTTAACCATAATGAAAATCCATTCCTTCCATTTGATGCTACATACGCTATTAAAATGTAAGTTTCTTCACGAGTAAGTACAATGCATTTAACCCAGCAAGCTCTGAACATACACTAGGTATACTTCCAGCACTACCGCGAGGTGCTAGGTACAGAGCAAAGGCTCTATGGCACCAACCCCCATATGCAGGTAGGCATCATCATTTACACTTATAAAATGGAAATGCTACATACACACATCGCTTCAGTAATTTGCTAAATTGGCTTAAGTGGTGACAGGGCCAGGCTTGAGGTTCACATACCCTATAACCACTGCACTATCAATGACCATTCCTCTTCATTTCCCGACTTGTAAAACATTAATAAATGGGACAATGATAAACTATTAATCAGAATCAGATTAAAGCAGCATTTCTTTAAAGACCAGCCTTCAGTTTGATTAATTTATCTTTGGGGGTTCATTTACTCATTGCCTGTGACTCCTTTCCTACATAATGCATCTGCTCATGAAGCAGCCAACGTCACACCCATAATGCAAGACACTTCTAAGGTGCCTGGTGCACTGGAGGTCCATTCACCTCCAACATTTTTCCTCCAGATACAGCCCTTGAAGTTTTTAAAGTAAATAAGTAAACATGTTACTGACAACAGTGACTATTGTCTTTCCCAAATGCTGTCGATCTGTACATTTTGCATCCCTTCCTTTACTACAACAAGTCTCAATTTATGTATTATCAATTATGGTGATATATTGTTTATGATCTAACAAAGCTTACCTAAAGATCAGCATGCAAAGCTAGCCACTGCCATAGAGGCCAGGCAGTGGTGGCACGCAGCCTTAATCCCAGGACTCGGGAGACAGAGAGATGGATCTTTGTGAATTCTTGAACTCGGGGCTACATAAGAGTGAAACAGTCTAAAAGAGAAACAGAGCTTACACCTTTAATCCCAGCTCTAGAGAGGTATGTAAGAAAGGAGCCGGGTATTCAGGATTTAGTCTCTGGCCATTAGTCTCTAGCCATATTGAGGACAGGAGGCAATTGAGTCTCCATCCATGATGATTTGTGGAGACTGGATTGCCCTTTCAGTCTGAGATAGAGATAAGAGGTAGTATTTAGTTTTTCTGATCTTCAGCTTGAACCCCAATATCTGTCTCTGGGTTTTTATTAGTCATGTTATAATCAACTTCTTATTTTCCAAAATCTCAGGGAACTAGCACATTCCTCCTTTCTATTCTGAAGATTCCTAAGAGCAGCCCCATGGTCCTTTCTGAGCATCTCTAACCTGGGCCACATTGATCAGGGAGCAGATCATCTGGGACCTCTGTACCCACTGTCAGGTTCATTTAGCAACTGACATGTTCACCTTTGTGATTTGAGAAACCATTACCCTTTACAGAAAGAAGAGAAGTGAAATAGAATTTACTACCATTTTAACACTCTGCCATCTGCCCCAAACAATGCAAATTGGCAAATATTTATGGAATGCCTAGAACGTGCAAATAATATTATGAGAACAAAGAGGATACAAAGATGACACAGTGTGCTTCAGAAGTGGGGAAGAGGCATGGCCCAATCTGGGAAGGAGGGTGAGAGACAAAAACAGCTAAGTAAGATAGAAACAAGGAACAAACTGCTACAGGAGTCCAAAGAAGAGGGTCCAGCTATGCAATGAACTAGATTTCATTCTTGTTTTTGTACATATATATGATTTCAAATCTTTTAAAACTATGTATCTCAGATATACATACTCAAACCTGGTGTGCCCCCTGCCTTTTTTGTGTGTGTGACAACTGCTCTTTTCTCTGTTGAGTCCACTTACTACTCATGTTAGAGTCTGCATATTATTACTATTGGCCGGCTTCACTCAGTCACTCCTGCACTCACTTGTTCATAGATTCCTTCATTACACAACTATTACTGTCAGCTGAACATCAGGCCATCTTGAAAGTCCTAAGTCACAGCATCACCTCATCCTAGTTTTAGACTATCTACTGTGGACCAGAGCTATAGGACTGTTGGATCTGAGTGAAAAATCTAAAACATTTTGTCACTTGGACTCTAAGGATCTATTTACTATGGGAACAGTGAGATGGCACAGCAGGTAAAGACATTTGCCAAATAAATTAAATTTAAGACAAATATTTTAAAATATGCTTCTATCCTCAAATAGACATTCTAGCTATACATAGCTTTCACCTGACAAACAAATTCTGCCTTAGTTTAGAAGTATGCTGAGGACAGCCAAGTGTCCCACTGTTTCCTCAATCATCTGAGAGATCATTCTGAGGACAAGAGGTACATTCTTCCAATTCTTGGCAGGCTGTCTCCAGAGTAAAATCTGCATGGTTCCGAGGTCTCCCCAGTCACAGATGCAAGCATAAAAGCTAAGCCTCCTTCACTGTGGCCCAAAAACTTCTGCTGAATTATCCCATCCACAGCAAAATGCTTTCTATATGCATACTTAGTTTTGTATTTACAAATATTTCTTAACTACCATTCCCATATTCGAAAGACTAATGTTTACCATTGAAATACATGAAAGTACAGAAAAAAAGAAAGGGGAAAAATACAATCTATCAGGAAGAAATTCTCTAACATCCTCAATACATTTTCGCCCTGCATATATATAGATTGGGTTTGAATATACAAATACGTGTCTGTGTACATATTTATACCCTATGTGTAAGGGTGGGGGCTGGGTGTGTGCACACTACATGTTGACCTATGAAATATGTGGTGAGTACCCACAATGTTTTTGAATCTGTCCCCTGCTGAGAGAAAAGCAAATCCTTTATCGTAAGTCCTTTCAATCAGTCCTTGAGCCAAGAATTGTTCATAATCCTTCTGCTACATTTCAGTTTTCTGGTAAAAACCTGTACTTTATACTCTGATTTCCAAAGAACCATTGTGAAAACCTATACACATTTCTCCTCTGATTTGTTAAATACTAGTTTATGTTTGCTTATTTTTAATCTTATTTTCTTCTCTTTATTGGACTAAATTTCCAATGTAAAACCATTTTGGCCCTAACGTTGAGTCTTCAGTTAACCTCTTTCCTAGTACCCCAAACTAGAAAAACAGATGAAGACATTATGTGCAGTGTTTCACCTTGCATATGTCTAAAAATCTCAGAGATACAATCCAAGGATATTCTCACCACCTTCCTCCTGAATACATCAAGAAGAAAACCCACCTCAGAAGTGTCTGCCTCCGGAATGGGTCGGAGCTCTCAGATCAACTCCCTTCTTCCCTTCATTTGCTTCAGAGAACACTGCAGGTCTGGAGTAGACACTCCCCTAAGACAACCAGCCCCTGTAATGACTCTTTACTTTTCAGCACAGACATTTCTGGGAGGGCCTACCTGTGCTTCAGGGGAGCAGCTGAGGCTGCTGGGCCATTCTACTGAGACAGAGGTGTCCCTTTCTACGTAGAATCAGTGTCCTACATTCGTCAGCCTCTAGAGGGTCACTGATACTTGCCTGCTGATGCTCTAGTGTCTGATATTGGTTTCAAGATTTTCTCTGTTCAAAAATAAGCTGTGTTATTGGTATATATTATTGGTGTACAATACTGACAATAAACAATGCGATGTTTTGCTTCATTCATACATAAATATATGTGTGTATATGTGTATGTGTGTGTGTATATATATATGTATATATATATTGCATTAATGATCAACTTAGAAAAACAAAGTAATTTTGAATGAAAATAAAATGGAATAGCTTGTCAGAGCAAATATGAAGCAAATATAGAATGTAAAAATTATCTGATGGGTGGTGACAGCACACACCTTTAATCCCAGCATTCAGGATGCAGAAAAAGGAGGATTTCTGTGAGTTCAATGCCAAGCTGGTCAACTGAGTGAGTTCCAGGATAACCAGGACTATTTCACAGAGAAACCCTGTCTTGAAAAACCAACCCCCCCCAAAAAAATAAAACAAAAAAAAAATCAAACAAACAAAACACAAAATTATCCAAATAATAAATAAAATGATTTTTTAAAAAGTAAAATCTAAGAATGAGAATACTGTTCCACAGTTCAACAGGTTTATTTAAAAAGAACAAATATGGCTTATAAAGCTTCTACACTAAGCTTTTAACATATATTACTGAATCATTTGATGAGTGTCCTCTATCACATTATAGAGGTATTAATAATGATTTTCTTACCAGTGTGTGATCATCATTTTAATATTAGGTTCAAAGATAATTAGGTCCAATGAATGGTATTTAAATTTTACTACAATTTGAATAGATATTTTTAAATTGACAACACTAATTATAAACACCTATCTGTAATTTTATCAGGAACAAAAGGCAATGGTATACTTATCTATAACTATATTTTTATTTTATTTTGTACAAAAATACAATATTATGGAAATAAACACCATTCCCTTGTTCATTACTTGTGTTTATATCATAATGTACATCTCATCATCTTACTCTAAATGACCTGTCAGTGCACATTTTAACATTAACTCAAAAATATTTTTATCTGGGCCTTTTCTAAGCTAAATTGTGGGATTTAATACTTGCTTTTTAACTGGCATCTGCCTCACAGTGAAAAGATAGCATGACCAGTCCTATAATAAAGACTCTTTAAATGACTTTTCTTAATGTATGCAACAAAAGTGAAACTAGTTTTATTTGTAGTTTTAGCTTATTATGACATTCCCATGCCATTGTTGTATTGAAAATAAAATGATGACAATTCTGAAGGACAGTTGGACAATTCAAACTTTCAAAGCATATTCCATTCCTCTTAATTTGCCTTAGGCAAATATAGCAAGTTGGAAAAAAAGATCTTCATAAAAATGCTGGTAAAAGAACGACGCCCAAATTCCCAAATATTGTGTATAAATGTTTGTTTTCATTTAATTGGACTTTGTTATATAAAATAAAATAAAAAAGAACATTGTAAAATAAAAAAAATAAATTGACTCCATTAGAATTTCAAAAAAAAAGAAAGAAAGAAATGCTGGGAGACAGTTTTTTTTTTTCAATTAAAAACAAAAATATCAAAGTCAGTTCAAAGATCCATTAATAATGAACTGTTTCTATGATGTAATATATGGTTATATATCTTGATGCAAAAATCACACCATGTTAATTGTCTAAAGCATATTAAGATCAATGAGCTTAGTTAAGTGAATTTTTAAAACATCAACATATTTTAAAAACTAGGAAATTATCACGAATTCTTAAGTGGCCATATTTCTTGAGAGGGGATCGTAGGTATTTTTAACCTTTGTATTTCTTTAGGATATAGGATAGGTATGTTTGATATTAATAATCAAAATGGTAACAGACTATTAACTTCTAAAATTTGGCTTTAAACCCATTATCATAAAACAAAAGGAATCAATAGTCATGGTTCTGGATCCCATGTGAGGCATTTTTATAGGTGCTCATTATGTCTAGCTAACTCTCAAACACCTATAGAGAGCTATTGTGAACATTCACCAACTACAAAAACACAGTGATCTCCAGGGTTGAGAGGATGCCTGTGTGTTCATGACTTAACAAGAAGTTCCATTCACTGTACAAGGAAACCAGTGCACATGTATTCTTCAGGTATGGGGAATAGGACTAAAAAATAGCATGCATCTCTGACTACTCCTGTTCACTCAATTGCACTTTAACAGCAAGAGGAAAACCATCCAGTAGACATTAGCATCTGTGCTTACACAAGGTAATAGGCATTGTAGTCAGAAAACCCACATATCCTCACTTCTCTCTAGTCTCCAAAAATACTTCAACTGAGAACCATCACTTTTGATACTAATTGAATTTGGTTTCATTCATTGCAACTTATTACATAAATATATACATTATACACTGATAAAAAATGCAATCTTGGGGCTGAATATAATCCACATTTTACCTGACAGCTTAATTTTAAGACTCTATCAAGAAAGTCAAGCCTCTAGTTAAGAGGAAAATGTAGTTTATCTTCCAGGAAGCACTGTTTATGGTGTTAAATGAGTTGCTACTCCTGGCTAAACTTCTTACCTTCAAGTAATCCAATATTGAAGATTGGTTATTTTGAGTAGATATCAATCAAAACTTTGCTTCATGCAAGAACATGTCTTAATTCTCTCCTGTGCTACATCCCTGCTGAAGTTATTACATACAAGAGTGAACTGTTGACACTACACCAGGTGTTCATACAACTCAGTGCTTTCATTTCATTCATAAAGTTCCATGTAATTATTCCATGTAGAGAAGTCAGACAGAGGCCTGGATAGGATGAAAGGAAAGGAGGAGAGAAAGGCCAAGACAGCAAGCATACCATCATTTGAGCAAGCCAACCTGCAAACAGTTTAATCTAGAGACTGGGACTTATTGCTTGGGTATAATAATGGAGAAAAAAAGAAAGAAAAGACAAACTTTTAAAGGAAAAAAAGGGGGCATGAGTCCTTTCTAACACAGAAACCTGAAATCTTGATTCATCTTTTCAACAAACAAAAAATACACCTCAGACAGACACCTCAATTTTCATAGCCTGCTATTACAGGTAATGCTGAAGTAGGCAACAGGTACAAACGAAATGAAAAGGAAAACAAGAGCACAGAACTGAGTTAGTCCCTCAGCAGCAGTAGGACACAAAGAGTCCAGCCTACAGAAAGAACAGACAGTAGAAATGACTGGTTTCCTGTCATTTACAAACATAAACATGAACAGGGCCAAAGGTAGTCTAATAGAAAAGTTTACTTCTCAGGTTGACTAGTAAGGCTCCAAGTTGCTGTTGCTTTCCAGAAGCCACTGCTATTTCCTGCCCAGGACACTATCCACACAGTTCAAGTTCAAGCAAGGTGAAAGGGCAAGTTTCAGTTTAATTCTAGGTCATGATCTACAGAGAGGCTTGTGTTAAATGGCAACATTTCCCTCAACCACTGCCTTGTAGCATGGATGCAGAGCAAATGTCCAGGCCATTAACTAAACTGGTTTTTAATGATAAGATGATTAGAACATTTTATTGATTGGGCTCTAAAATTTTATTGAATGTCTTCTATTTGCCTGACATTGTTCCTTGTCTCACCTAATCCACACGGGACAACTGCTAGCTCCATTTGCTGATGAGATACCTGAACCACAGAATGAATCCAGCAGCAATCCCCCTGGATTGTGACAATGGTCACCTTCAGAAGGTAGCAAGCATGTGGCCGGCAGGCCTTAGAAAAATTTGTCCTTGGAGAGAGAGAGAGAGCTTAAAACTCACCAGCTATGTATTCTTCAGCAAATCACATTCTCTCTCAAAACCTAGTTTCTCTGCCTTTACATGAAAGAAAGGAGAACTCTTCTATGCCCCCATGGTTCAAGACTTAATGAGGATGTAAAATAGTACCTGGTCCAGTTTAAAGGCCATGTTTTGTTTACGCTGGTGCTATGCTAACATTACACTAGAATTGTGGCCTGCCAGTGCCTCCATGACTACCAAACCCCAGTAGCAGCATCACTGTTGCTACCAGAGACATCTTACACTAGACCACATCCCTCTTCCAAAGTCACACTGGAGCTACTCCAGCTCTCTCTGGTTGTTTTGAAATTCCACCCCTCACAATAATCTAGCCTGGGCATTCAGGCACAAATCAAAATACAGCTCTCCTAAGAACCTGACCCTCCATTTGTAGTCATAGGCCACTTGTGTTCCTTAGCTGCTTTCATACTGCTGGATTCTTACATGAGCATTTTAAAATGGGATGGTTTGGGGTGCTTGTTTCTTCTTATGTGGTCTATTCTTTTAGGAAAGGAGTTCTCACCCACACTTCTTTTGTTATTACTTTTTTAATAAGTGAGGGGTTCGGAGCAGATTTCCAATAAATGCTTGTTATCCTGAAAGCCCAGTCTCCCCTCACATATGAGTCAGAGTCCTTTGCCTCCATTTTAGGTCTGGACTCACATGGTTTGTGAGTTTACGACAGTCACATTTTAAAGCAATGTGACTGCTAAGCTAAGGCATGCTGGTGCCTGATCCTTACAGATTTCTCTTGAGAATGTAGCATGTAGCAAAACAACGTTCCCCAGCATAATATGACAGCTCCACAGGTGAAAACTCCTGTGAGGCCAGACCGACCATACCAGTGACCTGTGTAGCTCATAAATCACCAAGCAGCATAGCCACTCTGCTATTCCTGCTAAGTTATTGAGCTTCTAAAATTTCATAATGTTTGAAGGTTTTCTGTTGATTCATGACCTACACAATAAATAAATCACACACCCATTTTACTGGAAGCAGAAATCTTACCTAGAATTAGTGAGTTCTATAAAACCCTCAAAATTATAAGTAACAATAAACTGTATTGCTATAATTATAAATTTAGAAACTCGAAATCCTCATTCTTTATATTCTTTTAGAATGAAAGAAGGTCTATGGTTTTTTTTTATATGCCAATATCTAATGTCTTGTTAAAATTTGTGGTTTTGCATCTTTTAGACATGTGGCTAACAGCCCTGAATCTGTCAGAGATAATCACTTAATCCATCAGATGGTTTCTCTACAACTTTTTCTGGAAATGTACACATATATATTTATGTACACAGAGATGATCTAGCACTCTTTCATGACTTGTGTGTGTTTAGCATCAATGGTGTCACGCTGAATAGACCATTCTACAACTTGCTTGTCTTTAAAGTTTATTTTTAATCATGTGAAGATGCATCTGTCTGTATCTGGGCATGCACACATCAGTACAGGTGCCTACAGAGGCCAGAGGCATCTGGTACCCTGGAACTGGGAACAGACAATGGTGAGCTCCCTGAAGTAGGTGCCGGGAATTGAACTCAGGTTCTTCAGATGAGCAGCCAAGTGCTCTTAACCACAGAGCCACCTCCCCAGCTCCTATACATTATTTTTTAGTTTCACAAGAAATCTCCTTCTCAATGAAAAAAAGTAGGCAGCCTTCTCCTCGTAACTGCAGATGTCCACACTTTCTTTCACCAGTTCTTTCTCGTTCGTCTCCTTCCCTTCTCTGGTTTTGCAAGTGCTAACCCTATGCTCACCCTTGCTCCCATTTGTTTTCATTCTCCATGGTACTCTGTTAGGAAGTCCTTTAATTATGCATGTGTCTTGATTTATAACTCTTCGATACATGATATAATACATGATGCTTTTTCTGCCTTGCTAAACTAGAATAAATTTCAAAGATGTTTTTCATCTGTGTTGTGCTAGAGGTCTTTCCTCATGGTACAACTGGGGTCAACACATGAAGACCCACAGGCCAATTCTACTCATTTCTTTAGTTTTATGTGAACATTGCCACACCCGCTCTTACACAGTGTCAAGGCTGCTCTTGCACAACAATAGAGGAGCTGAGCAGCTACAACAGAACCAACCATTCAGCCCATGAAGCAGGAAAGGCCATCAATCCCATTGCCAAGAAATTTCACTCACCATTACCCTAGAACATGAAATAGTCATCCTGTCTCTACAAAATGCTGGTTAAGGCACCAGTGGTTTTCATTTTTAACTCAAGATGCATCATCACAGTTGCTTCTAAAAGGCAAACCAAAGGTGTTTACCACACTTGAAAAACATACTATTTCTTTTCAATTCTACAATCCAATCTATGTGGCTTAAGGCCCTATATGCTCTGGATCCTTTACAGTTTGGGAAGAGAGTGAATTCATTAGGGGATCTTCTTAAATAGCAGTGTGTCCTTCAGCCTGATTAGTAATTTAATGTATGATGTTTCAAAAACAAATTTAGATGTGAAACAAGAATATAGAATCAGGCAATGGAAAGATAAGTGAGTGGAAGGCTTCTGGGCTTCCCTGTACCTATCTGCATCTGGGATGTTTGCCAAGGATGCTAATAGAAACCTTGTTAGTCCCTAGATGCTAAAATAACTACAATTCCTATTGTCCTGAGGAACTCACAGTAGGACCTCCATCCATTTAAAATTAGTGCAAGACTCACTATAAATTCTATTGTTTTATTTGCACTGACTATAAGATTTATGATAGAGTTGAAGAATAGGTGTTAGTAGATAACAACAACAAAAAGATTGACCTTATTTCTCCATAAACTGGCATTCACATATTATTAGTACATTCTACCACAAATTTAAATGATTTGAGGTGACTCATAATTATGAGAATTCTAAATATTTTCATTATCTTTTATTGGACTTGCCAGGTTGTACTAGACATCTGTTAGAGGGAACACTCATTGTCTCATGTAAATGTTGAGGTTTTTCACCAGACCTCATTATTCAATGTTATACAAACTTTGAAGAACATTCTGACCACTGGACAAAGCACGGATTTGCCATTTTATTCTCCCCTAAAAAGACAAATAATGGGGAAATGAGTTTTGTTTGATCAAGAATAATAGTAATGATAATTATTTCTCAATCATCTATAGATTGCCTGCCAGCAGAGTTCTCAAAGACCTCTTTTGTGACCTGTTAGCTTATCTCTCAGGTGACAGGCTGTAGGAAGCTACAGTTGCCCTTCTCCTGTCAACTATTTTTAATGAAACTAGTACATTAAGTTTGACAAGTGCTGCTGTTGTGTTGAAGTAACAAAGAGGAGGGGTGAATGAAGAAATGCTTTTCCTAGGTTTAGATACAAAATGAACACTAATGTACTTGTCCAAATGCTGTATAAAATAGCATAGTCACAGATTCGGTGCTCACTCTTGCTGTATCCAGCCTCCTCCTCCAAGGTCTGCTTTCAGAGTTGTGACTGGAAAACTGGGAAGGAAAGAGGCAGGGAGGACTGCATTGGAAAAACTGCTCAACAGAGTCAGACACAACACAAAGCCGTGAAGAACACAAAGGAGATGAGCAATGATACAGGGTCATGTAAGAAGTTTGAGGTCAACATCATTGGTTCCATGCTTTTTGTTCAGCCAACCAGTCAGGGAGAAGTTTCATGCTTCCAAGTAGAACTATAAGGAGTGAGCGCTGAGGGTTAGGGTCAGAGTATCTGTGCAAAGATGATTGTCATAACCATAAGGACACTGGAGAGTACCATGAGGACAGGGTATAGAAAATATGAATAGGAAAGGGAATATCTTATTGAAGCAACTGAATTATACACAGAGACTCTGAAGAGCTATTCTAGAAGCTGGAATTTAAACAGTAGCAAATGTTTTCTGGATCCTGAAGACCCAAAGCCAAAGGATATCCGGGCAGCTGCTTTAACAACTTTGAGGAGACTACCTCCATCTAGAAAACTCCAACTTTGACATCAGTCTGCCTGATCCTTCCATCTCTCTTCGGGTCCATACTGCTTCACTCTGAGTTTCTTCCTGTGAAATATCCTGTCTGTTTGGGGTTCCATGTTCCTCAGTGGCTGAAGACCCTATTCCCCAACCAACTTCTCACTGTCATCAGCTGCCTGCTGCTATACTATGACTTATGCTCCCCAGTAATCACACAAGCTCTAACAAGTGAAGAAAGAAACCGTGTGCTAAAACATGTACTACTACAACTGCTGTCTAGCTAATGCCTGACTGTTACCTATGGGCCAGGCTCTTTCGAGTGCTATACACTTGCTCACTCATTCAATTCTCATAAAACCCTACAAACAGTTTGAACACAATAGACAGGGAAACTTTTCCTAAGTAGCATGTTAACAGGCAGGATGACATGACGAGGATTAAAAACAAGGTAGTTAGCCTGCAGACATTATCCACCTAACTACCTCATCACCACACATCTCTTAAGCCACCTTGCCTGTAATTTCAGGGTGGGGAAGGTCTTAAAACTGCCTTTCATGGTCAACTTTAACCTACCACATCTGCGTTAACTCCAATAACGTAACCACTGCAGTCACTATTCTTAACTTTTCCCCCTTGAAAAGTAGAATGTAAAAGGCAATGCTTGGGACTTTCCCATGCCCTGGTGAGGCAAGTAATAATCTTAAGTCTTTCAACTGTGCAACTTACACTATGAGAATCTTACTTGTGTTTCCTCAAAATCAAAATAACCTGCACGCATTCAAGGACGAGAGCTCATAATGGTGTTATATTCCTTCCTGAAAGCTTCATTTAGACACCTTTCAGAGATCCCTTCATGGACACAGAAAATCTTAAACTGTCTCTATTTGATTGTGCTTGCCTAGGGCATTAAGTCCAATCCACCAGGTCTCACCTCAGTAACTCCACACAGACTAGACAATTCCTGCAGCCGGCTTCCCCAGGGGTTTGTTGAGTTTCACATGCATTTAGTACTGCAGCTGCCCTGCTCAAGTTGATAAACTTGTAGCTAAATTCCTTCTGCAGCAATGTGCTGCTGGGCTTATGTTTTTTTTTTTTTTTTTTTTTTTTTTTTTTTTTTAATCACCAGGAGAATACATACTGCAAAAAGAAGCTGTTATTATGTGTTGGTGTTATCCATTAGTTTTTAGCATAATTGAGCTTGCATTGCAATTTCTCAGTAACTGATAAGTATGTTTTGTGGATGTGGTTAAAAGGTAACAAGAATTAAAGGGGGCTAATACATATATTTTATAGCAAGAAAGGGGAGGATTTGATGCCTTACAGTGAGCAACAAACTGAAGCAGAAATTATAGATGATTTTTACTAAATTTTGAAGTTGCTACGATACACACCTATACAAAACTCTTTAAAAGGAGCCACTATACAAAAGTTCTCTACTCTAATCCTTTTCCTTACTGACTGAATGACTTGCCAAGGTCACTGACACCAATGACATGGTTAGGGCTAGATCTTGATCTCCTAATTGTAATCAGAGCTCTGTGAAACATGGTCCAGCCAATGACAATAAACATCTGCATCTACAAGTACTGTTGACATCTGGAATTCAACACATACATCAAAACACTGTAGTTATCTAGAGCATCACTCATTTTGGTACCAACAATATGATAGTGCTCTCAGAATTGGTGGGACCTACTTTATCTTGCAGTCTCCATGTTTACTTTTTATTGTTTGTTTTATTTTTTTGTTGTTACTGTTGTTTTTCAAGACAGGGTTTTTCTATGTAACAGTCCTAGCTGTCCTGGAACTTGCTCTGTAAACCAGGATGACCTTGAATTTAGAGATCTGCTTGCCTCTGTCTTCTGAGTGCTGGGAATAAAGGCATATGCCGCCGCCACCAGCAACTCTTGTTCACTTTTTAAAATGAAATATTTATTATATACTTTTTAAATTTTTCAAAAATATGAAATGTACCCTGAACTCCCCACTCCTACTTCACTCAGAAACCCTAAAATATCCCCGTTAGGCTTTTATTCCCTTTCTGATTTTGCTGTTGTTTTATTTTTATTCACAACCCACTGAATCCAGTCAGTGCTGCTTGCTGGAGTATTAACAAGATCATTAACTTGATCTTGTGTGGGTCTTGTGCAGGTAATCATAGCTGCATCACACAAATGCAGTGACCATGTCATTCCAGAGGACAGCACTTCCATTCTCTGGCTCTCACATTCTTTCTGTCCTCTCTTCTGTGATAGCCCCTGAGCCTTGAGGGGAGGGGACACAGACATCCCAGCCATCATTTACTTTTATATCCTGCCTCTCCACTAGCACACCTTTCAGCTATGTTCTCTTGCTTCAGACTTCCACCATCCCCAACTCTTCAGGGCACAGCACCACTGACTGGTCCTGAACAAAGCATGCCCGTTGCTTTAACTCGGTACCTAACATCTTAGATTTGTCTATTTACAACTTGTCAGGAGCCTACACATAACCCAAATACTCTTCCTGGGGTAATTCTTGCTCCCTCTTTGAAGAAGCCGTCAATGGCTCCCAACTGCCTCTTGAATCAAATGAAAACTTCTATCCGAATGATTATCTTCACTCCTAAGTACCTTCATCTTCATTCAGTGCTGCATTTTCTTTTCAGCAAATATTTGTTGAGTAATCACTTTGTGCCTAGTTACATGCTGCACCCTGTGGGAAATCATAAGATAGATGTCACACTCCCCTCGCTTACAGATCTTAACAATCAATGTGGGAAGACAAAACATGCACACATCAAACATTTTTTACAGCAAGAAGGGCTTCATCTGACTATATACTGGGGAGTGTACGAAACACACATTATAGCTTACTGGGGGCTATGGTGCTTGTATGAGCCAGTGAGGCTCTTGGAAAGAATTGGAAAACCCATGCTCCAGAAAATGTGTATATAACTAGGGTAGGAACTGGCTTGCTCTATGCTCAGAGACTGAAGCATGAAGATTCTCTGACCTAGAGCCTTCTTGGGGCTAGTAGTCAGAACTGAGACTGGAAAGGGAAAGTGGAATAACAATGATTCTTCGGCTGACAACAGTCACCACAATCATTTTACCATTCCCAAAGCACTTGTGCAAATATCTCTATCCATCTGTAACTGGTTATGACTCTGTTTTTATGTTTATTTTATCTCTTATCATGTATCTCCATTTATATTTGTTCCATTAGATTATAAACTCAATATGAACAAAGATAGGGTTCCTTATTTCCTTTGTAATTTCCTACATGCCTCATATACTGCCCTATGTTGCCAGTGTTTCATAAATGTGACTAATTGAAGTTCAAACTTCTACTCAGATACTCACATGAGATGTGGAAGCATTCAGAGTCAGCATATAAAACATAAATATACACACAGTCTTGCAGAGGCATGCTCCTCTATCCAGAAACATCATGGAATGAGATGGCCCACAGAGTTAATCTTGCAGTAAGATATACTGCAGCCAGAAGGAACAGAGAGGTAAACAAAACTTGCACATTTAGTGTGCATCTGAGCCTGAAATATTCTCCAGTAAATGGAATGCTGGTAGTAGTTATTAAAATAGGTTTCAACTAGACTTTCTGTTGCAAGCACAATTCAATTAAATCTAGTTTACACTTGTCTAACACAACAGGCAAAAATACTTCACTTGAGGTACTGCAGACATTCTTCAACTATTAAATCTAGTTACTCCCAACTTTCTTAAAGTTCAACTCTATTCCATGGCACCCCTGTATCACCTCTGTCTCCCTCCCCCCAGTACTGGGAGGTACTCTCATATTTGTATAGTAGTACATGCATATATGTCAGTTACAGCATCCATCTTACTAGATGGTAACTATGAGCCTTTCTGTATGCTTCATCCCATCCTACCACAGATACCTTGGGAACAAGCACTGTACTGCATACACTCCTCTGCAAACCCCAGAGGCATCATTATCATGCTGAACACTGTTTTTATCATTAATAACTAAAAACCAATCTAAAGAAGCTTAAAGAACAAAGAGGAAGGGAAAGAAGGGAAGGAGGAAGGGAAGGAGGGGGAGGGAGGGGAGAGAGGGAGGGGGAGGGAGGAAGGAAGGATGATGAAGAAGAGGCAGCTAAGTAATGTGAACAATAAGTAGTGCTAGGACAATGTTATATTGATTAATAAAGTTGCCTACCCAATAACTTTTTTAATGTGTGTATGTGGTATATACATGCATAAGTGTCCATGCGTGTGCACTGGTGTATGTTCATGTGCATGTGTTCATGTGCACATGGAGGATAGAGGTCAATGTTAGGTGTCTTCCTCTGCTGCCTACCACCTTACTTTGTGTAAGACAGTGTATCTCTTTGAACCTAGAGTCTTCAATTGGGGTTTACCAGAAAACCACAAGCATCCACATGTCTCTGTGTCCTACTGTTGGGATTACAGGAATGTGCCATCTGCCTGGCTTTCTGCATGGGTGCTGGGGACTGAACTCTCAGGAGCTCATTCTTACAAAGCATGCACTTTTCCTGACTGAGCCATCTCTTCACCCTCCCAGATATGTAATTTCTACATAACTTTTGCACTAGATAAAAATCCTTTCATTATTTCTTCTGAAAAAAATTAAAGGAATATTAGAATAGTATGTGCTCTCTTCCCTACACACCCCTTTTCCATGTTCATGGGTTTTTTGTTGTTTGTTTTTGTTTTGTTTTCTTTTTATATTTTCTGTGTGTGTGTGTGTGTGTGTGTGTGTGTGTGTGTGTGTGTGTGTGTGTTTGACCCAGAGAGTTTAATCAGGGCCATCTGAGTGACCATAGGTAATGACTTCCCAACCCCCAGAGCCCATCATTAGCTAGTATGTGAGCAGGGAGAGGTAAAGTGCCATGGATAACTTCTTCATCCATGACTGGCAATTGACAGGTTTAGTCTATCTCAGGCCAAGGACAGGCAACCAGGCAACCACAGCTACTGTGAGTTCAAGGACAGGCAACCAGGCAACAGCCAAGCCATGAGCAGACAACAGTATTGCACAGCTGTTCTCCCTGTGTTCTGGCTCTTCCATTCTTCCCATTCCCTTTCCACAATGTTCCCCGAGCCATAGAGGGGGTGGTATAGAAAGACTGCTGAGGACTAAGCATGTTCCCTTATTCTTAGCACCTTGAGCAAACAGGGATTGGAGGGAGATAAGAGTAGGCATGGGGTGAGAGGATGTTATACATGCAGCTCAGTGGTAAGCACTTGCCTAGCACATAACATATCAAGCCTTGGCTGTATCCTTAGTACTGGGTAAAACAGGAACAGAACTCCTCCCTCCACATTACTCAACCTCAGTTTTCTTTTTCTTATATGCAAAATGGGTACAATTTGTGTTTTTCTCAACAACAATATTTCTATTGAAACTCAAACAGAAATACCTGAAAAACATCTATTTTGATAGCATACACACACGCACACACGTCTATTGCAGCTATAATCAACTGACTAGCTTTTACACTTCTCTAAAAAAAATGGAAATGCATACTGGCTAACTATTTACAACCCATACATGTGAGATAGGAAACATACACTGGTTCTAACTCCAATCTGATTCCTCACCAGATACACACTGAAAGTCAAGATACAGCAAGGTTCAACTGCACTTTTCTTCTTTTTAAACCACAGTCAATTTATAACTAAAGATGTAAAAATCACTGTTTAAAAGAAAAATTATTACGAGCTACAAGAAGGCAATGACCACATTCATTACATGGTATGGGGCATGCAGAATATAAACATGAACTAGATATGGCTGTCTGGGAAGGAAAGGAACCCGGTGCCACTCCCTGAGACAAGTATGGCACAGGCTGTGATGAGACAGAGGGATAACACACCAGAAAGACCGTTCCTACTGGCACGGGAATGGCATGTGCAGTGTCCACCTTCCAGGAGCTGGCACTGAGGGCCTTTCTGAATGTGGCTGGAATTTACCAAGAAAGACAGACAGAGCAACTGAGGACAAAGCTGAGTATGGTAAAAGCCATAAGTTGTCTCAGAGTGGCAGCAATCACCCTAGGTGGAAAGGGCAAAGGAGAAAGAAGAGCAGCCAGAATATGGAGACTTAGTGTAACTGCAAAGGATTTCATGGGAAGCTGGAGGCCAGGAGCTTCATCCGTACACAAGGGGGAGCCAGTGCAAGTGCACTTATTTAAACTTATTTAAACTAAGCCAAACTTCGCACAACAGGAAATCTTCCCTTCTAGAGTAAACATATCAGTGTGCAGCATCTCTAATTGAGGTATGAACCTGGTACCAAAACAGTGTCATCATCCCAATGGAATCCCTGTCCTCGTGCAAACCCTTCTTTTCCTATTGCCTAGCAACCAGCAACCCGAGTTATAAAGTTCCAATGAGTATGTGTGTATGTATGTATGTATATCCTGAATGCTTTATGTAACATGCAACCACTGTGTTTTCTCTCCTCACCTCCCCCCCAAAAAATGGCATTTGTATCAGTACTTTATTTTTAATGGCTGAATAATATTCTATTGTACACATATAACACACTCTATACATCTGGTAGCCTTTGTGCATTTTTGTTCTTTTGTTTTGTTTTGTTTGGGGGGGGCAGTTAACCTTTGGGCTATTTTAAATAGTTTTGCTATATATGCACATGTATTGCTCTGAGTCTAAAGTTTTTACCTACCAGTAAAAGTGCTGGATAATATGGAAATTCTATGTTTTGCTTTTTACAAACCACTAAGCTGCCTGCTACACTGGCCAAACCTCTTTGTATTCCCCATAGTGTAAGTTCCTAAGCAGGTTGTGACAGGGAAAGAATGAGGCAGTTAAGTGGCCATTCAAGATGTCTAGATGAACGATGGCCGCACCGAGCCAGGACCAGGTGGTAGGACACAGGGAAGTGCAGATGAAGAGCACAGGGACACAGAAAAGAAGAGTCAGGAATGGCCTGAGGCTTCCAACTGGAGTGACTGAGTCAGTTCAACCTCTCGGGAAGTTACAACACAAGATAAGAAGTTAAGGAGGCTGATTTGGAAAAACAGGGCATCTCTCAAAGATCATCAGTGGGCAGTGAGGAATTGTGGGAATTCGATGAGGTTGCGTTTCCGGTTTAGCAGCAATTAAGACAGAGCAGCTGGATAGGGGAAACTTAGAACAAGAGACAGGCCCAGGAGAGCAGCTGAGAAACTCACAGTCCCTGCAAGGTGAGCTAAGATGATGGGAGAGAGAGGCTGTGGCTGAGTTTGCAAGGCCCCAAAATAATATTTATAGGTTATTTACTGGAACCTCCTCCAGACAGGCTGGGTGCTGTCATGGTTAGTTTCTCCATGAGCAAAGCATCTGGAAGAACTCTGCTAGTTTAGACTGCCTCTCTGTGTACCACATTTACATGTTTCGTCTTTGACGCTATGGGAGCTGTATGTGGCAATCACAGCCTGAGACTTGGGAAGGTCGACTTGCTGAATACTCAAAGTTAGTGCTTCCTTCTGAAACAACCCTTGTAGCTTCTAGGGCATTTCTAGGGGAAGAGAGGGGTCTACTACAGGGGGAAAAATATTTCAAAGATAGGACCTCAATCTAAGAAACTAAGTGTACATAAATAGTCAAAGTATAACTACTAGCAAGACTATCCCTTTTCTTTTAAACAATGAAGGTTCTAATAGTTAAGTTGTTTTGTAGATTTCACCCACAATTCGTTTTTCTCTTTATAGAAACATTTCACTCCTTTACATTAACATTTTAATGAAGAAAACTATTTTGTTCTCTAATCGTTAATTTACAAGGGTTTAGTGTGTTTAATTATTATAGTTCTGCGGCTGTTTGGTTTTTTGCCTTTTGCTAGAAGATAAGCGTGAGCAGTATTAGCCACTCTTAATTTTGGTTAACACCATATTAATTTAATAGGCCGGAAGTCAGTCTACAAGTTTCTGTTCTATTAGATAGAATAGCAGGTGCCTTGGAATGCCACAAGCATCTGCTTTGTTTTCTCAATAGCATACATTAAAAACCAATACAGGTACATACATGTGACAATATTCAGGGATTCAAAATACAATATTTCAATCAGAGTGAAAAATCACTCCCTCTCCTGGTCCTCCATCCATCCACACCTGCCTCCCCTTTTTTCTCCAGTAATCACCAGCCTGACTCTCATCACCTTTGAACCTGAAAAATCCTGAGGAGGGTTTCTCTGCAAATTTTCTGCTACCTTTTCTCCCCGGGGCAGAAGGCAATTAATTTGACTTAAAATCCGCCTCTTCAAATTCCTTCTGGATTCTGATAAGCTAAAATCCTGTTTATGTAAACAAAAGTGCTTAATTCATCAGAGCATGTGATAATGCCAGAAGGAACTGGAAAGATTCCCTGCTACCATTTCAGACATCACAATCAGAAGGCGGGTGATGGAGCCTCCCTGAAGATACCAGGTTCTTCCAAAAGGCAACAGCGTTAACTTTTCTAATGCTTTTATTTCATTTCAAACTATCTCGCTGCAAATTAAAAATGAAGTCCTGTACAAATTAATTAGAGTTCATCTACAGTGGGAAACTAAAAGCACAATCAGTGAATCATAGAACTTCTTCCCTTTAAATGGGAAAGTAAGCTTTAGTTAGACTGATAGAAAACACAAAGTGGTTGTTAAAAGGTTCTTTCGTCGTACATGACAGTTATGGAATGAAGTGGTCATTCCTGGTACAAAATCTTCTCACTGTATGCACTTTGCTATAATTCCTCTTGAGTTCTCACCAGCTTAGGTCCCCCCCACACCCCCCACACACAGAGAGAGAGCTGGGGTTTTACAGCATGTGGTTCCAATACTTCTAAAATGCCTCACTTCCTCAGGTCTTCCAAACATGTTCTTCAGCAGTCTTCTTATTTCCTTCTTGGAGTTTTTTCTTGCTATTCTCGAGTCTCTAGGAAAGTTAGTCACTAACCTACAATAACTCTCTTGTCTCTCACACAAGCTCCAGCTCTGTTAGGGCCTATGGGCACTTCTACCTTACTAGGGAGACATCAGCACAAATGCAACATGGTCTTCAGAGAACTGTACTTCTCCATACAAACCAGCCCTTATCCCAACCTCTGTTTTTGATCAACGTCACCACCCCTCTGGGTACATAAAGCTTTGGATTCCTGCTTCATCCTGAACTTAATCTTAGTTTCAAGTGTTTCAAGTGTTTTTGTCTGTTTTCTGTATCTATTGTATTTATTTATCTTTGTATGAAGTTTTAACTAGTTTGTGCTCAGCAAACATGGCTGCTGTACATCCCAGATTCCCTACGGTCTCTATACAGTACTTCTAACCATAACCATTTGTCTGCCACAAACGTTATGGCAGACTCCATGGCAGGTGTAGTTCTGAGGCCAGGGGCATGCAGAGAGCCAGCCATCACAAGTCATTCCTACAGCTTCAGCTCCAGTGATAAACAGTGGCACCTGGAGATTAAACTGGCTTTGACATTTCTACCATGACAATAACATGTCAGAGCAGAAATGTGTATCTGATAGGAACAGCGTGGTGTCTGAGCCATCAAGATTTAAGAATTCCCTGATAACCCGAAGAAAGTATGTAGCACAAAGAGGTCCCTTAACTATAAGAATGATTCAGAATGTGAAAGCTACACAGATAAAGGCTGTGCTGCCCCTCTATGCAAGACTCAGGGAGGATGAGCCTTAAGTATCAACCGTTGATGCCCGTGCTTACCGCATAGTTCATAGACATGCAACTGGGGAGGGAGACCAGGCTATCTCCAGTTATCTAGCTGCCCTATTCTGAATTTACACTCACTAGGCCCCTCCAGGGTACAATCCCAAACCTCCTTGTTACAGGAGAATGCCTGGGAGTGGCTAAGACAAGCACTCTACCTGTGTGACTGTACTTTTCGCTGTAAATGAACAAGGCAGGATTCTGGTTTTGCCAAACCTCTTAAATGGGGTTAATACAAGTCTACCCAATAGGCAGATCCACCCTGTGAGCACCAATATCACACTTCTGAGTCAGCTAGGCTAATAAGTGGACCACTTAGATCCAATCATATCACTAAGGCAGCAAGCAACTTCCTGTGAAGCCTGATGTATTTTTAACTGACCCTGAACAATATTCTGTAACACTGAATTGTGGGATCGCATTTATAACCTGAATTCCTTTGAGTGAACTGAACACCACATATGAAGAAGTAGACAGTAGCTATCAGTGATGTGAGGAATGTGTTTATCTTTATTGTTTGAGAAACCAGGGGAAGGAGTTCTACCTGCATTTGGTCTCTACTGACATTATAAGGATATAAACAAGGGCCAAAATCCGGTATCTCAACTAAATGCTTTGCATTTTAAACCCAGAGATTAATCCTCCAATGAGTGTTTAAAAGTAATATTCCTAGCTTCAACTATTTCCCTACTAGAATAGACTCTTGCACTGGCAGCCTTGGACTATACTAAAACATGCCAGCATCAGGCAGTGAGGGTAGCAAGGGGATGCAGCACTTCTACTAATCAAATCTAAGAGTCCAGTAGAGCCACATTTACTTATTTGGAAATTTTTAAGCAACAAAATGAATTACTTCTGCTACTTCAAAATAATTAGAATGGTTCCTATTGTGCCTTATGGCTTTAAAATAATTACAGCAAGTCAATAACAGTCATTTAAAATGTAATGAATTGATGGCTAATCTACACATCCATTCAATCATTCAACGAGCATTTGCTTATCACATACACTCAATTATTTTCATATTCTAGATTAGTCTGCAAATATTTGGGTTTCTGCCATTTCAGTTTTTAATAGGAGATCTCAGTCTCAAAATATACAGTGTGAGACTAATAATCTTCTGGTGTAAATCGGCTCTCTTTCCTACATCCCAGGGAAGAAAAGCACAGTCCACAGAGTCAGACTCGCCTACCATGGCTCCTGCCTTCACCCCCACCCCTTACATTCAGCAATTAATTGCTGCAGGTTTGCCTCCTGTTGTGTTCCAAGCCCATCCACTTGTTCACTGCTCTGGATAAGGCACACTTCCCCCAGAGAGCTGTAATGGTATATGCACTGATATCTCCTGCTTCTGATCACCCCACCTTCCAGTCTCTTCTGCATTATCAATGGAGTTACCTTGTTAAATGTCCCTATCTAGCTATCTCACACCCAACACCATGTGATTCTTTTAGTTCCTTCAGTGAAATTCAACTCTTGAACACAATGACAGAAAGTATAAAATGAAGACCAAAATACACTATGTGAAATGCAAGATTTGAAGACATCTCAAAATATAGCTTTCCAATCTCACCTCTTGCTATATGACCACCTTTGTCCAGTCACAACACTCTGTATATGTTTCTCTATAGCTTTTCCTATCCTGCATGGTACTTTACTTTATTCGCTTATCTAGAACTTTCTCCCCCATCAAGACTCAAAGGATGCTCTAGCCCCAGACATCCAAGCCTGGGTCGGGACAGTAAGTCCAGGTATGTATCACCAGGCCAGCCCAGGGCACACATCTCTTTAGTCACTACTGTTCCTCTGGACATGTGTCCCTCTCCACTCTGTACTCCCACATTTAGGCAGGGAGATCCCAGAAGTGTGTTGCTTTGTCTAGTTCATCTGCTACCTCTAGCCACCAGCTGAGTGCCTACACAGCAGGCACTCAATCAGTACATGCAAATGATTAGGTGATGGGGATGGAGGCCTAACTAACTACAGGAAAATATAAATTGAAAGGCCTTTCTGAGGAGTACAAATGTGGTTTCTGAGAGACTAAAATCCAGAGGACTTTTACATAACAGAAGTCCAGTGACAACAGTAGTATGACAATAAGGACAACAGGAAGAGTGCATGTCCATGCCACTGTGCTTCCACTCTGGTGGGTGACATCCCAAGATGAGTGACATCCCAAGATGACTACGAACTACTGGCTGTAGCCTCCAGACCCCTCATCAGAAAGGCAGCGCACAAATACAAAATGTCACCATCTCTCAGAGAGTAACAGACCAGCTGAAATCTGTATCCTCAGTGTGTTTGTGGGTTTCTGCAGTCCGTCTACATTATCATATTATAATCCTTATTTTAAAAAGTTTTCTTTCTAAACTATTGTCACATACCAGAATGAATCAGAGTTCATAAATTAACATTAAAGAAAGCGAGTCTTCTTTGAGAAGCGGAAAAGGCAATCTTGCTGAATGAGGGAAATCATCTTTGCAGTTACGTGCCCACCATGTTATGTGGGATACTCAAGAAGGTAGGCATCATTCTGATAACTAAAGTCTCCTGGATGTTGTGAACAACCATGCAATGCCCAAATGCTCTAAAATGCATCTACAAAAACTGCAAATATTTGTAGAGGAATTAATTAACTAGTGGAAAAACCTGTTAAGAGGCAAAGATTCCTAAGTAGCAAATGTCCGCAATCTGTAGGTCAGCTGGAAAATGTACTCAGAAACACCTCTAAGTTACCAACTTTACCCTCTATATCAATAAATTTCTTCTGTTTTGTTGTTATATTAGAGCAGCTATGTCCATGCCCCCAGGACAAAACATCAATGAGCACACACATACACACACACACACACACACACACACACACACACACAGTCCACCCCCCGCCCCCCCCTCGCCCACTGCCTTCATGTTGCTTCTAAATAGTTCCATTTCCTGAAAGCATATCTAAACATCACACAGAAGTTGACCTTTGGCAGCTGTCATCAGTTCCAAGACTTCCAGGTCTCATTAATTGAGCAAAGTCTCCCTTCTCTCCAGCTCCCCTCTCCAGCTCAGGAGCCACAGTCATGTGAGCTGCCATAAGACAGAGTCAAGGCACTTACTCGCCTTACCCAAGCTCAGCCTAGAGGTCCAGACATCACTCCTGTTTTCTTGTCATTGGTGTTTAATGTTATTCCTTCCTGTGGAAGCAGAAATCCTTTGATCCATTCAGACTGGTCTTGGTGCACACAGCTTTACCAAAATGACTAGTTCTTCAGGCCATACTTTAACAGAAAATAGCAGTACAAAGATACTATAACTCTCAAATATATTGGCATTAAATCACCAAAGCAATGATTTCTTGCAACTGATTTCTGATTTGAATTGTTTATATATTGACAATTTGATGTATTTTATTGAACCTATGCATGTTGAGATTTTTTACAAGAATTTCCATTTTCTCCTGCAGATGTAGAATTAAGTTTGGAGATTAATAACTATAACTAACTTTATCCAGATATTCATAAGCTAAAAAGTAAAAAATAAGCATCATTTAAATTGTTTTTATAATAATTTTTTATTTATTTGAAACAGGCTTGTCAATCCCAGTACCTGCAACCTCCCATCCTCCCCTGGCCCCACCCCCACCCCACCCCATCCCATCCCCTTTTTGCTTCCCAGGGAGGGAAATACCTTCCATGGGGAGTCTTCAAAATCTGTCTTATCATTTGGAGCAAGGCCTAGGCCCTCCCCCATATAGTGGAAAACAAGCATTTTTTCCCTATGCTGAAACATGGACAGACTGTTTACATGTTACCCAAATACAGAAAATGCTATGGAATGCTCCAAATTAAGTACTGGTAAGACCTAATAATAACAAAAGGCAACTAAAAGTATTTTATGTATGCTCCCAGGATATGAATTATATAAGTACACAAAATTTAACTGTCTAAACATCCAAGATTTAGTACTTAAATTTACAATTGTAACATCTATAATTTTTTCCAAAATTTCAAATTCTCTGCTACCCTACTGTGGTTATTGCCATCAATTATTACCACATGTTTTATCCAGACCACAGCACACTTTTCTGCTTCAGAAAACAAACAAACAAAAAAATGCCTTAATACTCATGTTCAAAATCTGATTCTCATTTTGACATGCCTCTATTCGCCTGTAAATGTCTGTCTGAACTTAGTCCCTACGCTCAGGGATCGCCCATAGTTTTCAAATCCACCCTGGAAAATGTAACGTTTTTGTCAAGCAGCTGACGCTTTGCACACGCTGGACCAGGCATAGCATTCCTTCGTCCTGATGTCATGGGCCAGCATTTGTCTCAGAAGACATCTTTTGTAATTTCAACCAAAAGGCAAAGGAAATCAGAGCTGTGAACAGGCAGAGGGGGAGAGGAGGAAAGCCTCTTAGAACAATTCACTCAGAAGCATTCTGACACAAACCTGTGTATTTTTAGTCACTCTACACGCACACTTTAACATAAAGCCTTCGTGAAGTATCGTGTGCATTTTCAGACAGTTGGTTTTTAAAATGCTCCTGCTCTATGGTAATGTGCCACAGGGAAGTTGGCTATAGTTTCATGAAAGACGTTTTCATCCCTGACTGGCATCTTCTCAATAGCTGGGGCCCAGGCACACCGCTCTCTTCCCAGCAAGGCCCTCTGCCTACAGAACAGTGCTGCATTCATAACCTACTCTCAGCACCGCGGGGCAGCGCACAGAAAGGCCTCTCTGGCCTAATGGGTTACATCACTGAAAAGTCTTCCATTTGGTCTAGGTGAAAAACATGAATGCATGCCCCATTCATTTCTCCAACCTTAAAAAAAAAAATCAAGCAAAATCATATCCTCTCTGTAGTGAAAGACCTACATTCCCACAGACTGGCTTGGAAAAAAAAAAAATCCCGACCCTGCTCTTGATTCCTGGCAGTGCTACCACAAACTTGCTTAGCCCACCACTCAGTTCCTTCAGAACAAATGTTACAACCTGTGGCTCCACGACACATGCCCAGTAATACATCCAAATAAACTTTAATTCTTTTGTGGATTGGTGCTATTATCACTTTCAGGCTGAAGTCACACTTTTTAAAAATAGGTTTGACATGCAATCATGGAATCACAACCCTCACCCTCTCCACTGGCCTCAGCACCATAAACCAGTGTAAACAGATGGCTCCCCGTATCCTGGCTCCAACGCTTCCTGATGGTCCAAATATCTGTGATTCCTTGCAAGGTAGGCACCCAGTAGTCTAGCCAAAATACTTTATATTGAATGAGACACGGTCCCTTTTCTCCTCATTAACATACGCCTTTCTTGGATGAACCAGAGTTAATGGCTTCAGGACATTTCTACCTTTCTTTCTAAAACATAAGTTCATTGTGGACACAAGTTACATTTAGGTGGGGGGGGGGGAAGCCCACAGCTTATATGGTTTCTCTAAATCATACAAATAAATGGGCAGTATAATGTCAGAGATGGCTGTGCTTTTGAAAGTGATGCCAAATGTCCCCAAACTACAGCCGCACAGAGACTACCTGGCAGGGCACAGCATTCCAGAGTTCAGAATCCTCAGTGAATTCCACATGGACTCAGGTAGCTGTCTGTGACAATGTCTGTTCTATGCCCTCTCTCTAGTGTCACTCTGAATGACAAGGGGAACCATGTCAGTTATGAAGCATCTTGGACTTTTATGACTAATGGCTCACTCAAAGCCATATACATCCTTGATCATATCTCTCCATCCCTATTCACCAGCCAGACATAGCAGAACTGTACAGTTTCTCCCAGGCCATTCCCATGCATTATGGAGCCCCAGCTGCTGACAGCTAGGCCCCCCAGTCTGAGGCCTGAGCGCCCTGACTGCTGGTTCTCCTGGAAGCCCTTGAGACTGAGGGCTGCTTCTGCTTCCTTTCCTCTTCTATGGTGTGCCCTCTCTTGGATGTTTAGTTCCATTTCGTTTGTTTAATAAGAATAATCCTTAATGGATACACGTGAAAACAAACAAACAAATGAAGAAAACTTCCTCAGAAAGCCTGCAGGGAAAATTCTAAAAGAAGCTGGTCTAAAAAGAGCCAAATGCCTTTTCTAAACAAAACATCAATTTTGGCAGTAGAGAGGTGCTGCAGAAAACAAGTATAAATACCAATTCCCTAAAAACTGAAAGTTATGATTTGCATAGTAACACCTAACGTTGACAAGGCTGACTCCCTAAGCAGAGCCCCCTCACTGTGGTATCTGGGTAATACGGATCTCTGTGTCCTTCAGACTACTGACTAAAAAGAAAAACTCAATGGACTGTGTTGTTGTACTTCCTCAAACCTTCCCTAAAGTACATGAAAATAAGACACTGAGATCATGAAGACCTCTGTTGCCAAGCCCACCAATATGATTTCCCTTCCATTTCCATTTTCCTCATCCATACACAGAGATCCTGAGTTTTGGAGTTTCTCAATGACTAGGCTAGGGCTGCAGACTCAGAGGTCATTCCTCCACAATCTCTTGTAGAAGACAGGGCAAAATTCACAGAAGATTCACATGACTACGGATAATTAATGTCAACCATTTCCACCCTATGAAAGAAAATGGGTCTTGTGTTAAGAGTGAACAATGAGGGCATTATTTTGGTTCCATTGTGTTTTTTGAGGGAGTTCCCATCTCTAAAGTGTACATGCAAATGCAACAGTATTTTAGCTATCCCACTGTTATCAATTTGCTGATAGTGCAGCTGTAGAAGACTCTGTGAATGCCTCAAGACCAAAGCTGCTTCCAATATCATTTTCTTTCCACACACAACCTAAGAATGGCTCGTGGAATGCTGAGGATAAGTACTCAGGAAGCTATTCATCTGTGATGGGCATCTCCAAAGACCGAGGAAGGGAAATACTGGTAAAAGAATGCTGGCTCTCTGCTGTAGTTTATCCTTCCTGTTATATACCTAACACTCTTTGAATGTCTTCTCATTACATAAACATTAAAAAGTCACCATGATTTCCACAAGTCTATCCCTGAGATCTATGTGGGAGACACATGTGGGTCAGGATGAGGGGAACCCTCAAGCTACTCTTTCATATAAAATTCTAAGGTATAGCAAGGGTTAAAGCCAAGCAAAACACAGCCATGGCCACTCAAGCTTATCTAAGCACTCAGGAGGCTGAGACAGGGATCATAAGCTTGAGGCCAGCCTGGGCTCCACTAAGACCCTGTCTCATACAATAACATCACATACACCAAGGAAAAAAATGAAACAAACCTAACATACACTATTAGGGTCAGCAAAATGGCTCAGCTGGTGGGGGCACTCACCACCATGCCTGATGGCATCTGTTTGATCCCAGGTCCCACATGGTGGGAGGAAAGGGCCAACTGCTACAAGTTGCCCTCTGACCTCCACAAGTACCACCAGCATGCAAGCCTCCTTCAACTCACAACCCTTTGTGCATTACGTAGATACATAATAAATAAATAAATAAATAAATAAATAAATAAATAAATATTTTAAAGGGAGGAGCTTTGAGAGTAAACAAGGTTACATTCTAGTCAGGCTTCATTAAAAGCTAGGTGGTATTAAATAATTTTAATTTTAATAATTAAATAACTTTTGTTTTGAACTTTTCTATATAATGCTTCATGGCTCTATTTCACTCCATAAGCATTTATAAATATCTAAATACAGCACAGCTCTATTAACTTTCAGCCATTACTAGACATGGAAGCTTGGCATAGCTTCAACCCAAAGGCCAAAATTTATAGCATTTGCCAAAAGCTTTAGCAATGAACACTTTTTTTTTTCAAGAGAAATTTTGCACACAATATTATTGGAAATATAAAAAAGTAAAGGCAAACCTGTGACGTTGTATTCATTGTGAGAAAATATTCATTTCAAAATGAATGATTTCATATAAGCCACTGGCCTGCCCCTAAAGATTAGGAACATGAACAGCAGACTATAATACAGCACCCATATGTAAATTCACAATTTGGTGAAATAATAAACGAAAGAATTTCTAGAGCTTAAAGAAAATACAAAAAAAAAAATCTACCTTTATTTTTATTCATTTACATACTTAGTGGTATGTAAGTGCAGGACAAATGCAATGTATGCAAAATACAAATTCCTAAGCTAACTGGTTCTGGGGAGCTGGATGTTACCTCAAATACAGCCAAGTAGTGTACATAGAACACACAAAGACTGTAGAGCTGATGGGTGTTTTGTGGAGTGTAGCTAGAGATTATTTTAAGGGGCATCTTTGGTATTTGATGACCTAATGGTTTATATTGAGAAAGGACACAAGCAGGCAGGTGGAATGATAAAGCAGAACGTTATAAAGAATCCCCACTCCACTTTTAACTTCATAAGTACCAAGGCGAGAGATGGGAGGAAGATAGGAAACAGAATGGGCCGTCAGTAGAGCGCAGCTATTTGACACCTTAGAAATGGATGAGGTCATACGGGAAGAAAGTGGGAAGGAAGGAGGAAATGGCTTGGGATTGTCTGCACTGGTACAATGCAGACCTGAATGCACATGACTGCCTCACCCATCCCAAGACTGTGAAGGAAGAGGCATGCTGTCCTACAAATGCATAGTGTCTATGTGTTATCTTAAGGGAATCTATTGGGCTTCAATGAAAGGCTCAACAGGGATTTTTTTCTGTTTAACCAGTTAGTTTCTGAGTATTTTTCCAATCAATTATTTTTCAGTACAAATAAAATTTAAGTGTGATTTTAATGTAAAACACAAAAGTACCTGGGTGAACTTATATTGCACAGAGACATGTGTCATTAATATGTATCCTTTTTAAAAACTATTAAATTGCTTCTTCCACATTTCATCCCACAAGTGGATTCATTTCATTTCCATATTAGATTCAAAGATGACTTTTCATAAAGTAGCTCCAAGATGAATGCTCCCCTTACAAAGCCCTTCAGACCAAAAGTGGTTTTTGCAAATGCAAAATATAAATTATTGCCATCATCATCATCATTTTTATTGTCCTAGGCATATGAATGGATTTTGCACCTGGTGGCTCTAAAATTTTACCACAGCAGGGTGTCTGGGTTAAAAATCTAAATGACCAAAGTAGTATTTCAGAGTCACACTTTGAACCATAGTGACATCCAAGAGGGATAATGGCTTTCTGGTACAGTGAGCAAACCAGAAGCTGCTACAGGCCCACTGCTAACTCCTTGTAGACAGTGGACATAGGCACTTCCTACTTCTTCCCTGTGAGCATATGATAGCAAGAGCCACTATAGACAGGTCACAGTACTAAAGAGCCTGGCCATCTGGAAGCGTGCGTGCGTGCATGTGTGTGTGTGTGTGTGTGTGTGTGTGTGTGTGTGTGTTTGTGTGTATGTGTATGCACATGCACGTGCGTACAGCTAAAAAAAATTAAATTGAAATATTATTTTCTAAATACCTTCCACAACATAAGTGGTCTGTATCGTCTTTCAAATTTAGAGATCCTGGCCTCGATTCAAATTCATGGCAGTTATAGAAACCAATGTTCCGTGCCGTGGTTCAGGTGGCAAGCATTAAATCTTTTTCCGGCTGTCATGCAACAACAACTTTAATACAAATTAGCACTGCCAAACTCAGTTTCCTGGGCTCACAGGTCCTTGATGCTAGTCTGTGAATTTTATTCAGACTATGAACTGTATGCTCTCTTGAAAGCATAGCATTTGAGAAGAAAAACCATAAACAAAATACAATTTAATTACTCCCAATTCAGTAGTCTAATTTACAATTCACCACACACAAGAAATGAATAGCCCCCTTTTTGTTATTTTGATTAATGTGAAACTTAATCATTATATCATATGGGAGAATATTCTTACATGCAAATTTCAATTCGAAAGCTGCAATCCTCCCTCCAAGCTCTTTACATTGAATAGAAACCTGTCAATCAATACTAACTCCAAATGTAGTGCCTGTGTTGGGAGCTCAGAGTTTCTGAGTCAAATCTTTGCAAAGCTCACAAGCCTGGGAACAATAGACAGAACTACCTCTTGTCTGGTTAGGAAAGCTCAATGAGCACGGAATCTGATGTTTCCAACAACTCTGAGATAGCTTCCAGCAAAGAGAGACCAATCAGGGAAAAGTGACTTCACCCGAGAATGTATTCCTCCTGTGTCTTCTAGTGGCTTTGAATTAAGACACCTCGGTGGAAGGCACAGTGACATCATAATTTTAGCCAGATATGTGATATACTGAAAATTGTGACCCTCTGGCAAAATTCTAATGGTCACAGAAACTCTACCCAGCTTCCTTGAAACTGGCATAAAAGACTCCTTCTTTTATTTTTAAAACACAAAATTTGACAAGTCAATCCGCTGATCTTAAATCTAACCTAGCTGCTTTTTCCCCCTAAATAGCTAAATAAAACCCTACATATTGGGCGATTTAACATAAAACCTCATTATGTGTTGATTAAATTTATAGGAAAAAAGTATGAAAACGTTTAAAGACAGACTTGAGAAGATGTCATCCCTTTTAATATCTATTCCAATATAAGGCAGAGCAAATTAGGTGCATACTGTATTGCAGGATCTGGCCCAAAGAAAGATGTCATGATAACAGCCTATGTATGTGCATGGTCCTTTGAAATGGCCTTAGATGTGTCAAGTGCAGACATGGCTATGACACAGACACGGCTGAAGAGTGTCCTGCTGTTCTGAAGTATATGATGAACACAATGGTACCCGCCTCAGGGATGTTTGAAACTATTAAATGAAATAACATGTCTGACTCAATGACATATACATATATACATCCATTAGCTATGACATCAGCCTAGGCATTAGGGTCTCGATTTTGCAGAGGACTCAAAAGATCAAAGCTTGTTTGAGGGTACCCAGTCTTAAAGTGGCAGAGCCTGGCATTATTTTTAATAGCAATAGTAAATTTATTGAATGTCACCAATTTGGCAGACATCACACTAAGTTCTTTAAGATACTGACCATTTTAATCCTTCTAAAGACCCTAGAAGATCTGTACTGTCTCCATTATATAGACAGGAAAACTGAGTCTCTGGATACTTGGGCACCTTTAAAAGATTCAACAATTCATTCTTAAGTCTTGAAATGCCTCAGACACAGGAAACACAGAAGGATTCCTGACCTCAGAACTTATAAAAGAATCATAACTAAAGATCACCTCCGAGCCCAGGAAATCAGCCTGAAACAGAATCTAGCCATCCCAGCCATGTTGACAAAGATAGAAAGAACAGTGAGCCCCTGGATGGCCTCTCTCAGCAATAAAACAAGGGAAGCCAGCAATTCCCTTGGACAGAATAGTAAGTAAAACAAGATACAGCCTTGTGTCTACAAGCAACCAGAAAAAGACCAAGTCTAAGGGAGTGGAAACAAGACACTTGGTGAGTCCCTCAAATGCCAGAGACCCAGCTTCCTCCTAAGAGAGCCCTGGGCCTCCCTCCACCCAGCTCACCACCCAACACAGAAGCCTCCTCCCTTCTGACCGGTCCTTGAAACACAACTCCCAGACATAAGCACTGATTTGCAGAACTATATGGAACCCACACAAGGGAAATGCAAGGGAAACTCCAGACAGTTCAATCCCAAACAGTGAATTTGGGCTCCATCCAAGTAAAATGGACTGTGCATGTTTCTCCTAAAGAGCCAGGGCCCTATCACTGCATAGGAATGAACTGAGAGGCAGAATGGGCCTACATCACCACAGGGCACAGCCTTTGCATCTGAGTCTAGCCTCTTCCTTAGCATGTGATCTGACTTCTGGTAAGATTTAATTCTTACAGTACCTCAAGCCCCCACCTGGAGGTCTGTGAGCCAAACAATAGTAACAACATCTACCTCAGAGAGCCATTACAAATAAATTAGACAATCAGATGCCCAACACAGTGCCTGGCACATTCAGGCTCAGTGAAGATTACTGGTAGACTGTTACTTCATTCTCCTGTCAGTGCTCCCAAACTTACCCAGGCCCATGCAATGCAACGTAATGCTGCACATGCTGGGGCAGGGCTATCACTAAAATAAGAAATTGGAGGTGTGTGTATATACGTATATGTGTGTGTGTGTGTGTGTGTATCTCTATATGTGTCTGTGACTCTGTGTGTCTGTGTGTGTGTGTCTGTCTGTCTGACTGACTGTATGTATGTATGTGTCTGTGTGTGTGGTATATGATAGGTGGGTGGTATATGTGTTTGTGGAGTGTGTTGTATGTTTATGTGTACATTACGTGATATGTGTGTTGATGTGTAGTGGTATGTATCATGTATGGTGTGTGTGTGTGTGTGTGTGCGTGTTTGTGTGCGTGCGTGTGTGCACCCATTGAAAACAACACTTCTAATTAATAATATTCCCATGCCTAGAAACAATAAAAAACAAACAAAAATATTATTCTGTTTTAAACAATATAAAATAGGAGGAGGCAAAAATCTTTATGTCAGCTCCAATTAAGGAAAATGGACTCGATTCAAACTTAGTTGTTGTCACCTAAAAGTATCATTTGGAATGTGAAAGTACGTATGAAAATACACTGAAATTTTATTTTACTTTGAATATAAAACTCTAAGGAGAAGGGTCACAGATGATGAAGAGGGTGAAACCCTTGCTGAAAAACAAAACACTAACAGTGCCTGGAAAACCCAGGTCTCTCCATGACCGACTGTGCTGAGTGGCTCCAAGTTATCAAATCCTGCCAACAGCTGGACTGAGGTCTGGACTTGGACAGGATAATGTTACTTTGATTCTTTTCTGCTGACCTCTTAGTAGGCGATTGTTCAAGTAAAGACATCAGGCTAAATGCCCAGCTTAGTATGGCCTTTTCATCTGCCATTCCATGCATAACACACACACACACACACACACACACTCCACTCCTCTTCATCTTGGGCTCCTCTCTGTGTACATATACTAAGGGAAGCAGCATTGAGTAATGCTGATCTCCAAATGAAAAACAATTAAGAAACAGTAAACTCTTGCACGCTGCTAGAAAGAAGTATGGATTCGGGCCATGTCGATCGTTTAAAGCAGTGATCTCCAAGCCTCTTTGATCATGCAGCACTCTCTGTAAGACAGTTTCTCAAGCAGGACTTTCATAGACATACCCAGCTCTACATCCCCATTATAAATAGGCACAATAGCACTAGTGTGTGCATGCTATGATACAATCAAGAAGCATACACTTTAAAATGAATCCAAAAAGATCCATACTCAATTCCTGAACCAAAATTAGTTTTGTATAACTTTCCTGGAGAGCACACATCTAAGTTGGAGCCCTGGGATTTTAGTCCAGAGCAGATAACACACCCAAGACCTAGCCTGAGAATTGCCTTATTTCTCCTTACACCTCACATCCTGTCTGCAGGGGTCTATCAGAGTGACTTCTGGGACCCTCCTCTGTCAAAAATCATGTAGATCCCAAGATTGCACTTATGACCAATTAAATAAGCCTGTAAGTTCACAAGCTTTGTGTTTACCAAACACCCTGAAGGATATTTCTGTGCATTAATGTTGGGAAACACTGATGTAAATCAATCATCAAGACCCATTGCTTTGGTCTTTCTCAGTCTGCAAGAAGACCACTAAAAAAAAAAGTAAATGTAAGGTTACAGAGGTTCTACAAAAACCCATGTGCATTCATGCTCTCGAGCATGCACACACAAAAATATGAACATATAGCATCAGCAATAAAACACCAAGGAAGAAAATCACCTGTAAAAGACAGATAAGATATATATAGAGAGATAGATAGATAGATAGATAGATAGATAGATACATAGATAGATATCAGAGAAACTCTAACATAGTCTTCTTTTAGACAAAGAATTTTACATTCTTCTTCTTCAAAGTTTTTAACTAGAGTTGGCTCGGTGCTTAAGAATATTGGCTACTCTTGCAGAGGATCCCAGTTCTATTCCCAGCACCTACATGGCAGCTCACCACCATCTGTATCTCCTGTTGCATAGGATCCAACATCATCTGACCTGCAAGGGCACCAACATACATGGAATGCACAGACCCTATGCACAAACAAAGCACTCATACATGTAAAATTAAAAATTCTTTTAAAAAATGCTTAACTATATAACAGTACTTAATAGAAAAAGCAGCAAGCCCCTTTGGCTCCAGCAGAGTATCTTAATGATTTAAAAAAAAAAAAGCAATAATGCTTCCTATAAATCTGCTGACAATATCAACAAAAATGATCATGACATAAGAAATATCAAAAGTAAATTCCTTCTAGAACTGAAGAATAAAAAGCAATGCACACTTCCTCCAATGGAGGCCAGACCCATGTAACTGCTACTTACAATTCTCTTGGATGGTGACCTGGAGAGAATCCTATATTCTGATGCCTTCATCCACCCAGACCTTAATTGGCCAAGTTGTTGCAGTTTTACACTATACTCGTCTGCTAATGTGTAATGGAAAGCTTTTCTGTCAACAGTGCCTTCTAATAGACAACGTAAAAATCATGATTGATAACCTCCCGAATTTTGACAGACCACTTTATTGATCACACACTTTATCAAGATTTAGTCTCATAAATAACACTAAAGAAAATAGTATTTAGTCTGTTCTTTGTTCATATTTTAGTCGTGTATCTGCCTCTGAGTTGCTTTCCCACCTATTATGGTCCAGATGATCTTATGATAATGAAAGGTTGGCACAGGTACTGTTCTGACCATTGAGATATAAGCAAAGTTTCTGAAAGGGCCTTTCCTTACTGACTAAAACCAAACTAGCTTGACATTGGCTGTCCAGCCCTAGCTTCACACTTTATGCTTTGAGAATAGACATGATAGACACTGGATAACAACGAGGGGAAAGGTAAGGAAACCAAGAGTAAAACCTCTATTGTCTTCAGGGTTGAAAATCAAGTCACCTGCCTTTGCACTCTAAGTATTTATAAAGGCATTAATGTCTGCTTAAGCCATTCTGGGCTTATTTCCTTTACTGACGTATATGAAGTATACAGTTTTCTTTCCATCTTTAGGGCATTGGTTCAGGGATACATTATAGATGTCAAAATTCACAGGTACTAAAATCCCTTGCAGAAAACAGCATATAAACAAAACACATCCTCCTGAATATTTAAAATATATCCATTTAACCAACTGCTTATTATATTTAACCCTGCATAAATGCCATGCAAATTATTGTCATATCACCCTGTTCAGAGAATAACAAGGAAATGGGTCTAAACATGTCCTTTACATATACATTAAAACCATGCATTGTTTTAACATCCCCAGCCTACAGTGAGTCCCTGTAGAACCACAGGTGACCCTGCCCCAGACACACAGAGGGGGCTGTGTCATCTTCTAGGTCACACACAGTTCTAAACTCAGATCTAAATGTCATCTTGCACCTAAACTCATCTTCTCTGCTGCACTAAAGCACTTCATCTGCACCCTGGAGTCCCTCATCACAGACTCATGTTATTAATGCCCTCACTGCCAGCAAAAAACTAACCCCAAGGGTCCCCTTCTGTGGGTTCTACAGAGCATTTGGCCCATTGACTGACAATCACAGGTGCTCAATTACAAACTCACCAAGCCAGTTAATAATGTGAGATACTGTTCTTTGCCACTTAGAAAACAAACTCTAGCATCTACTCATGCATTCAGTCCTGTTAAGAATCTTTCTGTACATCCATATGAAGAGCCGCTCATTCGCTCCTCTCTACACTAACTGATCACTTACTATGTGCAAGACAAATACTGTGCACCACAAAACAGAAATCTATGCATTAGAGGTCTTGACTTCAAATAAAGTAAGTTATGGAAAACAAGATTTCAAATAGAAAATGAAATTTTATTCCCTTAATGTATGCCCTATCTGTTCAGAGTGTCAGCACTATTGAGTGTAGGTGGAAATGACATTCAAAATGTGCCAGCAGAACAAATGTTCACTTACAAGTGATTCCAAATTAAAAACAAATGAAACTCAAAACACACATTTCATATGAGACTCAAATAGGTGTTCAGATTGTGAGTTGGTGTCTGGTCAGGCTTAGGTGTCTGTCTGTTCTTTCTCCATTCTGGGATATGAACTAGGCACCTATGTTCTTCCGTCCATGGGGAACAGCTTCAACCCACCAGAGGCCTCCAGCCCCCCTCCCATTGGCTCTTAAGGAGGTAAAATTATGACCTGAGTATCCCCAGCAAGGATACCAAGTCAGTGTAAGGGCAGTTGGTTTGAGGCTGTTTTTAAAGGAACATCAATTCCTTGTCTGGGACTGGAATGACTCAAAGCAAAAGCTTCAAGCAGATGAACGAACGTGTCCTTAGAACACTTGCTTTAGTCTGCTCTGTTCTAGACACTCTCACACCTCTTCCCCATATCCCAGAGGGGTTTCCCCACCACCAACTCTGAAATCACCCTTTTTATACCCCAGGACACCATACAAAACCTACTTACATCGGACAAGCAAGAGGCCAGTGTTCGATCAAACTAGACTACAAAAATGCCTTCAATCCCGTGTACCTTCAAGGAGAAAATGCACTTTACCTGGTAAGATAGGGTGCATATTTTAGGGTTTCAATTGAGTGGGGTGGGTGTTTTGTGAGTAGACTGCTATGTGCCACACTGTGCTAAAACTGTTGTCACTCTGACCACTCGCCATCCCCCATTCACAGTTCCCAATGGCCTTTCTAAAAACATCTTGTTTAATGAAACAATATTTCATTGTGGCATGTCAGAGTGTGTATTTCCTCCTCTACCTGCAGAAAGCAAGGGATGAGTGGGGCAACTGGTTGAATTTACTATGGGTCATTTGAAATTTGGCAACCACCTGTACTTACAGGGTTGAATACTTTAATTAAAACAGAAAAAAAAATGTGATTACAAGGAATTTCATCCAACTGTTCTTTTATGCTACAGACAGATTTCGGCAAGGACCATGGGGCAGGTGTCGGGGAGGGCTCAAACTTGATCTTTAAGAATCTTCAAAGATAACAGTAGAAATAAATCTCTTTTTCTTTTAACCAAGAAAATCTTTTCATTTGCAAATAAAGCTTAAGAGACTAACTAAATCATGAAGTTGCTTTGTTTGGGGCCAACTGTACAAAGGCAGTTGTTTGTATTTTCTTTGTTTTTACTACAAGGGCTAACTCAGACTAACCTTGAGTCCTGCTGATGCTGTCTGACATGAACTCACAAACACTTGTGAGCAGTGACTACCCCTCCAATCAATGCCATATGGAAGAAAAAAGTATTTGAAAATGGGCTGAGAAGAAGCGTGATGAGGTCTCCACAGTGAGAAGTGAAGAAACATGGACAAAGGTTTCATCAAAACACAAAAGAGCAGAAGCAATAAAATATATCCCAGAAAAATACCTGGGAATGCTGGTCATCCACTGAGGGGGTAATGGGTATAAAGAAGTAAAATGGGATTCAAAATAGAACCCACAAAACATGCCTTCTTCAATTTTGCCTGCTAGGGTTTTAACAATTTAAGTTATTTCCCTTTCTCTACAATAAATAGATATTGTTAATAAATATTATCCTGGGAAAACTAAAAGGAGTATTGTACATATAATTTCCAGTCTTGCTTCTGAAAGTAGATTCATTTCATTAAAAGAAGATTTCAGCAAATGCGAACTTCATGACAGACCTGAGGCATGGTTGGCAGGCAGGGCTAGAAAGAAAACTACAGTCATTTCCACAGCATCTGATCATGGTTAGCAAAGAAAGGGGGACACACTAGCAAGTGTCACTCTGGGACAGTAAGATTATCTGTCTTCCTCTGGGGAAGGTGTCACCGTTTGAGCTCTACCCCCAATACATCCCCAAAATAAGTTGAAGTACTAACTCCCAGTACCTTAGAATGTGATCACCTTTGGAAATAATATTTCCAGATGAAGTTAAGAGGAAGCCATTAATTTGGCTCCTGAACAATATGGCCTGCATTATTAATACAAAGGAGATACTTGTGCATAAGTTCATGGACAGGTGGATTCTCATACACACATGGACATACACAGAATGCTATGTGAACATGGAGGTAGTCATTTTGGGTACCTCAAGAAACCAAAGAATTCCAAAACTATCAGCATCCCACTAGACAGGGAGAGAGAAGGATGAAACTGCTTCTCTCACACAGTCTTTAGAAATAGCTAATCCTGCTGGCTTTTGCATCCTGAACCACCAGTGTCTAGAATGGGCCAAAAGCTACACTGCTTAAGCTACCCAATGTGTGACTCTTGGTTGCATCAGTCCTGGGAAATGAACACAGTGGAGTCATTATTGTACCATGAAGTTGTCTGAATGTATGTTTTAACTAGCAATGAAAAGAAACAGGAAAAACAACTATTTGCAGAGGTAAAGGGAAACTATGAGACTCTGTACAAAATGGACATGGTTCGTCAGGGTCTCTGGGTTGGGGAATCAATCAAGCCACAGAGTTTGGGGCTACCAGAAGGAATAGAGGCAGCAAGAACAAAACGGCAATGATACTACACCTTCCTCTGAAAACTGACATCATGCAGGTGTTAATTTAACCAAACTCTAGTGCTAGGGAGGGGCTGGGTACTGAAAGGAGAATCCACCGCTTTTCCATGAATAGCTTTTGATTCCAGTTTATAATTTCCCTGACTTTAAAAGCATTGTATTAGTGTCCTAACATCTACACAGGCTTTGAAAATGTTGTTTGTACTATTCCAAACACTTTCTGTGTGACATCCATGATATGCATATGTGATATGATGAGCTGATGTCTTCGTTCCTCAGCCTCACTCTACTGTCTTCAGCTACTAACCACAAGGTCTGCTTTAAGCCTGATTTAGCTACATGAGGTCACTGTACCTGGCATCCTTTTCCTGAATCATAGTGGAACATTAATATTTTAGAGTTTCTAAAAACTTTTCTACAGGTAAATATTTGTGTACTCATCTATAAAGCAGACACTCTTAAAATCACCACCAGGCCAGAATTTTCACACCATTAAGGTTGCATCAGTCACATATTATATAGGTAGGAACACTGAACTTCAAGAATGGCAGACATTTGAATTTAGAACCCTGAATTTTACCTCCATTAACAATTGCTTTCTCAGCCTGATGTAACAAATTCCACCGGAATCTGTCAATCCCACTTTTTAAAAATCAGGGCTGGGAACTGGTGGCACACACCTTTAATCCCAGCACTTGGGAGGCAGAAGCAAGTGGATATCTGTGAGTTTGAGGCCAGCCTGGTCTACAGAGCTAGCCCTGTCTCAAACAAAAAAAAAAAAAAAAACTCACTAGTATACACTTATAAGGTCAAATAATTTAAACTATATCGTGTGTGTGTGTGTGTGTGTGTGTGTGTGTGTGTGTGTGTGTGTGTATGTGTGTTGTGGTATGTATATGCATGAGTTCATGGGGGACGACACACATCTGTGCATGTGTGTGTTCCTATATCTGGAAGCCTGGGGTTGACATTGGGAGTCAGTCTCAATCACTCTCCAACCTATACTTTGAGGCAGGGTCTTTCCATTGAATCAAGAATCCCCTGGTTCAGCTAATCTAGCCAACTTGCTCCTGAGATCCTGAGTCTGCCCTCTACATAAAACCTGGCACTAGGGCAATATCCAGGGATCCACAAGGATGACCCCAACTAAGAATCTAAGCAATAGTGGAGAGGCTACCTTACATGTCCTTCCCCTATAATGAAACTGGTGACAACTGTAAATGCCATCTAGAGCCTTCATCCAGTAGCTGATGGAAACAGAAGCAGACACCCACAGCTAAGCACTGAGCCAAACTCCTAGAATTCAGTTGTAGAGAGGGAGTAGTGATGAGCAAAGTGGTCAAGACCAGGCTGGAGAAACCCACAGAAACAGCTGACCTGATCAAGTGGGAACTCATGGACTCTAGTCTGACAGCTGGAGAAACAGCATAGAACCGAACCAGGCCCGCTGAATGTTGTATGTCAATTAGGAGGCCAGGGCAGTCTATGTGGCCTCTGACAATGGAACCAGTATCTATCCCTAGTGTACAAATGGACATTGGGAGCCCATTCCCCATGGAGGGTTACTCTCTCAGCCTAGACACATGGAGGAGGGCCTAGGCCCTGCCCCAAATGATGTGACAGACTTTGATGATCCCCCATGGAAGGCCTCACCCTCCCTGAGGAGTGGATGGGGGATGGGATGGGAGATGGTGGAGGAGGGGATCAGTGGGGAGTGATGGGAGGGAGAGGGAACTGGGATTGGTATGTAACATACAGATTGTTTTTCATTTAAATAAAATTAATTTTTAAAAAATACTTACAGGTGGGTCGCCTTGCCCTGGTGGCATTTGTACCAGTTCTGGAGATCCAAACTCCTCACACTCACATGCTCAACACTTTAGACATAGTCACCTCTTAGCTAAGACTTCTTTTAACATGAATCTGTGTGTGTGTGTGACAGTTTGGATCAGTGTTTCTTTAGAAACTTTTGGAATTTATCTACAGGGGTTTCTTGGAAGGACACACTGGTAAGCAGTCTCTAAAATGGTCCCCCAATGACGTCGACCTCATCACTTCAGTCAGTGTGCTTGGTTATTCACACCCACACTGGGCCAGGCTTGAAATATGACTATAACATATAGTATGTAATATGACTAGGGAATAAGCATATAACATTCCCAAGGCAAGGTTCTAAAAGACCACAGCTTCTGTTTGGATCTCTGTCTCCCTCCCTTCCTCCCTTTCACCTTCCCTCACTCCCTCTATCCCTCCCTTCCCATCTCCCCTCCCTTCCTTCCTCCCTGCTCCTTCCTTCCTGCCCTTCCCTGCCCTAGGCATCACTCACTCTGATGTCAATCTCTCTCCATTTTGAGGACACTCAGAGGAGCCTAGGAGGTGAGGAACTGAGACTGCCAGGGAACAACCACAAAGCAGGCAAGACTCTCAACAGCCATATCACTGAACCATACTAGAGGAGAGCGCTCCAGCCTGGGCATTTCAACTCAACCTCCTGAGAGACCCTGAGCCAGAACCACTCAGGTAGGTGCTGCTGGGTCCTACCCCTCAGAAAGTCTGTTAGCCAGCAAAGGTGGTTTGAAGGATGGAAGTGGACCATATTAAGCTCTATATTGCTGGACTTAGGAAATATGTAATCTATAATTATGTTCCAAGTACAAAACTGATAAATTAATTGATGCAATAGAGTTAAGTGTGTATGCAAGACATTTGATCTCCTCTGTAATTTTAATACCAATAGTCAAATCAAAACATTTGTATACATTTGCATTTTATAGTAGGTACATTGATTTTTTTTTAAATACTCTACTTTGTTAGACTTTGGAAACTGCCATTTTTTTATGTTTCTCTAATTGCATCTTTTAAAATACTCAAGCTGCCTCTGGCAGAATAAATAGGCTACCTACTTACAATAGAGATGTCCATTAAATCTTTAAGGATTTCTCTATTCATATGGAATCCTAAGTGCATTCATTGAGACAGAAATAGCTCAAGATTTACTTAGGGTCTATGTAACAAATGATTTTACGTTTTTAAAAAAATTGTCAAAGTACTGGGGAGTAGGCTCAGTCATAGTGTCACCTATCTGTGGTCTCAGAATTCAAGAAGCTGAGACAGAGGACTGGTTGAGACCAGACATTCAAGGCCAATGTAGAGACACTGGGAGAGTGCAACTTAATAAAAATATTTTCTTAGGTAATGGTTACCCACGTGGATAACTACTACACATCCATGAATACATGGGATGGATACACACACACACACACACACACACACACACACACACACACACACATATATATATATATATATGTGGAAAAAATTCTAGCACTTTTTCCATGAAGACAATGGCACCAGTGTCAGATAAGAAGCAAGGATATACAGTCCATGACATCTGAGACACAATAATCATGGCTAGAAGACTTCCCAGTTGTGAAATTTTAGCCAGTATACTTCCTAGATCTCAGTATCTACATTTAAAAATGGCCACAATAGCTTCTGGTGTAAAAAGAAAAAAAAAAAAACTAGTTTGGATTAAAGATAGAAAGCAGTGTTATTTTCAGCACAGTCTAACATAAAGCAAACACTAAATCAATAAATGTGCATCAATTTTCATGTAGCACAAAGAGAAACAGAAACTGGATTATTGTTCTCAGTTGGAGAAAATATTGTTTTAAACGTTATGAGTCGTTTTGTCCATATTCTAATCATTATTTCTTTAACTGTTATCATTTCAAAATTTCCATTTTAGCATCTAGTTCTGTGGACAAACAAGAGAATGTTAAGAGCCTACAATTGTTTTGGGAGGCCTCTTCAGTCTCCTGGGCCTACAACTCCTAAGGAGGCATTCTACACTGGGCAATGGGACTTTTAAAGATTTATTTATTTTATTTTGTGTGTATGTGTGTTTTTCCTTCATGTACATCTGTGTAGCATTGCCAAAGGAGGCATGAAGACGGCATCAGATTCCCTGGAAACAGAAATACAGACAGTTGTAGCTATCATATAGGCACTGGGAACTGGACCAAGGTCTTCTGAAAGAGCAGCCAGTGCTTTTATCCACAGAGCTATCCCTCCAGCAGCATCCAACCATGCATAATATCTCTCTTCTTTAGATTGTAAACAGATTTGTAAACAGATTGTTAATTGGTTTACAAAGTAGGAGGTGTCCATATGAATTTTTCATACATCTTTTACTTGGAAAATCTCTCCTCCCTGCCCTCTAACCTTTACTCCTCCTCCAACCTTTCCACCTCTAGTATTCTCCCTATTTCATGCCTCCCGAAATGTCCCCTCTCTAGTTTCCTGACTCTGATGTGGGATACACAAATGAGCCTGGGCTATCTCTGTATATATTTTTCCAATTCCATTCCATTTACCCACAAATTTCATAATTTCCTTTTTGTAGCTAAATATCCCATTGTATATATGTAAGGCATCTCATTGCCCATTTGCTAATTTATAGATATGTCTAGGCTGACTGCATTTCCTGACTATTGCGAATGATGCTGAAGTGAACATGGATGAGCAAGTTTCTCTGTAGTGCAATACAGAGGCTGTTAGGGTAAATGCTCAGGAGTGATGCAGCTGAGTCATTCAGTGGTTCTATTTCTAGCTTTTTGAGGACCCTTCACAATGAGTTCCACAGTGGCTACACCAAACCACATCCCTACCAATAATGAATAAGCTCATCCCCACAGCCTTGCCAGCACCTGCTGCCATTCAAATTTTTTTTTAATACTGGTTATTTATTTATTTATTTAATACTGGAAGATACAGAGAAACCAAGTGGGAACTGAGCCAGATGTGTCCTCCCTACTAGCTGGCTTCCAAAATGTGGAAAGGCTCCATATAGACTGCTGGAGGAAAAGAGACACCGAGCTGTGAACTCTATGCACTAAAATGACAACCTTCCAGGTAGTGGCTTAATTGTTATGAGGATAATCAACCCTCTCAGAGTGGATCTGAGGCCCACTTATGAGGGATAAGTGGTTGGTACTATAACCCTAACCAAAAGCCATGGCTGGGGAGATCATGGCTCTAGAAGGGAACTTACTCCTGTTGTTTGGCCAAACTGGCATGGCACCAAACTCTCTTCTAAATATTTATGTTTATGTCCATAAACAGATGCTACCCTAATCCTTAATAAGAGAAACTTCTCTTTGCAGGGAAGAGTGATGAATGCAGAGATTCGTGGTTGCTCGTGGTGCTAAATGATGATTGACTTCTCAGTCCTAAACAGGACATTTCTACCACACTCTCTAAGGCTAAAGAAATTTGTGCAAGAAGCAGCAGAAAGAGTATAAGAGCTGGAAATAAGTATAAAGGCTGCAATATGCTACCTTCAGGGCATGACAAAGCCATCAGTCCTGATGCCACAGCAGCTACAGTGACCCACATCAGCTCAGTGTAAGACTGAACCTATCAACAGTCAATCATAGATCAATGAGATGCTCATGACGCCCTATCACTCCCTCCTGAAATACTGGTTACTGATGAATCCTGGTGGAAGAACAGTGATTGTCTTAAGTTGACACCCACTGAGGAGCTCCAATGGATAGCACCAAACTCATGGTCACACAGACATTCCTGGTTAAGACCACTGACTCACAAAACATGACCAGAAAGACACTAATGTGGAAAGGGGGGGGGACCTGTAGAGAGGAGGAGACAGCAATGATAGGAAAGAGACAGCAGAAGGTAGAGAGACAGTAGACAGTAATCAGAATATATTATACATATGTATGAAATGGTCAATAATTTTAATCGACTGAAACCAGTAGATTTTGAAAATCGGATTTGCATTTTAGTAAAGGCAACATAATTTCTCTTTGAATATTATTTTAAGTGGTATCAAGAAGGAACAGTGTAAAAAAAAAAAACAAAAACAAAAAAAAAAAAACAAAACTGAATCTTCTGTTAATTAAAACATGACCTCTCCAGCCCAATTTTCTTTTTCCCGTAACCTTAACGAATGTCTAAAGACTAAGGTCACGGTTACTTATGCCATGCAATTAGCACATCACTTCGTACTTTCAGAGAACTTTGGGATCTACAAAGCAATTCCCCATGCATTGTTTTACTGATCATCTATTAAGTTCACAAACTAAGCAGAATGGACTATGAATTTCAAGCACAAAGTGGACATAAGCACTAAAGTGCAGAGCCTAACTCTCTAACATCAAAGTGGATCTAGGCGCTAATGCTGCTCACTCCCCTAGATTAGCCCTCCTGAGTAACACAGCAATGGAATGTCTGCAGGATGCACACCCCAGGTCAAGGCCACTCCATCTGCTGCCCTCCCAGCCAGCACTTTGTGCAGTGAAAGGAGACCTCTTTGCAATCACTCAGGACCTGGTTCCAAACTTCCTCTTGCCTATTTTTGCCTATATGCTGTCTCCTACCTCCCAACACATTCTTTATCAGCAGCTCATTATTTCGATTTAATGTTCGTATTGCTATCTTCTTCCTATCGTGTCACTCCGTATTTAATCTGAAAGCTAATGAGGCCAATTACAACAGTCATGGAAGGGGCCCCTTTTTATGCCTTTATTTATTTGTATTCCAAACTGCTTGTATTTTCTGAGGCAACTCCTCACAGCCTTGAAAAGTATGCTTTTATCATTAGATTCTACATCTGTCTAGACTTTTCAAGATCAGCGGCTCTCAGGGCGATGAGTAATGCCTTGGGGAAGCACACCTTTTAAACAATAAGCAGCTTCAGCAGGAGATGAAGGGGCTGAACGAGGAAGGAAACATTTCCCTAAATCTGGCGTGAGTCTCCAGTGTCCTTCATGTCACGTGGCACCCATATCCTACCTCCGAATACTTCCTTAAAGGAGCATGATTATAAAAAAACATCCCTTTTTATGGCATTCTTCAATGTTTTCAGATGACAGTGAGTGATCTGTCTGGCTTCTACATGTATACTGTTATAAATGCAGGTTAAAATCAGTCAGCTGTGTGCACTTGTTTCAAACACCATGTTTAACAACAAATAGTAAAAATCTAGTCTTTACGTCTTTCTGTTCAAACCAACCTTAAGCAATTCCACTAAAATACCCTACTCTCCAGGTCAGACGAAACTCTTCCAAAATTTCCTCCCCTGTGTCCTCTGCCTCCCTTTAATGCAAGAGTTTCTCACCAATGTCAACAAGCAATAGCCCATGCAATACATTAGTTAATTCAGTTTCCTTACATAATTGCCTCTTTGGATTTAAGGCACAAAATGATCAAAATGATTGGCGCTTGATATTTGTATTTAATTACTTGCTTAGAAGGACTTTCACTTGTATTTTTTAGGAAACAGACATCACCTGCTATTCTGTTCTTGAACTTCTGAAATCCTATCTTTGCTGTCTACCCTCTTCTACACCACCACAGCTTTCCAAAGGAATTCAAATAAGGCTGTGACTGAGTAACAGTCCATGGCCCCCAAAACTACACAATTCCTCACCTGTGAACCAGGGATATGGGGTGTTCCCGACAAAGTTACTGCAGGGATCACACAAGAGAATATGTGTAAAACTCTGGATACAGCACCTAAGAAATCATAGTGCATACTGCATCGAAGACAGCAATGATAGAGAGGGTGTGGGACAGGAGATCATAGTGTCCACAAGATCGGGGCCAAAAGCACTGTCGGTGGAGAATGGAGAACCGTTTATGTAGATGAAGTGGGGTGGGGTAGATCTGCAACCAGATACAAATTCACTTTTTATTTATTCTTTAACACAACTGTTACTAGGTTTTTAGAATAGGCTCAGATTTTACTTTCTGAGTTCTTCAGCATTTATTTCTGTAATAGAAATTGTCACCAAAATATTTTCAAATTTAAAGATGTTTATTTCAAGAACTGCCATGAAATTACCATTTACGTGGGGAATTAGGCAGAACAAACAGTCCTCTAAGTACTTGCAGAAGTTGCCGAGCATGTTGGAATGCCCACGCTGGGGCAGGGGAGCACACATGACACTACACTCGTGTCTCCTAATCAGATGAAGCAGTCCTCTGCGCGGTCCCATCTCCAGCCTGTCCCAAGAGGGTCACTATGAGGCTCACAGATCTTGCTTGCACTTAACCACACATTAAGTATAGTATAAATGAAACACAACTTCTGTTTCTCAGAGGACATGATCCATGTTAAGACACCAAAACAACTTAATGCCCCTCCCCTCCAAAGCATGGCTGTATTTGACTAATTGGCAAAGTGATGAGGGAAATCCATTTTTTCTTATTTCTGAGTTAATTAAAGCTATAATCGCATATAAAATGAATGCCTCCTCCTGAAAAGAAAAGCCTGTAATTTGCCTTTGCATGGTGGCACTCTTGGTGACCTGTGAGATACAGGTCTCAGCCAGCTCCCTCAGAACACAGGAAGAAATGTATGTCTCCAGTTTCCATGTTCATCTGAGCTGCTTCCTCTTATTGTAAATGCTGGGCTCTTTTTTACTCTTCTGCTATTCTAACAAGTATACATGGGCATAAAGACACCATGAGCTTCTCTGGCCAGTATCATACACATTATCTCTTTCCTCTCTCTTAAATCCCACCTGTGAGTTTGGGAATAACTATCAGGGTTATTTAATAAGAAAAGGATACATAAATACATTGGGTGATAAAAGGAAGGATGAAGGAAGGATGACCCTCCTTCTACCACCATATTCAACACATGCTAATCCACAGACTGTATTTCCTTTTCTTAACCTCTCCAGTCCCTTTGTCCTTCCTTTTCTAAAGGTCTCTGGTTCAAACTTAGAAGGGTGGGGAGAGCTATAGGTTCTGCCTAATTTTTCTTAAAACGATAAAAAAGAAGGAAACTAGAAATGTAAACTTCCATAAATTGTGTGTGTATATGTATGTTCTTACGTAGTGTCTACAAAATATTGAGGCCAACACATCTTTCCAGAGTATACTTGAAGGAATGTACACACTATCACTGTCTCTATCCTACATGGACACTAATCATAAGTTTAGCTGGTCAGCTTTTCTCCTCAGGTAGCCTGAAAACACTCAAAATCTCATCACAAAACACGAATGGATACTATTATGGAGGAAATTAAAGATGGACAATGTTTTCAAAACCAGCACCATGTGGTTGCTTCTGGGGCTTACACTGAAAGGTCTATCCCCTTACTCTCAAAGACATGACTGACACTGTCCTCTGGAACCTTCGACACAATCCACACAGCTGCAGAAGATTCCATGAAAGAAAAGAAATGGCAAAATGGACAATACAGTCAAAGTACAGGTTATTTGCCCTTCAAATGTAAACAGCTCTCCAGAGGGTTAGTTCTTTCAATTATCCTATGTTATTAAGCTAGACTCAAGGAGACACCAGAATTTCCAGAAGTCTCCATGGGGTGAAGGAAGCTATTAATACTTCTAGAAACATTCATCTTATTTGGGAGAAGAGCACTTTCTTGGGAATTTACATCATAAGAAAATAAAGATCAAAGTAGAGAAGAGGGATTTGGGGCTTTAAAAAAGAAGAAAAGAATGGTTAGAAATGGAAGAGCACACTTTTAAAGGGAATTGATGATGGACACTTAAGAAGAGGATGAATGGCTCCGAGATAAGGGAGTTAGCAGAAAAATATGCTAGAACTAAGTCAAAATGTTAAGAGAGGAGCTGGAACTTTTCTGGATTTTACTGGCGTAGGGAGATTATGTCCATGACTGCAATTCAAAACCAGAGTTTCTACCCTCATGTTATACAATACTCTGTGTATTGCTAAGTAAAGTAAGTGTTTCTGTCGGCCAACAATATTCACCAGGACCTACCTCCAAACTCGGGACTATGATACACAGCCCTTAAAATGGAGCCACAGAAGTCAGTCTATGGGTAAGACAACAAAACTCTGAAGTTTTTCAGCTTTTAAAAAAATCTAAGAGAATGGGGAAATAAAAAAAAAAAAAAAACAAGCAAACATCTGGAATAGGAAAAAATGTTTACAGTAAGAAACACTCAGAGACATCAAAGGCAAGTTGCAAACAAACTTCACATAGTCTATCTACAACAGTGTGATAAGGGGTTTACCACTTTGTCTAACACAAAATACTGCAATAAATGATAACTATTCAGATGTTATTAGTACAACTGGAAAACATGTATCTGCCTAAGTTTTTCAGGAAGAAAGGCACAATATAGAGATGGTGCCTTTTTTCAAAGCGAGAGCATCTCGCAGACACTATGAGAAGACTAGAGTAGGGAAGCCAGAGTAAATATGGAGAAACTAATCAAAGAGTCATCATGCTAATCCTCCTGAACAAGGAGCCACCCATGGTTCTGTGTGTTTTCTGAAACACAAACTTCTGTCCATCATGTTTAACTACAAAGTTTCTAACTGGGTTATGGCATAGAGTCCAGTTTATAAGTGCATGTAGATCTAGGAGAGCTTGTCTTAGGTGTGTGTTCCAAAGACTTGAGTCCATTCCCTCACATGCCAGCTGTAATTTTAATTTTAGAAAAGCCTGGATCCTCACATGTAGATTAATAAACCAATAGTAAAAATGTTATTGCTAAAATTACTCAAAACATTTGTTTAAGTGTCTATATAATGCTACTATACACAGAAGATCAAATTTAGTGTCTACTGCCTAAGACCAGCACTCTGTAGGATGAAGCAGGTGGATAGTTTGGGGGGCAGTCTGGGATGCACAGCAAGTTGCAAGCCAGTCCTGGCTACAGAACAATTCTTTGTTGATAAAAACAAATGTCTACAGATTATGAACTTAAAAAAAACAAGTGACAGAATACAGAGAGAAAGCATCGTTCCTGACCTATTCTTTCACCAGAACTCTTAATGATTTTGTTTATTTTAAAATATTAGATTCAAACAAGTTTGTCAAGATTTATCCTGCAAGCAATTAGCCCAAATATTGCCCATATTTGTCAACCATGGTGAGGAGCTAAATTTTTCACACTCATCAAACCCTTAAATGAGATCTTTCTGTGCAAAGATTTTTAGCATAAATGCTGTGGACAAAAGGCCAAGTAGTGTCTGAAATATGCCACCATAGCCATGAAAAATGCCAGCCCTCTTTGCAACCTGTTCTATTTTACATGATTGGATTTTTCAATTTTGGTCTAATCAACTTAAATTATTATAGGTACAGTTTTGTGAAATATAAAATTAATGGAATTCAAATTTTATGGAATTATAATTGACTATAAAATAGCTTTAATATGATCCTAATTGGAAACATGGTAGTTCACTGTTCCAGAATTCATCTTTTGGAAGTTGAAAAAAAAATCAATGATATATTTGATTCTAATTGATTTTCTTGACTTCGTCAATAATAGAAAGCCATCTTGTATCTAAAAGCATTGTCTATGTTACTGGGCAGAATTTTCCAGGAGTTCACCACAAACAGTGTTAACAACTCAGGTTTGAACCTAAAATACACTAGGAATTACTTAGCATGGGGGGCTCCCTCTAATTTCCAAATGATTATTTTTCTCTATTTTTGCATCGAAGATGATGGTATATGCCAATGGAAGTAATCAGTTTTTGACAGATGTGGGGGGTTGGGAGCTAAGTATAGAAATGGTCAGAATTAAAACTAGAGTTCGTTCATTCATTCACTCACTCACTAACTATATGTCAAAAAAAAAGTCTATAAGTCCTTGGGAGATACTAGAAAGCCACAAGACAAAGAGACTATAACATCTGCTGGCCCTGTACGGGAGAAAGAAACAGGATATGAGGAGAAAACTATAGTATGATACAAAAAGGCAATGTGGGTAAATTGGTGGGTAAAGCCCCTGAAGAATAAGTAAAGGAAAGAATAATATTGAAAGTCAGAAAGAAACTAGTGCAATAAAAGAACACAATCTTCATCAGACAGAAGCTTCACCTTACTTCCAATTCTTTCTCTCTGTGACTTCATCTGAAAGTGATAATAACAGAGCTCACCTTACTGGGCTATGAGAAACTTTAAATAATCCAGTTCAAAGACACAGAATGAACTTCAATCAGGGTAAGTGTATAGATAAACAGAGCAAACAGGACAGAAACATGCTTACCAAACAGAAAGCTTCCATTAAGTCCTGGGTGTATGGGTGTGTTAAATCTTAAACAGTGGTCAGTTCTGGAATCAGTATTAGAGCACACACCCTTAAGCAACCTGAGAAAAATTACATATCTGGGATCTCGGTCATGTTCTTTCTAGTGGTGGGCTTTACACATCATTATGCTAAAAGAAGCTACAAACTATAGGACTATTGCACCGTCAGGTCTTCTCACCCCTCCATAGCTAACTCCATAATAGTTCACAATAGTTCCTATTGTGAGACAAGACTCCGGGCTTCTCAGCCCTCTTCACACCCAGGCAATAGCAACTACTCTGCTAGACCAGAGAGGAGCCTTGCACAATACAGGTAACTTCTCCCTCCACTCACTACCCATACTAAGATTCATGTGCCCTGAGCTCAGAGTATTTCTGTCAATAAGCTACTTCATGCGCAGGTGCCATGTGACCCTCTTCACATCATGCTGTGGCAACAGGCTAACAGGGCCAACTAGAAAGAAATGCTAATATGCTGATAGCACTAATTCTATAATAACCTGTGTGGCCTCTCCGGCCCAACGTTCTCTAATCTGTGTCTAGGAGATTCCTTAGCTCACAAATGGAATAAAAATCTTAGACCCTTCACAGTTCTCAACACCAACTTTTAGCAGGAAAAAAAATTAATATCAATATACCATTTGGACACATTACTGTAAAGAGTAAGGTTTTTTCTCCCGCCGCCTAGTCTTGTCATCTCCCATCACATTACTCACTATCCACTACAACCCCAGTGAACCCAAGGCAGAAGCCCACTTCATCTGGGTCTCGTGAATGCTTTATGAACATTCTGAACGTGTCTAAAACATGCTGCTGGACAGTGGTAATAAGCCACAAGACATAGCTAGAATCATGCCCCAGTGACAGTAGCAGGCCAGAATGTGTAAAGCTTTACCTTGTTTGGTGTACCCCAATTCTACTTGCATTACATTCTTTTCTATGAGGAGTTCTACAGGCTCCTTTACACCCAGGAGTAAGTCCCGTTCCAGCTGTGAGCAGACACTTCTATTCTGATGTCTCCATGGGTCACTCAGTTTTAAATGTCTTGGCAATGATGATTTTTTTGTTAAACTACCTTGAACTACCTGGGACAGACAAATGGTTACCAGTGAAAACAGATATATGTATTTAACCCAGCTCTTGTTACTCACTTTTATTCTCAATAATGCTATAAAAATCGAAACCTGTAGCCAAACCCACAGAGACAACTGATCTGAACTAGGAGGAGCTAATGGACCCCCAGACTGATAGCTGGGAATCCTGCCTTGGACCAACTCAGACCCCCGAACACGGGTCTCAGTTAGAAGGACTGGGCAATCTAAGGGACCTCTGACAATGGAACCAGGATGTATCCCTGGTGCACAAAAGGACTTTGGGAACACCTTCCCCATGGAGGGATACTCCCTTAACCTAGAGGCAGGAGGGAGGGCCTAGACCCTACTCCAAATGACTTGACAGATCTACATGACTCCTCCTGGAAGGCATTACCCTATATGTGGAGTAGAGGGGAAAGGGATGGGATGGTGGTCAGGGGGCATGGGAGGGAGGGAAAGAGAGAGGGAGGAACAGAGAGGGAATAGGGATCCATATGTAAAGTAAAATAAATAAATAAATCAAAACCTAATGTATTATGAGATTTATTTTATGGAAAACTGCATTAAAGGGTAGAGTAACATGTGTGTTTAGAAGAGATGAACATGTGGCATCAGGACAGCGGCAGGAGCACATTTAATCGTCTGCATGTTCCAGGAATGTAAAAATATGTTCATTATCACAAGCTCCTCTTTAAAAAATGAAATCAAGATTCACTCCTCACTACAAACTGTTCTAATCAGTTCATCCCCCAGCAAGTGTCAAACTTAGCTTGAACTACAGGGTTTTGATGAGTGAACATGGAAGAAGAGAGTTAGAGAATTGTGGTCTTCCCTGTTGCCTTCTGAAGACTCTAAATGTTTCTGTAGAGACAAATACTTCACACATCCACACATGATTCTGACAACAGAATAACAAAGAAGCATGCTCTTATTTTACTTATGATACACAGAGTACATGCATAGGTGATCTACATATAGAGAGTTCGGGCAATCATGTTGATTGCCTCATAGATTGTGATGAATTGAACAAGAATGGCCCCCTAGGCTTGTATATTTCAAAACGGGGTCCCAAGTTGGTGGAACTGTTTAGGGGGTGTTAAGGGGTATGGCCTTGTTGGAAGTGGTGTGCCACTGAGAGCAGGCTTTGAAGTTTCAAAAACACTCTCACCATCCTGTGTCTCAAGATGTAAGTAATCTCTTTACTACTCTACTGCCAAAACTCCACCATGGAGGTCATGAACTCTAACCCTCTGAAATAAATTCTTTCTTCTATAAGTTACTTTGATCATGGCATCTTATCATGGCAATAAAAAAGTACCTAATAGACCTCTTAAGAAATCATTAATTCACTAAGTAAAAAGAGCATACCAATCATAAATCTGTAAGTCCGTCTATACTATACGGAATCAATTCACCTTTGTAAGTCAAAAGATACATAGAATGAGGTCATTTTTAAAAGCAGAGTTTAAGAATATAAAGAGTATAAATAGTTGCGTAGGTTCATTTCTGCATCTATGCAGAAATACAGAGATGTTGACCACACCATGCATTGCCACTTCCCTCTCAGAATACCACCTAATTTTCAAATATTTTCAGGGATTTGCAACCTTGATTAAATCCAGCCAACAAGCATGTTTGCATGAAAGCATGTTGAGCATCCTCTCCAACATAACACCGAGCCATGAGCAAAACAGGTCACTTCAAAATACATCCGTTGTTTCCCATTCATTATTCTGGATGTTTTCCAGTAAGTTTCCTTTCTTTGAAAGAAGAAAAAAATTACTCAACTACCATGTATATTATGAACTAAGGTTTCCATGGCAAGCATCATATTTGTTCCAAATTTTGTAATTTGGTTTAATCCAAGTTTATGCATATATTTGTAGGCATTTGTGCCATTGGCAAAAGAATCCATCATGGACTTTAGCTCATTTTGTTCTGTAGGTCCAAGAAGTTTACACTACATATTTACTGACTTTATCATCAGGGCTGCAAGCATCTGAGTGCACAAATGAAAAGGCTGAGGCGTTCAGATATTAAAGGGCCTGTGCGGGACTACTTCTTACAAGGATAAAGGAGACCTGCTGCCCCATGTCTAGTCTTTCTATGATTCTGCCAAAGTTTCCAAAGGCCAGTGCCCAGAGAAAGTCCTTGTGTTACCCTGGCCATCTCAGCACCTGTGGCTTCTCTTTCAATGATGAACTCGTTACTATCAATGGCATTCTTGCTTCTTACCTGCTCCCTCTCACACAAAGACTGGCCTCCTTTGGCTCATCCTGACTTTGGTGCTCTTGGTCGCTTCTGCCATAGTGTATTTCACAGGCAATTTAAATCTCCTGATTCAGCAATGTGATGTGCTAGTATGATTACTGCTCTCTCTTAAAATACAGAAGCCACAATGGCTAGAGGATGCCACCGCCACAAAGGGGCAGAGAGCCCCGAGCTCTCTGTCACTGTGTGGGCACATGAGCATGACACAGCCTCAGGAAACACTAATGTTCTGAAGAGGAAGGCAAAGATGTAGTAAAACTTCTTTTTTTAGTTAAGAACAACCAACCTTGCTAGCAGTTTTATTAAATTTGAAATTAAAGCTAAAATATGGAGGTACCTAACTTTCTCTTCCTTGTATTAATGGGAAGGTACTCATTTTATTTCTTAAATGTTCTAGATTTCCTTGCCCTAAAACTAAAGTAAGAAAATGATGCAACTGCCAAGCAGTACCGGTTAGGGGAAGATGCACCCACAACATCTGCAGCTCTCTGTGGTGCTCACTAGAACTCTTGCATATATAATTCCATTATACTTTTATAATTCAGCATTTTGAAAATGCTTTTGAACCATTAATCTATTTTCCTGGTTAAAATTCTTTGAGATGTTCTTAACAAGAGTCTTAGATAATGAATTTGCGCAAACTGTGGAACAATCTTTACAGTATTATCATTCTCATTAATTTTCGGAACTACCCACTGTGTTGAGATGATTGTCATGGGCCTAAGACTTCAATTTGGCTAAATATTTTTGCATATATTTCAACATATAAGTAACTAACAGATGTTTAGATGTTAAGTTCATATGGAAGCTACAGTAAAATGTGTTTACTTTAATCTCATGATTACCTTGCCATGCTAATTCTTATTCTACTGTCTCTTTCCCACTTACACAATTTCACCTATATTTTGGTCACCAGTGGATCACGAATTCCGAAAAGGCTTCAAACATAACAATTCTTTGAAACATTGTGGAATCCAAGCCATTTGTGCAAATGCAATATCCGACATCCCCGCATCAGTCGCTTTTAAGACGGAAAGTGTAGACACTCCAAGACTGTTTTTTATAAAACACACACAATCCTTCCCGAGCACAGCAGTAAATGTTCACCTTTCTCTTTTCATTGCCATTTTCTTCCTTTCAAGAAAGAGTGGTTTCTTTCCATTTGTATATTATTTGGCTTTGGCCCACCTGATACACGACACCGCCCTAAGCTGCCAGGAAGCTCAAAACAACATTCCTTTATAAGAGTTAACGCACTTGTATTCCATACTTCCAGGCGGCTTCTTTGCTCGTTGCCTCTTGGTTATCTCCCAAGCCTGCTTCCACTGCCATTGTTCACCCCTTAGCATTCACATATCAGAGCACTAAGTATTTCATTACTGGTTTATCTGTCCAGAGGCTTGAGGAGCCGTAACAATTAACCCTCCCTTCACAGTGATTGATACAGGCTTTGCTTTCAATTTGTTCCACTACACAGATCATGAAATTCTGAATGCAATCATCCTCATTGACCTACACTTTCAAACGCACAGCTACAATGAGACGAAAGTAATTATGAAGAGGAGGAACACAGGAGCTCTGAGATCTGAGACCAAGTCTTTGAAAAATCTGTGAGATGACCTTCTGGCAAAATTGGCAAATTCTTATGCTCAGGAAAATGACAGTTGTGTGCCTCTGTCTTAAGAACATTTAGTGCAAGCTGATGGATGTACAGTGTGGAGACAGTACTGGGGTGGTGTGCACTTGGGAAACTGTATGAGGCCACTACGAATCTGTCACAGGCAGAGTTAAGCCCCTAACATCATAGCTTCATTGATGCAAATGTTCTCAAGCAAACTAAACTCCCTGATTTGTGTTAAAAAGAAAAAAGCCTTGCTCACAGCAGAGAATCCAGAGCAGATCTTCTAGAAAGAGACATAGACTTGAACTACCCGCTTCCCTCTCCCCTCTCTTTCGATGAGGATTCGCCTTAAGAAATGAATACATTTTTCACAAAGTCTGAAAAATAGCTTCAAATAAATATTAATCTACTGCAATCGATATATATGAGGAATGGAGAAGGGCTGGTAGGAGAGTAGTGAGTACAGAACTATATTAAAACAAGGGTTGCAGTTAAAGAAAATCAGGGTGGAAAGGGAGGCAATGGGCCTGAGGCTCTAATCAAGAGCAGAGTGATGGAGATGAAGCAATACTGCATGGATTAGCAATGAATTACTTTGAACCATAATCATATGCCTGCACAGAAGACAGGCAAAAACTAACCATTACTCACAAACTTATCTGCTTGACTAAGAGAGAGAGAGAGAGAGGAGAGAGAGAAAGAGAGAGAGAGACTTATATACTAAACTAATTCAGAATAATGAAAACCTAAAACTGTGGTTATACCTCAAGCAACATTTTATTTTTAATGTCTGCCGCTTAGTACCTAATACAGAGAGTTTAGACTATAAACTGTAAAGTGCTTGGATTAAAACAGGATTAAACTGATCATCTGTTTGAAGATTAGGATGTGATAGATCCCCTCTAGTCTGCTTTCCTTTTTTTTTTTTTTTTTTTTTTTTTTTTTTTGTGCAACCAAGCCATTTACAGACAATGTGCCACTCCCCAAATAAAAAGGAATGTAAGTATTTAGATCTGAAGAAGTAGCAGCACTCACAGAATCAACTTCAATGGGAGAATCTGAAAAATTCATATCAAACGAAGATTCAATTGTTAGAACTAATTTTGTTGGGAATGAGAGAAAAAAAAAAAATCAGAACCGCTGGTGGCATGAGATTCTTAGGAACAGACTGTTTAAATGAAGAGCACTTTAATCAGTAGAGGAATCCTCACATTCCTAATGTCTTGCTGTGCATTCTGCAGGTTATAGTAGCAGCTGGTTGAGGTCATATATCTTTTGTGAGCATCCCAAAAAGGCTCACTGCCAGACTGTTAAATTATGAATAAGCAATGAACAAAAGAATGCAGATACGGTGGTGACAAGATAATCCAAGCAAATTTATCTATGACAAATTTCACAGGATTAACAAATTACATTTACACAGAACAATAAAAATTCACAAAAAAAAAAAATGATGAGCCTACTTTTCCTTACAGCACCAGGAAAACAAAAAAGTCACCAATCCACTGCATATATTTAAATTTAACCCAATCTAAAGTAAGACATTTATAATTCATTCAAGATATCTTTGTAACTTCATTGCATTTTAGGTAGGAATAGACAGTCCATCTGCTATGTATTTATGCCTATTTAATATTGTCAACAGTATTAATATATAACCTGTATATAGCATGTATGAAATCCTGCACAATAAAATTTCCATTCACATGTGAATAGAATGCATATGTTTTCAGAAGCAGATTCAGAAAGGTAAACTACTTTTATAGAAAAAGATGTACCTTCTTCAACATAATACATATCAACTATGAAAATATCCTTATTCATTGATGTCTATGTTTTCTAGGTCCAAAGACAGAGAGGTTCTGCAAACAGTTTCAATTATTCCAGAAGCCCATACCAACTACTGTAGTCCCTCTGAACAGAGTGCTTCTAAATGAACTTAGGAATGTATACTTTTCCGTAGTGCCATAGCAAAAAAGAAAGCTCATAGATTTAAGGGGAAAGTGTACTAGTTTCCACTAGCATCACCTAGAGTTGACTCAATCCAACATTTGCTTCCCCCCCCCTTTTTTTTTTACAATAAAATCCTCTTATAAAGCTTTTTAAAAATCTATTCTAGGATCCCATGAAGGTGTGTTGAAATGCCATGAAACTACACTTGCAAGCACATGACACAGAGAGCTGTTAACATGTCCACACTGTTTGTTAGATACCCAAGGCAGAGCCCTTTAATTGTTTTAGCATGGGAGCTGAGAATAGGATGCAGCAATCAAACATGATTTCCCTTAAGATGGTCTGACTGCTACTCTGAATATGCAGCCTGTATTCCACTTACACTTCCAATTGATGTCTGCTTTTGATCTTTGATGTTTTTGTGTATCTCTCTAAATGAGTTCCTACCAATATTTTATCAGGCAACATTTTGTGTAAACAAATCACTGATTGCAAAAAAAAAAAAAAAAAAAAAAAAAATATATCTAATTAAAACCTCCAAACAAAAAAAAAAAAAAAAAAAAAAAAAAAACTTGCCTTCATCAACCACTAATACTCAAGCATGGCTTACCTAATCTACTCAAGCTACCTATGTTTAACCCTCTTTAGTTAATAGCACTTATCCAAAAATGTAAAGATAAAGGTGTCATGCTTGTTGTCACCACCCTCAATCTAACATGCCCTCTGCAGAGAGCAAACCTGATGCCTGACACTAGAAAGTTTTCTAAATCACAGTTTTATTAAAAAACTGGTACGAGCCTGAACAGCCACATAGATCCCTGACACAGAAAAATTAAAGTGTCAGGAAAAATAATCCTTCATGAAGTTGCTTCTGTGTGTCCGTGTGCCTATGTGTCCGTGTGTGTGCTAGAGAGATGGCTCAGTGGCTAAAGTACTTACAATACAAGTGTGTGGTCCTGAGTTCAGATCCCCAGAATCCACATAAAAGCCTATAATCCTCCTACAATATAGGAAGAAGGACAGTAGAATCTCCAGATCTGTGAAGACCAGCTCGCCTAGGGTCAGTAACAATAAACAAGAGGCTCTGCTTCATACAAGGTGGGATATAAGCGTGAACACCTTGGGTTGTCCTCTGACCCCCACATGTACATGCCCACTATTGCATACAGTAACACATGTATGTGCACACACATATGCACACTCATATCATTCACAATTGGAAAGATAAAATATGTGGTGGTAGTGCATGCCTTTAATCCCAGCACTCAGGAGGCAGAGCCAGATGGGTCTCTGTGAGTTGGAGGCCAGCCTGGTCTACAGAGCTACACAGAAAAACTATGTCTTGAAAAAAAAATTTAAAAGATAAAATAATGACCTACTAATTATAAATTGAGTGTGTGAGAAGTCCTCAGAACAATACCTTTTTATTGGCAGATTCTTTAAATGCTTTATATTGCCTACTATCTTTGCAGAAGCAAATTCATACAGAAGGTCTTTCCCCCAAACACAGTCAGACAGTGAAGCATGTTATTCAGAAATCTGTGCTCCCACTGAAGTAAACCTGCATCTATTTAATTCTTGAGACAAACTAAGACACATGGTGAAATGTGGCATCATGAGTTAGAAGGGGATGGAGTATACATCTGCCAGAAGCGGATCCCTGTAAAAATGAGTCAGCTAAAGTGGTGAGGAGAATATGTGTGGCTGTGCAGTTTGCCTACAGAATGACTAGAATATTAAAAGTCAAGGAAGGTATACATGAAATACTCCTCCCAATACCTCTATATACACTGCACGTGTGCTACTCTCCAAACACTCAGTGAAGGGTCAGAGTACAGCATCACCATCCATGATGCCATGGGGCCCTTTTCCCATTGGTTCAGAAATCCCTAGCTTTAGAAGCTCCAAAGCCACAGGCTCTTGACAGTGGTGTGACAGTATGTTTCTACAGCACACTGCCCAAGTCCGCATCCCAGACAAACCCAAATTCAGTCTCCATTTCTGTCACCTTCCATGGGAACAGAAAGCTGCTATTTCCTAAACAGAGATATAGTAACACTTCCTTAACAAAAACGGTGTTGTGACATGTACCGAACAGGGTAGAAAGTGTGCAGAATAAGGCCAGTGTCTAGTGATGGTCATTACTGTCCTGTGGAACTTCTAAATCTATCAAAACATCTTTTTCTAAAAAACTGCTATATCCACACACACTTATATTTACATATCTTCTTCCTTCCTCCAAGAACATTTCATAGCTATTAATTATTACATTTTACAAAGTGTGTGCCTACTATCCCAGAAAATTCAACTAATATGAGGTGGAAACTTGGAATTAAAAAAAAAAAATATAGAAGGCCTTGTCTCTCTGAATTCTGCCCTACTTACTTGTAGAAAGTGCTATCTTCTGACTCTAATATTTTTCTATGTCTAACATGAGGGGAACGCTGATCAAAGGGACTGCTCTTTACAGGATGTGTTATTTCGCTCCAGTCGCCATGGTGGAGGCTCCATAAGTAAAGACGCTTATAGTCTGGAGTCAGGAGCACCCAGGTCCATAGGAGCATGGGATTTTCTTCTTGTTCCTTGTGACTCTGTATGCAAGAGTACATGGTATTCCATGTAATTTACCAAGACACCGGGTCTTACAAATGTACACGGACAACAAGCTCAAGTGTCCTTCAAAGTTGTCACTCCCCAGGCACTTCAGAGACAGAGTCATTCCAGTCTTAGTAAACAGTGCATGCCCTGCACTACACTATTACTAATATTACTACAGATTATTCTAACTATGTAAGGGTCTATCAAACTTGATAGTGCAAACATCCTGTTCATGCTAATGAGGCCCAGCGCAGTAAAAATACCATTCAGTTACATTTGGTTTATTACACTTGCCCAATGAGAAGAAAGAAAAAGGCCACTCTTTACTGTGACAACGCTAACATCATTAATGCAAACAACCGAATTTTCTCATGAATGTAGACGTTCTTACCTAATTGTAGATTTAAAATTCCAGTACATGCAACCATGGGAGCACTTAAAAACCAGAGACTAATATTCACTTAACTACTCTATTAAAATTTTCAGCATATATTTTTATATACACAAACATATAAAACACCAGGAATTACATTCTAAGCCAAATGCAAGACAGAACTTTCAAAAATCAATCAAAATAATTAAAAGGTACAATATAGGAAAACGTAGTCAAGTAAATGGGGGGGGCAGCCACTATATCTTGTGTGCTTAGTGTCCCTTAAATTTAGCAGCATTCTGCACAAGAAGAGGTAGCAGTAATTTCAGAAAAGCAAAACTATAGTAATGTTTACACTGGAGTCACTATTAATATTAGAGCACTTGAGGGAGTTTATAAGAGAAACGGTGTGTTACCTTAGAGATACTCCTACACAAGAAGCTCTGCAATGTTCTAAATGACTACCACTTCACAGACACACCTTCATATCTTCCCTCGTAGTTGCTTGATAGCACACCATACACATGTATATACATATATACCTGGTCATAGAAAACCTCACAACAGAGCAGGACCTCTGGCCAGCAGATCCTGGTTTAAGTAAATGAAATGGTAGTATACCTGTGAGTCTCTCAGTCTATGATCTTGTGCAGGGAACTAAAGGGGTCACTGAAATCTTAGCCCTCCCATACAACCTCTTTGCTATGAGACAGTTGCTATGCAGGAGGATTGCAAGGGAAAAATCAAAACTCCTATCACTAAATCTATCAAACTGTCCTAATTTGTGGGCTATATTTAAAGGGCAATGTAATGCTGATTTATTGCCAAGAAAGATGTTAATTATGCATAAATTCTAGTCAAAAACAATAAGTCATACTATATATAGTGTGGGAACAATCACCCACACCCAAAGAATGGACTTAGGGACTTGTAGGGCAGTGGGGTTAAATTTTCAACAGTGGTCTTGCAAGATCAAGTATCTGGTTAGCAGACATAGCCAAGGTCTTATCCCTTAGTGTGAAGGCCCTTCCCCAGGCTCCCCATTGGCTGATTAGAATGGGGTATACGATCTTTCTGAACATCATCTAACCTGTCTCATTTCATTATGAGACGTTCCTTTTGCTCAGTTCCCCCACTTATGTCTACATTTCCCAACAAAGACTTTCCTGCTAGTTCATCCTTGCCCCAGTATCCTGTTTGCTTAGGGGCCTTCCAGATGCATGAACTTTGTCACATCAGCAAGCCATTCGGCAAGTTTAGCTGCTAGTAATTTTCCACTCTGAGCTCAATTTCTAGTTTGAATGAGGTAGCTAGGAGGCTTCTACAAGCAAGTACTGGCCATTAGGGCAAGGACTCATGGATGCCTGCTTATCTGTAACATGTAAGCCTAAACCTATCAAAGGCATTTTTTTGTCTTAAAAACAGACCATCATATATTTTTTATTCCAAAACATATGTAATTACATATTAAAGCATGTATTCACATGCACACTTAAACTTTACTCACAAAATATCACAAACTGGGAAAATTTACACATGCATTTTTTTAAAAGCATTAAATTATGTTTAATTCTACTTAACCCATCATATAAAATCAGATCTAGTGAATGGCACATTGCTCATTTGCACTATCTTTATAACTCTCAATTCTTAAATCAGAAAAGATTCTGTATGTAATGTGGGAGGGTCCCATGTAACACAGGTCCCTATAACCCCTGACTCTGGAGGCCCGCCATCTAATATCCTCTCTGGTGGATCTATGATATGTCCATGCATTACAGTTCTTGTTGACAGCCTGTTGCCTTGGAAATATTTCATTATTTCAGTTTTTCCATTTGTAGACCCTTGGCCTTGTAATATGAAGGCCATCCTATTTCATATTTTCGATTATCATTTAAGCAATCTTGTGGAGATATATATATATATATAAGCAAGTGTTAGACAACGCCTATCATCATTTATCACTGTTTAAGCTAGCGCTGTAGGAAAACCTTAGGAAAGGTGCCCACCACCACCTTTGCCTTTTAATGCCTTGCAAACCAGCATGGGCACAGCACATGCTTGACACTTCTCTCTAATTTTCTTGGTTATAGGTCCATAGAGCGGAACAACTCTGCCACAGTGCCATATAATTTGCAGCCTATTAGAGTTTAAAGAAAATCAAACAAGTATATATACACAAGGTTGCCAACCTATTCTTTCAAGCTCCAGAACCATACTCTTTGTATGTGTGACTTGGGGACCTTTAAGTGCTAAACTGTCACTAAAGACATTATCAAGAACAAGCTTCTCTGCACCCGATTATACAGAAAGAACCCTTGCACACTATTATATGAGGACATTTGACACATTAGTCAAACAATGCAAATGATACCTTTCCCTTAGCTTTGACGGTGGGTATATCTGAAGAGCAGGCGTGTGCCCATAAACAGCTGTGTGGGATCAGTAAGATGAGAGCCACTCTTAAAATAAATTGAAAAAAAAAACTTAAAATAGATCCACAGAAAAACCATCATTCACCCACATATTTGTGTTCAACTGTTAACTACAGAGAAATACTGGTCACCAGCCAATTCTGGGCGCAAAGTACAAACCACGGTGCAATGACCGACTTATTTGAAAGAAGGTTCTATGAAAAACAACTTCCTTTTAAACACACCATCTGACTTTCTCATTTCTCATTACAAAATGAAAACAACTTATACTTGTGACTTTTACACTTGAAAAGTGTTAAGAACATTTAAAATCCTGGTAACCCAGTGAATCCTTGGGGTATAAAACAACTGTTTGGATAATGGGCCGAGTTTGTGGTTATTACTATTTCAAACAGTTTATAACTCCCTCCTTCTCTCTTCTATAAAGTAGCCTCCATCTCCGACCCACTTATTACTCCTCCCTCTCCCTATAGGTTACAGTTTCTTAGAGCCAACCTTTAAGATGACAGCATCCAAGCTGAACAAGATGCTATTAAAGGACATTAAATTAAATACAGTATATCCTCCTACAACTTCAATCAGAATTTCAGACCAAGTGTTATTTAGTTCAGCTCTCAAGTGGAGCAGAATAACAAATCGCACACTTTGATTTACCTTCCCCGAATGCCAAATGGAGACAGGTGATAAAGAACGCACTCATGCACAGGCTATGAAGTTTCCCCAAGAAATTAATTCTATCTTCAAGATTCCTATCTCAGAGAAATTCCCAAAATGGCACACAAATAGGCCTCTGCTAGAGAGATTACTGGAGCCATCCCAGTAAATGCATTTCCTACCTGCAGAAAAGGGAAGGAAGTAGCTAGGAGGAAAGGAAGGGAGAAAGGAAGGAAGGGAGGGCGAGGAGAAGGGGGGAGGGAGTGATGGGGAGGCAAGGGGGATGGGGTCAATTGTAAACTGACTTCAAAGTATTTATCACCTTGTTAAATGGAAGTCACCACTCAAAGCTTAGGGCAATGCTCTGGGAATAGATTTATCTGCAAGAATAAAATATTTAAGGTGTGAATTCTTCATGAGACACAAATATTAAGAACTAGATGTTCATTTTCATCTATCTTCAGATGTCTGGTTTTCTAGTTTGAAGGTAAGCATTAATGTGCATAGTATTTAACATCTTTTAAAGCTACATGTCATATGACTCACTCCTTCTCCAGCCCATGCTCTTCACAGAATTATCTAAAACGTTAGAATTAGTCACCTATGCATCTACTTTTAAAAGCTGTTTCCTTAATCCTGATCACTGTGCTGTCTTTTTTTAATGTGGAGGTAATGCATACCAAAAACAAATAAAAAAGAAATACCAAGACAGTAGGTTTTAAAATGAACAGTTGTCTTCGAGTCTCCCCATTTTTGCTTGATACATTAAAGCTATGCTGTATCAAAAATAAAACTATCCATGTGATAATCAAGTCTTGCATCTAAGCTCATCTCTCAGCTTCTTTTCAAGTTCTAAGCCTATGAGGAAAGGAAGTGCTTGCTGGGAGGGGGGGGCATGTGGAACTCTATTTGTTTTCTTCTTGAATCAACGGATAACATTTCATACTTCCTACTGAGCCTTTCCTCTTGGAGACAGAAAGAGATATTCACTTTGCTCAAACCGATATGCTATATGCAATTAATGTCATTAACGCTGTCAATTAATAGCAAATAGGCTTCTAAACAAAGTAGGCTGGATGGGCAGCGGGAGGGAAGCACATTGGAGCTGGGGGGCGGGGTTCAGTCACTCTGAAGCCTAACAATGCTGTTCACGTAGGATGGTTAGGGATGTTTTGAACACAAACTCCCTTTCCCGTTGGCTCGAGAAGTTTAACTAACTTCAGACAGACATGCTCCACTGAGCCCCTTGCCTGGATATGCAATTCTCACCAGGAACTTTTTCAAACACACATCCCCAAACATAACTAACCGGGGCAGAGATGCTCACACCACTGACACATTTTGGATCTTGCTGTTTGTTTGCTCATTTAGACTTAAGGGGGTTCGCCTTTCTTTTGCTTTCTCTCTTATTTCCTTTTTCTTTTTTTATTTTTCCTGGAGAAGGGGTGGAGAGAAGGGGAGGGCAAGAGCGCAGGGCAGAGTCGGGGACCCACAAGTTGCCTGGCCCAGGGCAGCAGCAGCGGGAGGTGGCGCGCCTGGCTGAGCCTGCCCGGCCTAGCCGCTCGCGGAGACTGCCCAGCCCCTTGAGCCCTGCGCTCCGCTCCCGCCCCAGCCTCCTCCCCCTCCCCTCCCCCTCCCCAGCTCATTCCCTTCCTAGAGAGCAGCTGCCACGGGACCTGCGGCGGCCGGGGGATCCCCGGCCCCCACCCTCCCTCCCGCGGCTCCGGGCACACACGGCGCCTTCTCTTTGGGGGTTTGTTTGTCTTTTTTTTTTTTTTATCTTTCTCTCTCTCTTTTGCCTTTTTTCCCTTCCTCCTTTTTTCTTTTTTCTTTTTCTTTTCTTTTCTTTTTTTTCTTTTTCTTTTTCTTTTTTTTTTTTTTTTTTTTGCCATCAGCGAGTCACTCCATTCGCCGAGCTTAGGAGGTGCGACTGCTCGCCGGCCGCCGCCGCCAGAGCCCGCTCGCTGCCGCAGCCGCGGCGGGCGGACAATGCGCGGGGACCCGGCAGCGCAGCCCCCCGCTCCCCCCCGGGACCGCGGGCCGGGCCCCGAGGAGGGCTGCGCAGGGAGCGAGCCCGCCACCCCAGCCGGCGGCGGGAGCTGGACGCGGGCGGCAGGTTCAATAAACAGAAAAGTGTTACCGTTCTCGCCTGGAAGGATCCTGCTGAAAGCTGGGCTTGGTGGGCGCCATCTTCCTGCAATTTTTTTTCCTCTCTTACTTTTTGCCTCGCTCCCCCCCTCCCGGGGCGGGGGGCGTGGGGAGGGCGGGGGTGTGCGTGTGCGTGGGCTGGCGGGAGAGAGTGCGGGCGTGCGCGGCGCTCGGGGGGCCCGGCGGGCGGCGGCCGTGGCCGTGGCCGTGGCCGTGGCGGCGGTGGCCGCGCTGCCTGCCGAGGCTGGGAGGCTACGGGAAAGTAGTGGGGCCCGAGCGTCGCCGGCGGCCGGACGTCCCCTCGCGCCCGTAGTGCTCCCCGCCGCAGATCGCCGCCTCCTCGGCCGCCCGAGCCTGATCCTCCCCTTGCTCGCCCGCCGCAGCCGCCGCCGTCCATGCGCTGCACAGCGCCCGCGGCCCGGGCCGCCCCGGCTCCCGAGACATGCCCGGCGCGGAGACAGGCGGCCGGCGCGGGCGGCGGCGGAGGAGGGGCGGGCGGCGGGGGAGGCGGCCGCGCGGTCCCGCGGGCAACCCGGCCAGGGCCTCCGGGTGCTCGGGCCGGCGCGCGCTGCAAGCGCCCTCGCCGCAGCCACCGGGGTCGGGCCGCGGGCAGGTGGGGAGCACACCGTCCAGGCAGGCGGGGCTGGGGGGGGGGCGTTGGTGGTGGCAACGGGGTCCTAAGAGTGGAGGGACCCGGAGGGGGAGGACACGCAGGGGGTTCCCAGCTTGACCACTGGGAAAGTATTTCTGGGCATTTTCCAGCTGCCTTGCTCCAGAGCTCTTTCTCCGCCTGCAAGCAGATACACACCCCCTTTCCCCTTCCCCTCCCCCTCCTTCCCCCCCCCTCTCTCTGTCTCTCTTCCTCTCTCTTTCATTCCTCCCTACCTCACTCCCCCTTTCTCTATGTCTCTCGGTGTCTCTGTCTCTGTTCTCTCTGTCTCCCCCCCACCCCAGTTTCCCTCTCTCTCCCTTCCTCCCTCCCTCCGTGTGTCCCTCTCTCTCCCTCCCTCTCTCTCATTTGGGGACTGGGAAGCTTGGCTGCTGGCGCAACAACGCCACTCAGTTGCAGTTTCAAACACTTCCCTTCTCTAGAGTATTTCAGCCTGCAGAAAAGAGAGAGTGGGGATTAGAATGCCCTGAGAGTGGGCTGGACCGTCCTGGGGGGGGGGCGCAGTGGAAATAAAAGCGTGAGGAGATGAGTCTTGAGCTGGCCAAGGCCAGCAGGCCCAACAGCCCAGTGCCTCTGAGCAAGGATGCAGGACCTGCACCTTGTGACTCTGGCGCCCTCAGCCAGGAGCCTGAGCTGGAACATCTGCATTTTTTTTTTTTTAAGTGCTTACAGATATGCTGACCCCAGGGTTCACAGGCCAGTCCCCATGCCTTGAAATGCAGTTACATACAAATGCCATTGCAGAGCCAGGTCCTGGTACCTGGGACTGGATTGCTGGCTTCTGGAATCTAGTCTGATCACCTCAACATTAAACTGCCCAGCCAGGCCTAGAGAAATGGTGACTCAGTGCAGAGCCAGCTGGAGTCCTATTGCCTGAAGAGACCCTGGGCTGAGCATTTGTGCACTGTGCCTCCGCCAAAGGAGGGCAGCTCATTTTTGTAGACTAGTGCCAGTCCTGCACTGCATCACCCAAGCAAGAAAGACACCAGAGACAGTGCCACAATGAACAAATGAGTCTGATGGGAAACATTCTTAAGGGAATCCATGCCTTCTGCTTTAAAGTTGGGACAGGGTGGGTACTCAATAGGTGTCCCCTTCCTGTAAAGTAGGGAAAGGATTCTGAACCTCCACTGAATACACTAGCCTATGGTGGTAACAGTGTAGACATCTTCATGGATATTGAATACTCTTTGGAGCAGTTGTAGGTACACTCCACAGGTAGAGAACAGTTGGGAAATGGATTGGATCAGTGATGAGTATTGCCTACAAGACAAATGGGAGCTAGCAAAGAAGAGGGACAGTTAGCCTGTTGGAAGTTCTTCCAGGGGAGACAGTGTAGGGCAATTTTGCCCAGCAGTGACAAATAAGAGACACTTGTGTTTTCTCAACAGGCAGACCACTGCTTGAAAACCCACTCCCGTCATCCTCTTCCCATCACTTCCCAAAAATATAATTTTTTTTCATTTTAATGATGCGTCCAGGTGGAAATTAAGTATACCCTCAGAACCCTGAAGCCTGTGCTGGTGATGAACTGTGAAAGGAGATTCCTGGCTTAAACTTTACCTCCAAGACCTGCCAATAATTTTCTTGCCCAATTCTTCTGCCCCCGATTAACTAAAATTAAAGATTGTAACAGGTGGCATGAGATCTGAGTAAGAAAACCAAAGGAAACTTCACTGTCTCTACTGTCATCTTACCTTCTGGCAGTATGTGACAACATTTAAATGGACAGCAGGAATAAATAAAGCACAGCAAAGGAGAAAGTTGAGAATTGTTTTTTACAGCCCTTGTCTTCAGAAGAGCAGTGGGATTGGGATTTAACAAATGGCCTGTGTCCAAAAAGAAGTGTCAAGGGGATATATTGAGGGAGACACTGGGGTGGGGGGGGGAGCTGCCCCTAGTGCTCCTGACTTGAAGAAAGATGAACCCCAAGATCATATCTTTCTAAAAGACAATGCCAAAGCTGAGATAAAAAAAAAAAAAAAAAAAAAAAAAAAAACTGAAAGCCTAGAGTCATGACAGCCCCTTATGTGCAATTTACATCTTATTGGTCAGCTCCAGTTCCTGGAGGTCCCTAGAATTGTCCAAAGGCCAAGTGACATTTCTGACCCTTGAATCTCTTCTTCACGAACCAAACTATTGTCACTATTTCCTACACTTCCTAGTTAAAACGACCGATAGATTCTATTGTCATTTAAATGTTTTATAAATGACAAAAAAAAAAAACATACCTGAACCATAAAAGGGGGAAAAATGAATTCTCTACTGGTGTTCTACCTTTGGAAGATGCCCAGATCTTTCTTATTAAGGGTTCCCTGTAATCGCTGGAGCAAAAAAAGTCTAAAATAATTTAAGCAAAAAAAAAAAAAATCTCTTTGACAAGGATTGGCCCCCCCCTTTGAGTTATTTTCAATGACTTCTTTTTAAACTTTTGACAATAAGCAGGGCATGTAATGAAGTCTTCTACAGAATATTTGCAATTACATGAACTTGGGATATACTGTGTTAGACAAAATCTGGTCACTGGGCCATTGGTTACAAGGCACAAAATATAGCAATGACAGATTACCTAACCTTTGCAGTTTAAATATTGTTGTTTCAAACCAAGGGTTCTCAAATCAATGATGTTTCAAGTATGAGGTAAAATGGTAATTTGAAGTATGCATTGTGTATATTTTAAGTTAAATGCCATTGGCAAATCTCTCAGATGTTTAATCGTGTACAATCTGGGAAACACAAATATTTAATTTCACACTCTCATGTGTTCTTTTTTTCCCCTTCCATCTACCATAAAATTGAGCCCCATGAATGAAGAGTTTACCTCTTTTGATTACATTGTTGGTTTTTCTTATAGCGTTTTTGTAGAACACATTTTCAATAAAATCTTAGAAAATGTAAAGTTGTCCTTAAGGAAAAACTTTAGGGTTAGAGAGCTGTTGGTGGTAAATTAATTTCTCTTTATTTCCTAACCGAATCAAAGGGTGCTCTGTGTTTCAGTAACAATCAGTTTTGAATCTAGAAAATGTCTTTAGGGGAAAAAAAAAAATCCAAGCAAATTCTACTTTAAAACTTCCTTCTCATCACCAAGCCTAACTTTTGTAAAATTTGCTTCTTGAATCTCGGAATCTCACCCATTTGCATTATAATGCGTTTAAGATGAATACTAACAGCGCCTAGGAGATTCAGATTTCAAGTTGTATTTCCTTGTAGTAACAGGTGACATGATCACACTTTTAGGTTGAATTACAAGTCTATCGCTGCACATGAAAATCGTTTCTATCCTATTTGGAAACAAATGATCAATCAGCCTCTGATGATCAATTGCTCCCCTGGCTGTCCCTCAGAGCGGATTCGCACTGGCAGAGACATTGAGAACGTTTTGCTGGAAGGGGAGAGGAAACCCAAACTTTGCAAAAGCATCCAGTGCGGCGCCTCAGACTTCACCGGAACTCTCCAGCTACTCCCGGCTGAGGCTCTACGTTCAGGGCCTGGCAGAGGGCAAAGGATGACTTCACTTCTCCAGTGTACTAGAGTGCTTTTCAGTTCGGATTGTGTAATTCCCCCCTTTCCATCTTCTGTAGCACAGGGTCAAGCAAAGTGAGCCCTAACGGTATGCATGTGTGTTCTCAGGCACAAAACAAGAGCAAAGTGAGTCCCACCCCAGGGCCCGGGGCGGGGGCACTATCCCAGCTCGGGCGGGACTACTCACCGCTGCTGGTAGGAGGTGATGCCCTGGACGTTCTGCGGGGTGCCGTTGGCCGCGGCTCCGGCCCTCCCCATGCCCGCACCGGCCGGTACCCCAGCGGTTGCCCCGCCGGCCGCTGCGGCCGTCACCTGCACGCTGAAATCCGGAAAGATTCGGATCATCGCCGCGGCTTGGAGCCCCAGGCACGGCTGCTCTGGGCTCAGGCTGGCTGGGGCTAAGGCTCGGGTTCGGGCGGCGGCAGCAACAGCAGCGGCGTGAGCGGCGGCGGCGGCAGCAGCGGAGCCAGGCACCAGCCTGCAATCCCATTAGTGAGCCGCGGCCACTGTGCGCGGCGGAGAGGCGCTTTGATGTGCGCGCAGCGGGCTGAGGTGGAGGGGGAGCGAGGAGGAGGTGCGGGGGCTGTGCGAGGGACTTGCAAACAGCAAAACGTGTCAGGGTGGGGCCTTTTCTCCCTTTTGGGGGGCACTGTTGCTCCCCCCTCTTTCCAGGATGTTGCTCTCACTGGCTGCTCCAGCAGCGCCGCGCGAGCCCAGCTGAGGGAAGAAGGGGAGGGGGTGGAGGAGGAAGGATGCACCGGGAGGCTTGGCGAGGACTTGGCCGGTGCAAAGGAATAAGGGGCAGTGGAGGGTGCATTTCTTTCCCTCCCTCTTTCACACACATACACACACACACACACACACACACACACACACACACACAGGGCACTTCCGACCCAAAGTGCAATACTGTGGTGCGTTCTCTCTCCTCCTTTCTCTGGAGAAATAACCACCATCTAGGAAGCTCCAGCCTTCTGTGGCTTCCAGAAACCGGGACCCCAGCCCGCGGGTGTAGGAATGGGGCTCAGTGCCTCCCGTTTCAGCCCGGACCCCTGTGACTCTATTCTCCACACTAAGCAGTGTAAGTGTGGCCAAGTGCAAGTTAGGTTCCTGGGGAACTTGATACTTATCTCGGAGAGGTGGTTTGCAAAGGCGGAGGGAATGGGGGGGGGGCGTTTTGTACAATAGAGAGTTTGGACTGCTTAAAAGAAAGGGCTCTTCCCGCTCCTGATGAGCGGAAGAGTTGGTCCTGGGAAACTTGTGAGGTGGGGTCTGTCGGTCCAGCTAGAGCCGAGTTAGCACTAGTGATCCACCTCTTGGCGCCCCCTTTGACCGTGAAAACGAATAAATTAGTAGCCACAATTGAAACGAACTCTGCGAATTCCAACCACCATGGAAACAAAAAGAGAAAACACGTGCATTTATTTCCTCGCGCCTCCCAGTTACTTCACATTCTTACATCCGCCTTTCATTGGGGGGTGAAGAGGGATCGTTGTGGTTTGGGTGCGTCTTTTTAGTGAGACTTGCTAGGGTTTCACTGAACTGGGGGCGGGAGGCGTGGGATTTGATGGTTTCTCCCACCCCTGCCCAGTACCCGGGTTGCACACTTTCTTCCTCTTCTTCTGGCTAGAAAGCGGGAGCGGAGTAATGAGATGCAGGCGGGCACAGCCCTAGAGAGACGCTGGGCTTTGGCTCCACTAGGGTCCCGCACTCAAACACCTTGCCCAGCTTCGCTGCTGCTGATGCTGCTGCAGAGGCGGCTGCTGCTGGTGGTGGTGATGGTGGCGGTTATTTCCCCTTCTGGAACTCTCCTTCCCACCCCGCACACAGCTGGACACTGCAGCTGAGGGACTAGCTGTCGCTGCACCCGCCACACAAACCACGGTAACTGCGAAGGCCTCGCCGTCCTGACCCAGGGCCAATCGCGCTCCTCTGGGCCAGGCACCTGCTTAACCCTTTGAGCCTGGGACGCAGCCGCGGGCTGCCTCCGGACCCAGTGTGGTAGGACCCATTGGCTAGAAGTTGCCAAGGCTGAGGCTCCCCAGCAGGGCATCCCCGCGGTCTAGGAGCCAAATGCCCGCCCTGCAGCAGTTCCATGCTGTCCCTCCCACTCTGATGGTTCTGGAAACCAGAGGAACTGGACAAAGGCGAGTCTTCGCCCGGGCCCCATCCTGCTCCTGCCAGGGCAACCTCTGGGCGTCCCCAACCCAAGTGGCTTTCAGGAGGAGCCTCTGCGCCCAGCAGTCACAGGGAGACAGAGGGGGAGCCTTGGCTCTCACTGGCCGAGCCCAAGGCGCAGCTGCGTTTCCATTTTCCTCTCAAAGAAAATGCTTTGGACGGCAGATAATACCAGGAGATATGAAACTGCTTCGCCCCCCACATGTTGCTCGTAAAAAGAATCGTAATGAGCATCTGTGGCTTGTGCAAGAGAGTCAGGGAGTTAGTTAAGACCTAAGCAAGGTCCTGTCTTCCCGCTTCCGGGTCATTTTCTAGCAGAAGGACTAGCAATAAAAGGCACTACCCAACCTCTCAGATCCTGGCTGAAGGTGCCCTGGAGTTGTGGGGTGACTGTGAAAAGCTGCCTCTTCAGGACCCCCACAGTGGGACCTCTGCCCATACTCAGCCCAAGGCTCACACCTCCTTAGCTTGTCCTCTGGAGGAGATGTAAAAAAAAAAAAGGACCTCAGATACTAGTCCTCAGCTCCTTACAGGCTTTCTGCTAAGAGAGCCTTGATGCCCATTCTGGAGAGGCCAGGATGCTTTGGGCGCATAGCTGCCTGGGTTTGGTTTGCTGTAACCAAAAGAAACTCATCAAATGAGTAAGAACTGAGGTTAAAACTGAGTCCCTTGGCAGGCAGTAGCTTTCTCTGTCTGAACCTGTCTGAACCTGTCTGAACAATTGGCCCACTGAGGTGCTGCCATAGCATCTGTGGCTAAGCAAGCAGGTAAGGGAGGCATTCAGTGAGCAGCTTAGACCTGGGGATGGGGGCCACTAGTAGTATGCTGAAGCAGACCCTATATACCAAGAAAAACAGGTGAGATGCTCTTTGTGGACAAAGAATATCACCTCTTAATTGTTTCAAAACCAAGTCTGTGACTAGATGAGGTTAATGGTAACACTAGATATTTTGCAGGAGAGTTGGTCTGCAAATGTGTAACCCCATTTTCCTTTCCTTTATGATAGCATTTTTTTTTCATGGAAGCCTTTGGGAGCCAAGCTATCCCATAAGAAAGGGTGTGTGACATCTGTTGTCTGATGTTTAAAACTGCCCACTCTGAGGCCTCTGCGATTAAATACTATACTGTTAATGTAGTTAAGTGAGCAATTTAACCTCAAATCGCCAAGTTTCAATTGCTCATATTTAGAATTAATATTGCTCCTGCTCTTCAGAAACTGTTTGCTAAAACAGAAAGGCACAAGAATCCTCAGAGATGATCTGTGCAAAAGCTTGCCTTGGGATGCATGTTAAGTCTGTTTCTGTATTGTATCCTTACATATATTATATCAGAAGGTGGGGTTGCATGCACAAGAAATAAAGTCCTTATTGGATCTGCTTATCTCCATGTTCACTAAAGACCTTAAGCAAACTATAAGTTTGTTCTCTCATTAGTGATTCAGATTGGTTACTCTGTTCTGTCAGTTAAAATCTTTACATACTGGCAGCTGTTTTGAAATATTTTGAAAGTTGTCCTGGCATCTACCCAAGCAGAAGGACTCCAATAAACACAAAACCATAGGCTTTCTTAGTTATGCTCCCCACCCAAATTTACATATTAGTACATATAAAGATGCACAAAGGGATCTTACAATGTTGTAGCCCTGGATATACACATGTAATATATGTTCACGGATTTGCATCTTCATTCCCGTTGTTGATGTACAACTGAGCTTTTTGCATCTATGTTAAAAATATCCATTTTGTGGACATTTGTTTCCATTCACTTAAGTGGTTTGACTTTGGGTTTTTACTTTTCTGCCATTGGAAGCTGCCAGTGACAGGTAGGAGAGTAAAGCCTACACAGCTAGACTGCATCCAATTTTTGCTTTATTTTGGTCAGAAATTTAGAAGAAATATAAACTAGGAAACAGGAATCAGAATATAATAAGCAAAACAGGAAATAAACAGGATAAAATTCTATGCACAATGAACAAGTAAAAAAAAAGGATTTGCTTTGAAATGGGTGATTTATTGAAATGATGATACTGTAATAGGAGAGTTCTTTTCTGTAAAGAAGGTGAAATGATAATTAAAAAGAATCTGGTAGGACTTGTAGAGAAGTCATGAACTGATACTGCGACCCTGTCATACACTGTGAGGAAGATTTGATGTTGTGTAGAGGGGTTAAATGTTTGATTCAATTTTCTATCTTTGTTCCTCAATCCAAATTGAGTTTGGGCTCTTATTGCTAAATTTCCCATGCTATTAATGTGTTCTCTAGTCCATTGAAAAGAAAACAATAATGTCAGAGAAAGAAAACAATAACAAATCTAGCAATATGGTAATTCTTGATTTTCTAGAAGGGCAACTAAAGAATTAAGAGACTATATTTAATAAATCTCTGTTTATAATATACAGATGTACCTGGATATCATATATGAAGAGGTCTGTGGATTTTCCATCTTAATACTAGATAGGTCTTACATTGAAATTGCTTCAATTAGTATATTAAATTCTCAGAGAACCTAAAAATATACACAATTTAGTTAGGAGAAGGAAATACTTTTAGAGCTTTAAAAGACTCAATAACAATCAGTAGAGAAGGCAGTATTTAGAAAAAAATAGAGTGAGTGGAGAAATAATTCAGAAATCTTTATATTTTGCTAAATTTGGGGGCAACAATTATTGAGAAGCACTGCAGACAGATCCTTAAAAGTGAAGTTATTCTTAAACCCAAAGAAACAGTTGTTTGAGTATGTTACATTAGTTTGTCCGGAAACAACAAGATGTTGCTTAATTTCTCATGCCAGAGTGTTTGATTTTGGAGTTGAAATCATGCTAACACTCTGGAAAGTGACTTAAAGCCTATTTGGGATTAGAAGGAGGCTTCAGTCACTGGCTCTATTTTCTTGTTGTTAGCCCAACTCAAACCTCATGGGGATTCCAGCAAAGAAGGTAGTGACCAAGCAGCATATCCCAGACCATGTTCATTCCCATGGAAAGTATAGATCTCATTAACTGTAGCTTTTGTTTTTGGTTCCTCGGGGTGAAAATACTCATGTAGCCAATAGACTCGTCTTACAGATTCCTCATATTGATTACAAAAGTATTCATTTAAGGTCAGTTTGATTGTAAGGTCACTTAATTGCTTTGAGTTTCTCTTTCAAAATGGAATCTAGTGCACTCGGAGATTTTGACATGAATTTTTCATTCTGGAAAGGATAGGGTATTATATAAACCTAATCACACAGCAAATCAAACAAATAGTTTTATTAAGCTTCATGCTGAGTCAACCCTTCTGGTTTTTTATTAAAAATTAACCTGTTGTATTCCTTCACCTACAGGGATGGCTCATAGACATTAGCATGCATCAGAATTAGAAGAAGGACTTACTAAAACACAAATGTCTGGGTGTCACCTGTATTAGATCCTATTCATAAATCCACTCCAGGATGAGGACCTTAATCTGCATCTCTAAAAAGGTGCTTAGAGGTGATGATGTGTTTGGTCTAAGCACCTTAACTGAGAGCCATCCTGTATTTATGACAGTAGATCATGACTTTAAGCTTTTTGTTTTAAGCTCTTTGCCCTCAGCAACCTGACATATTAGTAGAAGCACATATGAGGAAAGCATCCAAGGCAATGCAAGAGACTTGTGTGCAGTATAAGTGTGGTGTTGGCGATGAGGGTTGGGTTTAAAGCAGATGAGACAATGACAAAGCATGGACAGGGTGAGTTAAATGCATGTATTCTAAGTCTCAGTTCCTTTATCTGTAAAAGCAGTCACACTGTTTTCAAAGGATTGTCACCACACAGTCCCCAGCACTAGATCCATGTTAATTACTCAGGGAAGGTGGTCACTCCCAGGAAAACAATCGCAGTGCTGTCTTTCAAGATTTCTGCCATAGAGATGGAGAGTGTCTTGGTGATTACCCAGACAAGTTATGAAATATTCACACATTCTATTTATGAATGTTGACACATCTAAACAATTATTTATCCTAAACTCTATAAGATGCTTGAAATCAAAGTCAAGTGTTTCTTAAAGTCAGGAGCTCTTTTCTAGAAACTTGAAATTCTGTTTTATTCAAAAGACAGTGAGTTTCAGGGATTGACCATGTGTATGAAATCTTCAGGCACTAAGTAAATAAACTCACAAATTGGAAATACAATTCAGGTAACAGATATTCTATTGGCTACTCCTGGAAACAAGGCTGAATTTTATTTCAAATCTGCTTAATTAATACATAAGAATAAAGATAACTGTTGTCACTAAGGTATCAGCCAGTTCTCTGTACATTTCCACTTTCTTGCCATCTCTACTGCAACAATCCAAAGGAGCCAAACAAGATACAATGTAGAAGACACTGATAGCACTAGGAAAGAGTCAGAGAGGACAGTCGCCAGGAAGGCCATTGTCCTGATCTGCTTGTAAGCAAGCATTACAGTCATGTTTTCTTAAATCTCTAGCAGGAACAGCTATTGTTGAAAGGTTTTGTTCTATCCAGCTGGTGAAGAGGCCTATTTGGACTGAGTTTCTTGACACTTATCACACCATGGTAGGTCTCTGGTCTTTACAAGGAAGCCAACAATCTCAGGCTGTTCAGATCTGCTGGGGCAGGTTCACATGATTGTCATTTAATGGCCGCCTAGGCAGGCCAGGAAGGCCCTATTTCCTTCCAGAGCTGGAAATAGACCTCAATCTCCATTCTGACCACCATGGAAATCCTGACTGTGAAACAGCTTCCAGTCCCAATGCCTACTAGGCTACTAATATGTAACCAGCCACCTCAAACTATGACATTAATTGGTGCACTCATATTCATTTGTATCTCATCTCCTTTAACTCTTAAATACCAACCAAATAATCTGGATTATTTACATCATGTTGATCAGTATTTTGTTGTATTCAAAGCTAAAGCATATGCTCAGGAGTTTATTAGTTCATCTGAAATACCAATGGCAAACTAGTCATATAACATAGAAATGACATGGTAAACATGTCTATATAGATTATGAACTTGAACATACACCCAGTGCAAAATGTCTTCAAACTTGCATTCTTAAAAGGTGCTCTTTTACTTAGATAAAACATACCTCAGGCCAGAAAGGCTCAGCCCCTCAGAGACAACTGTCTTTAATTGATAGCCAACCTCTTTCTGACATTTTACAGAAAAATTAATTTTACATTAAACAAGAAATAGAAGAGTGCTGTTTTTAATATTTTGGGTTGAAGCCAGAAGAGGATACTGGGTACACTGGAAGTTTCTGTTATAGGTAGTCCTCAGTTGCCACATGACTCCTAGGGACCAAATCTGGGTCCTCTGCAGGCGCAGCAAGTACTCTTAACTGCTGAGTCATCACTCCAGCACTAACAAAGTAGTTTCTTAAAAAGTTATTATGACCGAAATCTTGAATTGTATTAAGAAACTTTTATATTATGTCATTAAAATTCATGCATATGTTCATAATTTCATTGGTGTATAATTTTGTACATTTATACAATGATTATTTTAAAAACTTTGACTGGGTTATGCAGCCTTCTAAATATTGACATATTTTGTTGCTCAATATAAAAAAAATAGTCACATTTAAAATATCTTCACCAGCTTTCCCCGTAAGCAGGCACTGAGAAGATGCCAACCTCACACTGATGGAAGTTTCCTAAAATTCTAATTTTCATCGAAAGCCTAACTATTGCTATTGCCAAATTAATATGGTCAGTATTATCTCTGAATGTAAGAGACATGTTTCCCTCATTATAAAGAAAATTGGCAGAGTCAAATACTAAGAGCTGAATATCTTTAGCATAGTTTCTTCAGCATAGTGAAAAGACCAGAAGTACAGTTAATGAAGCTACCTTGACTCCCACTAATCCCCCAGCATGTTTATTCACTATTGCTTTGATATAATGAGTGCAATTATCCACAAGTGAAAATGATAAATACCTTTATATTATAAAAGTTGTTTTCCTCAACCCACACTTCAAGAACTACAGCATTAAATAGTTATAGTAATAATTAAATAAGATGTTTAAAATTCCTCTTTGCCATTTCCCAAAGAGCTACTACCAACAATAGTTATATATTGTTTTATTATCAAGTCATGAATATGTTGTTCTCAATGTTATACTTAGGATTTCCATTTTATGTAAAGCTCTGAAATGAGTGCTTTGCTCTGGGTCTGCAGGGCCTCAGGCTTGATCTAGAACCAAGAAAGAAAGAAAGAAAGAAAGAAAGAAAGAAAGAAAGAAAGAAAGAAAGAAAGTTAGTTGTGGGGCAAGGAAAGGGATGTGGGAAGTCCTTTGTTCTTTTATATTATTTGAGTGGGGGATGCAATTTTGAGCATAGCATTTGCAACAATACTTACTTTTGACTATTTGGTGAGAAGGGCTGATTTTTCCTCTGTTCTCTGAGAAAAGGGTGGGCTTTCAGAGTCAAATGGTCCCCCAGAAAGGTTGACATAGAAGCTAGATTAAGTTCCATGTCAGAAAGAGGTTGGCTATCAATTAAAGACAGTTGTCTCTGAGGGGCTGAGCCTTTCTGGCCTGAGGTATGTTTTATCTAAGTAAAAGAGCACCTTTTAAGAATGCAAGTTTGAAGACATTTTGCACTGGGTGTGTGTTCAAGTTCATCATCTATATAGATATCATGTTTTACCATGTCATTTCTATACCATGAGCAAAACATCACAGTGAATTTCTCAATGTGTTGTGCAATCTTTCTAACATGGCCTTCAGAGGAAAACACAAATACGTCTCCTTATTGCTTATCACACAAGATTTCAGAACCTTATTCAAAATGGAAGACAAACTGAATTATCATGTAAGCTATCTTCAGTTTGCCTAAAAGAGAGTGAGAGAACTCTATGATTTTAGTATTTAGAGTAATTTCATTTAAGTACCCTGGACAGCTGCTCAAACTATAGAGCTAATAAGAGAGTAACTGGTTCTTCTGGGGTTAGAGCTCTGTGCATGAGTGACTGGGAATCAAAGACCATCCCAAAGAGGGGGCCAGTCATGGGTCATGGACACTTTCTCACTTGGTATAGGTAGTATAATCCTATCCAAGAACTCTACCTCCACTGTCTGTTATAACACTCGGTGGAAGTTATAGAAGAATCAGTACCTAAGATACTTATTTCTAGTAACAGATGTTCAGTGTTCTTAGAGGAATGGAGGGAAAAAATGTGTATCATGGAAATGTTATCCATGCACATTTTCATGGTGCTAAGATACCACTATAACTCTGTTTTAATTCTTAATTTGCCTGAGAGTGATCTCTTCTAAAAATGATTTAGGTGGCTATCACCAATGATCATTATGCTCTCAATGAGGATTCCTGGAGTATAATAATTTTTAAGGGAAGGCATCTAAACCAACTGTTCAAATTTGAAAGTTTTCCAGTCTTACTTTGTTTGATTTGAAAGAGTGATACAAAGTATTTTCTCTTGTAAATTTCCTCACAGCTAGAGATCCTGGCATATTATGATTTTTATCTCAATTCAAAGTTTTTGGGAAAAAGATACATCATTCATCTCTAAAGAACACTGAAATTGTGAAATGTGCAGAGGGATCCAGAGAGTCTAATATTAACTGACATAACCCAAATTCAGAAAGAGAAAAGCCTTGTGTCCTCCCTCAGATGCACATCCTAGCCAACAATACCTATGGGCATGTATGTGAGAAGCTTTAGACCTGTGCAAAGTCCACACATTTACAAAGGAGACAAAGAGGGGAAAGATAGGTAAGGAGGGAGCAGGGAGTTCAGGCAGATGCATGTAACTGTCATGAAAGAGGGTATGGTAAGCTTCTGTATTTGCTTGCTTGTTTCAACTCCATCATACCTTTCCTTTCCCTCTGTTTTTCATGATGGATCTATGAATTGAACTTACTGTTTATTAACATGGCAAGAACCATTTTGCATTACAAAAGAATCCACCATGATTTATTCCACTGAGGCAGTGGCTGTGAAAATAGGGCTTACTTTTGATTTCCAGTGGCCGTCAGTACAGTAGGAACTAGACACATTAGTCATTGAGTATATTTGTCTCGTTGACTGACCCACTTATAAAAGGTTATTAAAAAAAAACCTGTTTAGAGGGAGGGGTTCTGTGATGTGGCATGTTTCTCTTTCTGCTGTTAATAATGATGCCAGATCATTCTATTATAGTGTTATCTAATATATCTAACATGCAAATAGTAATAATACAATCCAATAAAATATGGTTTTAAAATTAACAAAAGGAATGCTAAATACTATAGAAGATCCACAGTGTGTCAAATCAGCTTTGCTTAATGGAAGCATAAGTTAAATAGTTCCTCATATGGAACTGAAGTTTATTTCTTATGGTAAGTGCACAGGGCAGGTTATGCTTACCAAAGAACCTGTCATCCTTCTGTCCCATTCTATCATATCAAAGTACAGCAAATATTCTTGTCTAGACTGCAAAATGGCAGCTACCACACCTCACATGGAAACAGTAGGGCTGAGGAACTATAATGGGGGAAAGAAGTCATACATATTTCTCCAAAGAGCCTAGTCTATATATGGAAGGGCATATTCTTCAGATAACTTTGGGTGAGATGTAGTCACTTGATCATGTTGGCTCTAAGACATGCTGAGGTATAAAGGCAGAGTTTCCATGATGTAGAAGAAAAAGGATCATTGGTTTTCACTAGACATCAACAGTCAAACAGACCCACTTAATCCAAAGCTAAGATATGAGAAACAACCTATCTGCAAGTTAACAAGGAAACATCTATGTAGTGATACTTTGTTTATGATCTAACAAATAAAGCTTGCCTGAAGATCAGAGTGCAATGCTAGCAATACTAATTAGCCATAGAAGCCAGGCAGTGGTGGTACACACCCTTATTTACAGTATTCCAGGAGACAAAGGCAAACTGATCTCTGTTAGCTCAAGGCCACCTTGAGTTACACAAGATTGATCTAGTCTAAAAGAGAAGCAGATCTCACACAAAGTTGATCCCAGCATGTAGAGTGACATGCTTGGTCTGAGCATTAGTAGAGGTAAGAACTAGATCTCTCATGGCTGGCTGCATTACTTCTCTGATCGCCAACATTAACCCCATTATCTGACTCTGGGTTTTTATTATTTAGAGCAATTAGAATTTGTGCTACACATTCATAACATTTATTTTATATCTGGTAATCACCACATCAAAAGGCTTCTCCTAAAAAATCAGGTGGAGAGAGATTCATGGTTGTCCATGAAGCAAGGGGAAGAGACACAGGAATAGCTCTATTAAAGGAAAGATGATTCATTTCTAAGAATTCTGTCATAAGAAATTTTGTATTGTAAGATATTTTCATCAGATGAATAACATGGAACTTAAACCCAGGTGAAGATACAAAAAGTGTTTGGACAACAATGTGGCTTCCCATTGCTATTTTCATTACATATCAGACCATGAAGGAGGCGTACTGAGGATCAGGTTTGTTTCATTACCATAGCCTTGTTGGTAGAGGAAAGTTGAAGTTAGCTGAGTTCTGAATGCAAGCCTTTGAGTCTTTAGTGGGGCTGATACTGCTCCTTTTGCATAAATATCAGACACAGTTACACAGAATGCCTGGCCCCATTCTTTAATCTTCAACTTGATTTGTTTCTAAAATCTAAACTATATGTTTATCTTTAAAATAATTTATTTATTAGTCTTGTAGTGTGTGTGTGTGTGTGTGTGTGTGTGTGTGTGTGTGTGTTCATGCACTCAAAAGGCACAGAGAACATGTGAAAATCAGAGAATAACTTGTAGGAGTCAATTCTCTCTTCTTCCCTGGGCATGTTTTGGAAATTGCACTCATGCCATTAGTCTAGGATACAAGAACTTTTACTCACTGAATTATCTCGTGGGTATACAGCTCCCCCTTCAATCACACAATCAGTTTTTTCCCCAAGTCCGTTCTGTTATCATACAACTGTTCTTACCATTTGAAAGTTAACAAAGATCATTGACATAACCCAGATATCTTCTAAGGAGTTTAGAAAAGTCCATGTTCCACAGTTTATATCAGGAGTCATAAGACAGATAATTTAGGTCTAAGCAGCCAGGTTAATACCAGCCAAGTGGATGGGAGAAATTACCTAACTCTTGAAGGTTTCTGTCTACTTAGTCACTGATTTTCTCTTATCCAATACACTTTGAATACCTACTACATGCCAAGTGGTCATCTAAACATCAGGCAGTGTGGGAAATGAAGCCCTTTTGTATATGGAGCTCTTAATATAAGTACAAAGAGATGTTAGGGAGTACATAATCATAACTACTCATAAATTCAGGAAAGACAATCCCATGGAGTTTTTATTAGGAGGAAATGGCAGATAAACACATAAAGTTTTTAGCACAGTACCTAACATGTAACATTTTCTCTTAGTAATGCTACATGGATTTGAGAAAAGCATCAATTAAAACTTTGTGTAGTCAGACATGGTTGAATGCACCTGTAATCCCTGCTACTTGGGGAAGCTGAGGCAAGAGTTTCTCTTTAGTCTAGGATTTTGAAGCTGGCCTGGGAACACTTATGATCTAGAAGAAGGAGGAAGAGCAGGAAGAGGAGGAGGAAGAGGAGAAATTGAGCTTATAATAATTATCTAAACAGCATACATAATCTGTATTGAAGATATTGTTTTTCTGGTCTGTTTTTATTTTGTAAAGGATTTGAATCCTCAGTCCCAAATCTTACATCATTTAATGGGATAATCCCATGTTTAATACATTTTGTATTCCCCCTTCTATTTCTCTGACTTTGCAGCATAGGAAAAAACAAAACAAAACAACCTGTTTTTTAAGGCCCACAAATAATTAAAAGTGCTAAAATGTAAAGAACTGAAAGAGAAAATTTAATATGTCTTGATCATCTGCTATTGGTTAGTTGCTGTTGGTCATTCTATATATAAACTCTTTCTTTAGCCATCCCCCTTAACAGCCTTATAAAGGACATTTTATTGGCCCCACTTTCATAGGTTAAAAAAAAAACTAAACTTTATGAAATGCTCTAAACTCAGTTAAATATGAGACAATTAAAGACTTTTCCCTGTAGCCTTTATCATTCATCTTTAGTTTTTATTTTATAAAAAACTGGTTGCAAGTAAAAACATAATGTAATGTACTGCTACTGACCAGATTCAAGATAAACATCAGTCTCAATATCTTACTAATTATGGATCTTCAAATACACCAGACTAACTTTCCATATTAAGTGTGTTTATTTAGATACGACATAACCACAGCACCCGAGTTAAATTACAAATACCCACAGGCATTCTAGCCCTTTCCCTCCTCACAAGGGGAAATAACAGTGTCATGGATCTACCCAGACCAATGGCAACATTCTTACCTGAGAACTTACTAGAAATGCAAACTGTCAGCCATCACATGTTAAAAGACAGAGAACAGGGCCAACTTAAATGTCCTGTGTGCATTTAGAATGTACTTAAGTCTGAGGCCAACAGCATGGGGTAGCTATTGGTGACCAATAAGTAAAGTGTTATAGATCATCATTGTACTACTGTCTCTGAAGCAAGATCTCTATGGAGTCAATGAAAAATGTATGACGTTGGCTTCCTGTTAAAAAAAAAAGGGAGAAAATTAAATTTAAGAATATAAACAATTATTTTTTAAAACTACGAATTTCAATAAATATTACCAATGTGGGAGTTGCATTAACTCTAAAACTAGAGCAACTCTTTCTAAGGCAACTGATACCCACTTCCCTCCTCCTGCCCCCCTTCCTCCTTCCTCCCGCCCCCTGCTGCCCCTCCCCCAACCCCAGTTCTACTTTTAAAAGGGGCAGGGAATATATTGCTCTTGGAGAGCAGGAGTGCAAACTCAGGGCAAATAGAGGGCTGGAGCTGGCTGCTTTGGAGGTTCTGCTTCCCTCCCTTCCTACCCTGAGGGTCTGCAGGGAGGGTCCTGCTTCATATGCAGACAGCCTGGGAGCAGGATTGGTTTGTTAAACTGTCACCGAGATTGGAGCTTCCCGAAGCAAGCTTCCCTCTTAACATCAAGCCAATTTCTTATGAAACTCTTCCCCATTTTAAATGGGAAAAAGATTAGACTCTCGAGTGCTCAGGGAAAAAATATAAAACTGGCTGGTAGGCAAGCTTTCTGTTTGAAAAGAAAATTCCTCTTAGCCTTCTGCACTTGAATATCGCTTTAATAAAAGTGACAGGAAAAGACTAAGTGGACTGGGGCAGGGGCAAGAGATGAGAATAGAAAGGAAACCAAATCTCTCTTTGAATCGGTGTTCACTGAGTATAGGGAAAGAAAGTGCTTTCAAAGATTTTGCAGACACCACTGGGGCAGAGGAAAGCCTAACAAGTACTTCCAAGTAAAAAGTCTTTAACTTCAGACCAACCCAGGAAGTACCTCCTTATACTGGAGCAGCCATGTCTCCCACTGCTCCTGTCTTAGCCATTCTCCCAAGTACCTCATCAGAAAGTGCTCTAGGCCACCTGCAGGAGTGGGACTGGAAGGTGCCAAAGAAGACCTTTACTTCCCTGTAGACCGAACAGATGCTGTGGAAAGGGCTGATGTGGGGGCACTTTCTAAGTAATCTATTGGCAGTAAAGCTCTGCCTGGTGCTGCTCTTTTGAGAAACGAGGCAAGTGAACAATTCTGGGGTTACTGATCTACTTGACCAGGCCACTTGCTTGGTGAACAATTTCCAAGAGTCTATGTGAAGGGAAGTTCAACTGCTCTTGGGGCAAGTGGAGCTACAAAGGATTTTGGCCCCAAATCAGAATTTTATTGTTATTTTGGTGAATACCACAACTGGGAATTGAGTGCTCCTTTAAAGGTAAGAAGGTAGGGGTTTCTGGTGGGGAAAGAGGCTGGGGATGTTAGGAAACGAGAGAAAAGAAGCAGGTTGTGGAAAGGACAGCCATTAGGCCAAGACGTAGACCTGAGATTGGTGAAAGGCAAGCCAGCAGGAAGCAGGCCTGGGAGACAGGCTGTACCCACTGGGTAATCACTCTGTGTGTGTGGGGGTGGGTGGGTGCGTGTGTGGGTGTGCCTGTGTGTGAGAGAGAGCAAGAGAGAGAAAGCAAGAGAGGGAAAGCAAGAGAGAGCAAGAGAGAAAGCGAGAGAGAGAGAGAGAGAGAGAGAGAGAGAGAGAGAGAGAGAGAGAGAGATTGATTCCATGCCTGGCAGAAGTGGCCACCCAGGTCCTGTTATTCTCTGTCCCTGCTGGAAGTTCTGCTGGGAAAGAATGTAGTTCTGGGTCAAAGATTTAACAACTGAGAAGGAACAGGTTCTGGGACGCTGTCAACTGTACACACTCCACAGAGCTGAACAAGAAGGGCAAAGTCTTTCCCAGAGATCCATGTTTGTAAGTCCTTGGCAGCCACAGGCCACCCTATGCCACCACACTGCTCCATGCAGCTTCAGGAGCAGCCAGCCAGGGTCTCAGGACGCCCCTTGGAAAACACAGTTCTGGCAACTGTATTTACCACTCTCCCCTCTCTTCAATCCTTTCCTGCACTTATCTTCTCCACAGATCGGAATGGTTTGTGTGATTCTGTCTGCCAGTTTTGAAAGACAGGATCTCACTATGTAAAACAGGCTGTCTAGAACTCATAAGAGTTCTACCTGCCTCTACCTTCTGGGAGTTACAAATATGTACCACCACATCCAGCAAGATTTGCATTTTCTCTTATGCAGGCATGGGTGCCCATGGAGGCCAGAAGAGGGTGCTGGGTGTGAGCTGGGTGTGAACTTGGGTCCTCTCAAAGAGCCCTTACCCACTGAGCCATCTCTCCAGCCTTTCTTCCCGCCTTTCCAGAACTTCATTTTTCTCTACTGTAGAAGGCTTAGACATTGTTCAACATCACAAGAGCCTGCATTGAGATTCAACCAGAGCTTGCCATAAAGTCCATTATTCCTTTGTGTACCACTGGCCTCAGAGAACAAAGTCATAGGTTCTTTCCCAGAGGTTCCAGGAAGCAAATTGTCTTACACATGCAAACTGGACCTGGCCCCTGGTATTAGGACTTAAGCAGTATCTCTGAGTGTGGGAAGCCTTGTCTTTATAGCTCAAACAAACAAATGAACAAACAAACAAACAAACAAACCCAAAACTTATGTATACATTGCTCAAAGGCCAGACCTCTTAGGATAACAATAGAGATTAAACAGTCTAAGTCAAAATTGCCCATGTGTGTAATTGTTCATAACACACAGATACAGATTTTTACTGTTCTTCTTTCTTTATTAGAATAGGGAGGAGCTTATTTGTTAAATAAAGAGGCATTGAGGTCCTTGCCCAGGAATAACCTCGCCTTTACCATATGCTGTTCTCTTTGCCAAAAATCTAAAAGTCCAATTTTAGCTGTACTTTGCAAGCTTCTGGTAGCAGGCACTGACTTACTGAAAACTTTGGGATGTGTCTGCTTTCTCTAGTAGGGGAGCCAGCAAAGATAAGGGTTATACTGGTTACCAACACGACAGTCAGATGGTAGAGGCAGAGGTCCCTGTTGTCATGCTGGGAAGAGCCTGGGCAGGGTCTTCTCCATGGGGCGAGTTCTAGTTCTCAGTAGGGACAGGTGGGTTCCCATCCCTACATAAGCTCTGGAGGCTCAGAGGAGTCTGGGCAGCCAGTATCATCAGACATACCCCTTATGCCAGGCTTCCTGATTCCCCAGCTTCAGCTGTGTCCACTGAGCATTCCATCAAGGGCAAATGCATGCCCTTGGAGTAGTTTCCAGTCTTTTTCTCCTTCCCCACTGAGAAGGTAAAGGTTGCTTTCTGTATCACTGAAGAGGTTCACGGGGCTTGCCACTTAGCTTGCTGTTTGTTATATACTCCTAGCTTTTCATTGTCCTTGAGCAGGTTTTAAGTCAATCTATTACCAGCAAGCCTAATTTTTCACTGTCCTCATAGGCATCACTCCCTGCCCATCTCCAACATCAAATCCTTAACCACAGCAATGGGGCTATCACCCTCTCCCTTGAGTTAACCACTGGAGTCACTACCTTGTGCTAGCAATTCGGTGAGCTCTGTCAGCCAACCTTAGTGGCTTCTCAATTCCAGATGAGTGTCCCATGAACTGAGGCCATTGGTATGTCGGTGTATACTCCAGGATACAGATGCTAAGACAGATTGTGCACTGTATTCTGGGAAGCGTAAAACCTGCACAAGAAGGGGATGGAAGCAAGCTTGGGAAAATAAAAACACTTTCAGTCTGGGAAGCAGATGTGAAAGTACAAAGAAGGGAGGAGCAGGTGCTTTAGGAGACCATGATTACTACGGGAACGGAATGAAACCTTGGCCAACCCTATGGGAAGTTCACAATTAAGTACTGACTTCATGGAATCCTAACATGCCTGGAAACAGCCAAATACTGGAACCCCTGACCTTGGAACGGCTATTGGTAGAGCACGGGCTTGGCCTAAGTGTGGTGGTCTTAAAATCACTGCAGCTGGAACCTGGTCGTTGGAGTGTTGCACCTCTACAGCTGCCATTCCTTATTATTTCCCAAACAAATATTTCTTCTCATTTCAAAGGACAGTGATGGGTTTGACATAAGAATGAGAGGTGAACAAACCCAGCTTTTGCTCCTTAAGGGACTGGCTACTGGGGGGGGGCATGTACAACACAAAGAAGGACCCCAAATTGAAGGTGGACTATTTTTTCTTTGGGCCACCAATTCATATAAAACAAGTCAGAGACTTATTATTAATTACGAAAGCTCAGCCTATAGCTTAGATTTGTCCCACTAGCCCTTATGACTTAAATTAACCCATTTCTATTCATCTGTGTGCTGCAACATGACTCATGGCTTTTACCTCTCCTCCTAGATGTCTCTCCCCGCACCCCCTTACGCAACCCCCACCCCACTTCTCCCACAGTGTAAGGGCTCCCGAGAGGGTTCAACAAAGCCTGGCCCATTAAGTTGAGGCAGGACCAAGCCCTTATTTAGTAATATATTTGTATACGTGAATACATGATGCATATAATCACAATTAGTGAAAGAAGAATCTGTGAATTTGAAGGAGAATGGGAGGGAGTATATGGTAAGATGTGGAGGGAGGAAAGGGAAAGGAGGAATGTAATCCATACAATGGTGGAAAAGAGAGTCAGTGAAGGTTGAGTGACTGATCTAAGGTCACATGACCACCTGAGCACAAATCCCATTTTGCTAAGTCTGCAGTTTAAGCCAGAATCTCACTGTAACAATGGGTACCCCTTGAGAGTAAAGAGAGAGATTACACAACGGTTAAAATCACAGAACTCACAGAAACTGGAAAAATTAATTTATAAACAATAGCAGTCATCTAATGCTAAATAAGCATTTAATACCAGTAATCCTGGATAATAGAGCTAGTGTAGAATAGTGACTCATGTGGGCTTCACACGCTAATTTAGCATTAGTTAAGGACAAAATTTAAAAAAATCCAGTTTTGAGCCAAGTACAGAAAATGTCTAATCCTTACTAATTTTTCTTCATGTGTCTTGCTCCTTCCTTTGTTCAGCTCATTTCTATTCTTTAAAATGTATTTATAAAATCTGGGATGTTGTAAGAGGGAACCCACTTTGGAAAATTGAATTAACTTTTTTCCATTGCTATTTGCTTAATTGTTGCAAAGAATTTCAAGAAGACTTTTCTACCTTGATACAACTACTGCCTTGTGTTTATTTTATAACAATCTTTTTTAAAAATCAGCCTCTTTAGAGCCACTGGTTAAATTAGAGGCTACAGTTTTGAGAGATGGCTGTGTTCATAAGAATGTCCTTAGACGAGATGAATCTTTACACAAATGAATAATAGATTCTCTATAGTCTTTTACTTTCTAGAAAAAGCCTTATGTGCTATTGGAAATCTACATTTCAGGGATAATATGTTATAAGTTTCATTTGTTTTACACAGACATTATATTTTAAAAATAGATTGTTTTAATATGATAAAGTTCTGTGAAATTTCAAGATTTTTCAAAAGGCAACATAATTGTTGGTCATATGCTCAGCATCACAGAGCCCAGTGTGTCAGTTATACACAATACAAAAAGGCAAAAAATGTCTGCTTGAACAGGAGCAGCAAGGAGAATGTATCCCTTTATCCACACCATGTTTGGCAGCTCTCAGGGATTCTGCCTTATTAAAAAAAAAAAAAAAACTGATTTCATCAATCTTATATGTAATCTAGTTCAATTGCTCATTTTTAGGGCATCCTTTATATTTGTGATAGTACACTTGCAAGTAGATCACAATATGTTTTAAGAGCTACTATTGCAAACATCTGTAACTACAAATGTTAATGGCAAGGAAAACAAAGAAAGGAAAATCATTCAGTGAATAAGCCTTAGAAAATATTATCCTGTCATTCCATTATAAAGAAAACATAGTTTTCCTTTTACATGCAATAAATTATTTTGGAATTTCCAGAGATATTTACATCAGCTACGGTGGCATATACCTTTAATTTCTGTACTTGTCCATGAGTTCAAGGACAATCTGGTCACACAAGGAGACTGTTTAAGAAGGAAGGATACAAGGGTGGAAAGAGTAGAAAGAAGGGATGAAGGAAAGAGAGGGGAGAGGGAGAGTGTGGGGATGATAGGAGGCAGTGGAAAGAAGGAATGGCAGGAGGGAAGAGGAGGGAGGGAGGGAAATAGTCCTTAGATTTTAAAGACTTGGAATGCCAAGTCATAGAATTTGGACTGGCTTATTTCCCATAAAGAATCACCAAAGGTGCTTTCATTTTGATTAGCAAGACTGTGGCATGCATGACCAGATCCTAATACAGGGGTGCAAGGTGTGGACAGATTGGTGGGAAAGAGGATAGGACTACGGATTCTTTACAAAAAGCTCTGATAGACGGTAGAGTGATATCAGCGTAACTGGTGGGAGGGTATAGGCAACAGTAACGTTGTGATAGGAATGGAGCTTGGGAAGAGACTGGAGGTAACTGAAATGGGAAGAGGTGCACATTTACAAACAGGATTGTGGCTGAGGGGTGAAGTGGATGTGGGCAGGCTGAATGTGAAATTGATGTGCCTGTAGGTATCAGAGTGGGACAATACAAAACACAGGTCAAAAGCTGCTGAGTCTGTCCATTGGCCAGCTTTCAGCACCAAGACAGAACAGGCCATGGAGGGCAACTCAAGTCTGTGTCACTTGATAAGCCACAAAACATAGCCATTCTTATTGGGGTAATATTCTGGGTGGCTTTGTGGGAAAAGAGTTGAGATCTCTGGAATCTCTTACTTCATTGGTAAAGAACAGAGATCTAGGAAAACAAGTAACTCAGGTCATCTCAGAGCTGCTTTGCAGAAATATCTAGAAAGGCATACAGTTGCTACCTTAGTGCATTCCACCAGAAACAATTCTTTTCAGATAAAATTGAATTTAATGCCTGATTCAGTTAGTACCTCAGGATCACTGGAGAGAAACAGTTGCACAGGCAGGCAACCTCAACATTGTGTTCTGAGGCCATTCTCAATAAGTTTGGGTAAAATACAAACAATAAGTTTATATTGTTCAAGTTGGATTTCCATATCAGTTCAAATCATTATGTGGCCCTAATGACTGTGGCAGTGAGGGTTTGTCTTCACCATCATGATCATTGGGGAAACGCAAGTGAAAACAGTATATTTCTACATATTTTAGAATAATTAAAATGAAAAGGACTGATGAGATCAAGTATCACCAGCTGTGTGGAGCAATTCTTAGCTGCTGCTGTCAGGCCTGCAATTGGTATAACCAGGCTGGGAAGCTGGTATCGTCTAATAAATCTAAACACGTGCATGTCCTGTGGCCCAGCCATTCCTCCATCCAGAAACACCAACAGAACACAGCTCCCCTAACTGATGGGCATGCAGGAGAATGTTCATAGAATATTCATATAAGTCTCAGGGTGCAAAGTCCCCCAAAACTGTGCACGGTGGAATAATCAAATAATGGCTCATTCACAATATAATTAGAGGGATAGAACATGCAAATATCATGGCTAAATCTCACCTACTGAGCATTCTGCAAAGGAAGTCGAACCCAAAAGCGAGATATAAACATGTCAGTTCACAGAAATAGTTTCAAAAGAGACAAAAATTGCACCATGGTGGAAGACAGGAAGTAACTGGTTTGAAGATGGGAGAAAGAATAGCTCAGGGGATGTGGGTCAAGGGATGTGGGCAAAGTCCTGGTCCTTTGAAGATGGGAGAAAGAATAGCTCAGGGGATGTGGGCCAAGGGGTGTGGGCAAAGACCTGGTCCTTGAGTTGGTGCTGGTTATACAATATGGTTTGTAAAACTTCAGATACACACATCATTAAAAAAAAATCTGAAACTTTACTGTCACCATGGTGTGCTCTAAGTCAGTATTTCTAAGCTCACCCATGTAGTTTGCTTCTACTTCTGTCTACTCTTTATAGGAATGAAACTTTTAGATGTGATCAGTCCTTTCTGGATGAACAGTGGTTTTTTGTTATATGGAGACATCGGGGGTGCCCCCACCAGTCCTGATTGACAGTTCTCCCTGATTAAGCATTCTATAGAATGGGGCACTCCACAACATTCCCAGTGAGCTGATGATGGAGACACCTAGTTCTGGGCACATGGGATCTGCTCACTAGATACCAACCAGCTAAGTGGCAACTTGTCCTTGAACACTTGAAAAGTGAAAACCATAGCCACCTAGCTTCTTGATTGTGTTGGCAGCACGTGTCTTTAAAGAGTTGGTCTAAGCTTTCAGACTTAGGGAATCCCACATGTATACTAGACCCCACTGCACACTGTACTCTATTTTCATCACAGCTCACTGCCAATGAAAGTAATGCCTGTTTTACTTTAAATGGTTCTTCCTATTATTTCAACTTTATAGAAGTGTATCCTATTGTTAGGCTGTCGTACTAAGAACAACACAGCTTTAATATTTAAAACACCAAGGCAGCAAAACTCAATACTTAAAATTAGAGGGTTTTTCTTAAATTTTTTATTTAACAGAGGCTTAAAACTGGGGTGGGAGGGAGGACAAAATTGTTTAAAATACTGTATCTTCCTGATAAGATTTAAAACTCCAAGTTTTTAAAGTCATTTTATGGAATATTTAACACACATTCATTGTGTAAAATGAAAGAACTAAACTGAAAAAAAATATATTCAGGCTTTAAAGAATACTTAAATTTATTAAGCAAATTATGGTTTGTGACTTTCATATAATACTATCTGAATCTAATTCTCACACATTTTCTTTGCCCAATTTAATATAGAATTCTAGATCTGAAATCCCACAATTTATCCTTATACTGCTTTATAGTCAACAAAATATCTTTGGGTTATTAATTGTTGTTGTTTGCTTGTTTTCATTTCTTTTTTGAGACAGAATCTTGCTGTTGGCCAGGTTGGCCTCCAGCTAAAGTGGCGTTCCTTTCTCAGCCTCTGGAGTAGAACAAATGTAGGTGTGGAAAAGGTGTGTGCCAGCACCCTGGCTACAAACCGCTTTTAGGTAAGGGGATGCTGCCTATTCAACACTCACCCAGCCCAAAACTAAAGCCCCACGTGGCAGAAGCATTTGCACAAAGCACACTGGGAAGAAACTAGTGGAAGAAAGACGAAGATGTCCTGACACTTGATTTTAAGGACTCTCAGTTCAGCCATGTCATCTTAGCTCTGGGTCTTCCTCCTTCAGCATGTAACACACACAGAAGGAAGGACATAGGCTGCTATGCAGCTTTGCTCATTTTCCGGCCAGTGGGATGCAACTTAGCAAGTTGGATTTACAGATACCACAATTTAGTTTACATTTAAGTCAGAAGGGCCCCTTTGCTCTACTCTTAGGTGACCTCCAGTTTCTGAATTGGTGAGAACACTCTGGAATCATGACTCCACTCATCCTTCCCTTTCTTCCTTCTTACCTCACTGTCAACGGCCACAGGAGAAGTGTCTTTCAAGCCTTATTTCATAAGAGCATCATTGAAACAAAATTCCCAAACAAACCACCACTAGACCACAAACACTGAATGACAGGAGAAATTCCAACTAAAAGGGAAATAAAGGGTAATGAAAATTTTATAGCTTTTACAAAAACAACCACTAATTTTTCACTTCAGAATATGGAAGAAAATGAATGACTTAGTAAAATGGACAAGAGTTTAACGTCTCCAGTGAAATCACCATCAGCACCAGAAAGTAAGGGCAAAGGAGAGGGAAAAGTGAAGGTGATGGCTGTGCTGATTTAAAAACTATCTTAAAAATAACCCTTGCTGGGGCACAGAGTGGAAAAAGCTGGAGTTGGGATTGCCAAGCATTTACAAAGAAAATGTTGTGCAGAAGAACTACGTGACTTAACAGTAACGTCTTGGACTTCGTCCATTTTGTGCGCATGAAAACATTTTTGGCATGCCATTTAAAATACCTCTACATCAGTTCATCATTCCAAAATACAGCAAGGATGCACTTCTGCAGGTGAGCTCTGTGATGCAAAGGAAGCCCAAGGCAGAAGTTCTATCCCCCTCCAGAGAGGCAAATGGTCTCTGTGTGCAGGCGGCGTTTGAGTCCCCACTCCGCTGCATATGAGACACAGGTCTAAAAAACTCTTTGTAAAAGCAAAATTATCCTGTAAACTTGGGCAAGTGACTTCTGTTGGTAGTTTTCCGGTCTGAAGTAGGGGAACATTCTAGTACATGTTCCCTTCCATTACTTGAAGATTCTTCTGATGAAACAACTATAGTGCACGGTGTCAAAAAAACAAAAGTCGAGAAAACCGCACACACAAGAGAGGGGCCCTGTCTACCTGCTTATAAAATTAAATATTTTAATTTTTTACATTTGCAACTGATGGGAGTTGGGGTGGGGAAAGTGTGTGCGCCATACAGCATATGAAGCTGGGAAGTTTCAAATGTTTACAATCTGGTCTTTTAAAAAGCCTGTCCAAGGTCTGCTCTAAATCTCCACTACAGTAGAGAAGAAGGTTACTTAGGGTGTAGAATTGTAGAAATGGAATGCTGGCAATATTTAGGTTTTTCTCTGGGACTACCTACAATTTCTGATTAAAACTTGATCTTACAACCAAATTGTAATTTCCTATATGAGTTCAAATGTTAAAAAAAAATATTTGTCAAAGAAATGCATTCTGACCTCACTAGCCAGGGCTTTTGTGTTATTTTGAAGCTTGTCATGTGTCTACTGAAAGTTCATAGAGCGGCAGAGATGTTTTGGGGGTCTCACTGTCGATTATCTTCCCTTGGGGCTGCATCAAGGCATCGCGCCAGGGATATAGGCCACACCGTGCTCCCAGAGTAGGAGTGGTACCCAGCAGCTGCTTTTGTGAAATACAATACGAAGGAAGCCACCAGAGCTGTTTAAGTTATAAGAAACAGGGGTAACAACCTTGGCTGGTCTTTAGTTGTAATTAAGTTAGCAAATGAGGAAAACTACTTGGACAATGTACTTTCATTTAACAACTTGTTGTCGAGCTTTGATCCATCAAGAAAGAGAAATGTAGCATAGAAGATGACATGGTAATCTAAGCAGACTGAATAATATTTTCCAAATATTTAAAGACCATTAACAAATGACTGACGGGTACCAACTGGAAGTCCAGGTGGTACAATACTGGCCTACCATGAAATGGGTATTTGGTTATGGGAAAATTCAACTTACTTTTTAATTCTTTATTTAAATGAGGGGATGGAGTTTGCGCCTATGAAATCTGCTGTTGACAAAATTGGTATGCTAGAGGCTACAAGGTGGTTTTTTCCAAATGAAAATTACCACACTAGACTAGACCTAAGTAAACAACTGAATAGAAATAGATTCTTTGCATCAGCATTCTCAGCCTGTGGGTCTCAACCCCTTTGAAGGTCAAAGAACCTTTTCACAAGTGGTAACCTAAGACTATCAGGAAACATGGATATTTGGGTCATAACAGTAGTAATTTGCAGTTATGAATGAAAATAATTTTATGGTTGGGGTCACCACGACGTTATGCATTGTATTAAAAGGGTTGTATCTCTAAGAAAGAAGAGAACCACTGGTTTTTATCAAGGATCCCCAAGCCATTGCTCTCTCAATTCAGCATGTGTCATTAATTTTGAGCTTAAACATAGGTAAGTTCAAACTTCAAAAGACAAGGGATTTAGAAAAGACCATGGTAAGCATGGAGAACAGTAGATAACCTTCACACTTGACTTCTAACACTTTACTATGGAGGTTTAATTTCTTTTTTAAATAAAGGTGAAATTCTGAGGCGGCGATTAAGTTAAAAAATGGAGTTTGGCTCATAGGTGGGTTCTTTCCTTTCTTTCTTGTTGTTTGTTTTGCTTTGCTTTGTTTGTGAAGATGGGGTTTCTCTGTGCAGTTCTTATTTACTTACTATCATGCTTTAGCTGTATTTTGAATTAGTTGCTCACTTAAGAAGTCCCAACCCTATCTGGACATTTGGCCTCTCCTTATAGCACAGTGAGATACAACATCTTGGGCTCTTTCACTCTTGGACACTCAGGGACATCTGTTCTAGGAAGTCTCCCATCACCACAGCCCTCACCATTCCCTACTGTTACTCACCCTGGTTACTCATCTACATGCCCTGGCCCCAGCATTTGAATGGGAATGTGACTCAGGTAAGGTAAAGCAATGAAGACTTGCAAGCATGGGATGTGTTTCCAAATGAAGCAAGCTGCCTCAGGGAATGTAGCACTCCAAGTCATGCAGGAAGCATTGTTGAAAGCATAGGCCATGGCTGTCTGAGAGGATTCTTGCATAGGGATAGAGACTGGGCCAGGCTAATGTTTTTCAAAAACCTTTTAAAAGAAGAGATGGGTGTTATCACTTGCTTATATTATTTTGACTGTAATGAGTCTTAACTCTCCATGAAGATAAAACTCAAGTATTTATCTTATGTTTTAGTTCTGATTCATGCAAACTTAAATAAAGGATGGTTTTAAGTTAAATTGCAAAACCATTGCTGCCTAACAACTCTCTAAAAATCTAAGTTACAGTTCCACATACTGAGTGTTTACGATGTGTGGACACAAGCTGCATCTGTGCCCTTTCATCTTCTACATAGTTTGGACGAGCATTTTGGCACAGTGCTCTGCTAGCCCTACACAGTCAGGGATGGTTCTCATCCTCCAAGATTCCTGGGAGGCTAGGTCAGCACAACCAGCACCGAGAGAGGAATGAGTTATGTTGCCTCATTCCAGATAGAAATTGAAGAACTGGTATGTATTTGAGATGCAGACATGCATGTGTGGATTCCATTTTCAAGCACAAAGGTCTGACTCTTTGCAATGAAGTCAGAAGATGTTTGTGGCATTGAATGAGTGGCCACCATCCCTGGAGCTAAGAAGTACCTGTCACTAGGAACATCCACTCTCCTAAAGACAAGTCACAAATGTAAGAAATAAATGAATAATAATGGAAATAGTACAGAGTGAAATATGCTAGCAGCCGTGTAGGTATGTGGAGAAGGGAAAGATGGTGAGCGGATGTAATTGTAACATGTGGGGAATGAGCAAAGAGCAAGGACGATCCAAAGGGAGGAGAAAGATGTCCAGGTAATGGCTATAGTATTACTCAGAAGACTATGCCTCCCATATGGGAGGCATGTGTAGCTATGGGAGAAGCTTGATCCATCACTAAAATCCTGCCTAAGGATCAGTCCCTTAGTGACCAAGCAGTCAGGGAGGAAAGAGAGGGACAGCCTGCTGAAGGCAGTGAGGAAGCTAAAACTCTGATTCAGGTGGGTTGTGGGGTGAACGCTCCAGGAGTCACCAGAACAATAAATACACTTTTCTAGAGCTAAAGCCATTGCAATTAACCACTGGTTGGTCTGTGTACAAGGGAAACCTAAGAGGATCCCAACTAAGTGAGACAACAAGGCTCTTGTTTTCCATTCCAAAGCCATCCTGACAATGCATATGACACTTGGTCAAGACAGTTGTGATCTCCGTTTATTTGGGGAAACAGTGCTCCTCTCTTTATCTCTGGGTTGGAACAAAATTGGGACTACCAGAGATGAGAGTTTGTGATGGAAAAGAAGATTAAATAGGAATCCTGCAGCCTTACCCTCTCGGAGGAATGGAGGGGGGGTGGATGGAGGAAGATGGGGGGTAGAGGAGGGGAGGGAGTGGGAATTGGGATTAGTATGTCAAATGAGAAAAGACTGTTTTAAAATAAAAATGATAAAAAGAATAAATACAAAAAAGAAAAAGAAGAGAAAAAATAAGAATCCTGCACAAACACCTACCATAAGCCAGAAACCCACAAAAACACCACAATTCATCAGTTGCTCTTTGATGCTATAGCTTTGCATTTGTCTCCATCTTCATTTGTTTGACATGAAGCTGAGCATCAGACAGTCTAGCCTTGCTTGCCTCTAATTCTTGCCAACATACTGATGTCATCCTGTATCCAGCTCTTGAAGTCACTTTTATGCACATTCATGCCTTATTCTTGGTGTGTAATTCACCATAGTTTCATTGAACTTGCTTTTCTTGAATAGAGAAAATTGTCAAAACATTCTGTTTGTTTGTTTTTCAGGTCAGGATTTCTCTGTGTAGCCCTGGCTGTCCTGGAACTCACTTGGTAGGCCAGGCTGGCCTCAAAGTCACAGAGATTTCCTGCCTCTGCCTCTGCCTCCCAAGTGCTGGGATTAAAGGCACACTTAAGTGTCTAGAAACATACCACCATGTGAAGTCCTTTAGAGGAGTAATTTAGAATGTGAATATATGTATCACGTAACTAAAATACTTGTGTGTGTTTTAAAAATAAAACAAAATATGAAATTTTGACAGAACATTTGATTACTGAGAACTCTTATTAATAATATCATCTTGGTATTTTGCCAGTTTTTGAAATCTTAAATTTTGAATGAATAATTAATAAAAGAAAATTTTTAGAGTTCCATGAAGCTAATGTTCATTATTTTTAGACACTTTAGTCATACAGGCACTGATAATTCCAAACAGGAAAAAAATTGTCTGGGCTCTTTCCTGTTGTCCTGAGCCAGGCCTGGAACAGGTGCCTATATGGTTCACATTCAACTGAGCTTCAGATTGTGACTGCTGAGAAAGAATTTACAGAACGGACATGTGGTTTGGGATCACAGAAAACTGGGATCAGACGAGACCTTCGGAGTAGGCAGCTCTCCATGCCAGGCCCCTCGCTGACACTGGCTTTTCTTTCACATCCTGCTCAGTCTTGCCTTCAGATGCGACACAGAGACGACTTTTCCTGTTATTATTTCACAGCACCTTCTAACTGATAAAAAACCAGTGGTTGTCTGTAAGCCTCACACGCACAGCAGCATCAGGTGTCTAATGCAAGGCAGAGTTTCAATCCTCCCTCCGGTCATCCTGACTCACCTGCATAGGGGACTCTTTCTTCTCACAGTCCTGTCTTGAGCAGTACACACAGCTCTTAGAATGCATCTTTTTCACCTGACTGTTTTGATTATTCCCGTGATTTGTTTCCAATTCTACCTGTTTTTACCTCTCTCCTTGCATTGGTGATGTTTTACTTGATTGTTTTCCACATAATTAGTTTATCATCATATCTTCATAATTAGTGGTATTGGTTTGATTCAACATAATAGAATACTAACCATCTAATGGAATTGAATTCATAGAAAATATTTGTGTGGCAACCCCCCCCCCTTGAACAGCTAAGCCAACAATCAACACTAAATGCATTTACTAAGCAGATATTCCACAGAAACAAACAGATAGTTTCAGTACTCTGCCACCGGGAAGCTGAAATGTAACATTATCTATGTGTCCAAGCAGTTAAAGAGATTTTGACTTTAATAGCATCTGTTAACTTTGAATGTCTAAGGAAGCAGACTTAGGTCTATGAGCAACATGCTGGTTTCCATTGAAAGGGTGAACCCGTGGCAGCAACATCATCATCTCTCATGGGGTTTAGATCTGACCTGCCCCACATCCCAACCTCCTCCACATGTCATAGTATTCCCTCTTGCACTTATTTGGGGAGAGGGGGTGAAACACTGAGCCTAGATGACACACTGAGGCCTAGCATTCTCTTACTAGCTGTGGAAATTGACTTGGGAACAGTGGGAATGTGACACGGTTGTCACAAAAGCTTTATCTAGTAGCACTGAAATGGAGAATGGCTGCTGCCCATCTTTCCTGCTCTTGGAAAAAATCTTGAAGGAAACAGAGTTCTGGAACAAGAAAACACTTCCAAAGGATGGAGATGAATCAAGCTATATGACATCCTTTGAAATTAGCAGATGGTTCTATGATGCTGAAGCCAGGTCTGTCTCTGCCCTTTCCAGGACCATGGATCTGACATCTACACTGGCTTTGTTTAAATGAATTTGATTGGGAGTGTGGTACTGGTAATTGGAATGTTCCCGGTAATGTATGTAATTTGTCTAATTACAAGTTTTACTAGTCCTTTATATGGGATATTTTACATTCTAGTGCTTCCCAAAGGGAAAGCTAGAAAGTCCTCCCTTCTGGGGGTTGATATAATGCAGGTTCTGCTTCAGTACTCCAAACTTCTGAATCACAATCTATAAAGATCAGGCTCAGAAACCTCGTGTTTGACAAGCAACCACTGGTGGTTTCATGCAAATTAAATTAGGAGAATACTACTGAAGTCATGACTTTTGATTCTATCAACTCAGATGAAGCTGGCTTTTTTTTTTTTTTTTTTAAGAAATCATATCAGCCTGTGAGTTGTCAAACAGCAATTCTTTTCAAATAATTGATCACTAGATTTTAAATGTCAGCCCCAATGCAGCCAGAAAACAAAAGTGAATAATTAAAGGCATATGGGAGGGACAGGAGGGAGAATTGCCCTGCTTAAACAACTGCAGAGGTCCCTCCCCACTGTTACAGATATTCCAAAGGCCATGAGAAGGGACGAAGGGACACCTTTCTAGTAGATTTAAGATTAAGGAACATGGACAAGTAGGATAAAAAGGGAAAGAACTAGGTTTGCCTGGAAAGATGTGTGCAACAAGGCAGACCATGGCAGAGACACACCACTATGTGACTTTTGTCAATTTTTGGTCTTCCAAGGGTTGAACTTTCACAACGATTCATTTTCCACACTTAGATAGTTCCTTGCTTTCCAAGAAGCACAAGGACAAGGGAATACCCTTCATCAGTAAGGTCCCTATGGACTCTTCTATTTCTTTGGATCTTTCCTATTACATTTAAATACAGATGTGTTTAATTAGCAGCATTTTTGCATCAGATATCTTGCAACTAAATAAATTAAATCAAGAGGCTTAGATGAGGTGGGAACAAATCTTACCAGACTAGGAGATGTAAGACACAAAACAATAATTTCTGGAGAGGCCTGGGCAATCTAGGACCAGGAGGGCCAGCCAAGGTTGGAGTACAGGGGGATGAGGACATCTATATTTAAGGGTGGCAGCTCCCTCACTCTGCACTGGCTTTGTGTCTTGCTGTCTTCTATGTAAGGGTAAACAGAGCTAGAAGACACTGGGAGCTCTACCTGAGAGTGAGTGAGGTAGAAAGGAGACGTAGAATCAGTGATAAGAGCATTACAGAATAGCAGGAAAGGCCTTGAAAGCAGCATATACAGCAGCATTCCAGGATGGGAATCTACACTGTGCAGATGAGACATGCTGGGAGAAAGGGGACAATTTTTAGTCTGTGCTGGCTAGTTTTGTGTCAACTTGTCACAAGCTAGAGTCATCTGGGAAGAGGAAATATCAGTTGAGAAAATATCACATTGGCCTAAAGGAAAGCAATGATACATTTTCTTGATTGATGATTGATGTGGGAGGACTCGTTCATTTTGGGTAATGCCACCCTGGGCATGTAGTCCTGGGTTCTATAAGAAGGCAGGCTGAGCAAACCATGGGGAGCAAGCCAGTAAGCAACACCAGCTTCTGCACCAGCTTCTGCCTCCCACATCCTGCCCTGCTGGAGTTCCTGTCCTGATTTCCCTCCATGATGGACTGTGCTACAGGACTCTATACTTAAATAAACCCTTCCTTCCACAAGTCGTTTTTGGTAATGGGGTTTTATCACAGAAATAGTAGCCCTGACTAAGACAGTCTAAAGGGTATTTATCTAGAAGCTAACACCCTTTTGTTGGCTGTAAGTAGCCTTGGAATTACTCCAAAGATTTCAATGGATTACTTGATCTAGAAACAAGCTCCAAATTCAAGAATACTAAATGCTCATCGAGTTTCAAAGATATTTTGTGTATTGAAAAAGAAGTTTTGTAAAAGAAAAAAAAATTGCTTCCCCAAAATAGGATATTTTGCAAATAAACTTAATTACCATTTTTTCACCCCAAAACTTTCCAATGAGAATGGAAGTTTTTAAAAGTGATTTCTTAAAAATATTCTTCCTACCAGATGAGATAACAAATGGGAACAAATTAATTCTGTCCATTCCATGAACTTTAAAAGTAATAGTGTGTCCCTGTCAATGTTGCTTTACAGTAGGAGGATGTCTCTGGGGGCAAGTGGAATAAGTTTTTATTTAAACCTCATTTTCTCTTTCATTCATTTGTTATAATAAAGTGAATGAAATCAGGCTTTTGAAAAAAGTAGTAACTCATATAAAGAAACAATTAGAGCAATTATTAAGAACTCCTTAAATCATATTAAATTTATAAAAAGCTCTGAGTGCCAATAAATAAGTCATGTCCTTATCTAGACACATTCAAACTGGCCATCTATTAAAAAGGAAAAAAGCACAAAGGGAATGAAAAGTCCAAGTAGAATGAGGAATCAGATGAATTACTTCATCCTAAATGTTGCAATTGGCTTCCTTTACAGGAACAATTTCTCCCCAGCGGTTAGACGTGCAGCATCACCATCCAGCTTTTTACCCTCCATGGTGGATACTTGTCTTTCTACATGCATACTTTTTTCTCTTTGGCCCAAGACACAAAACAGAGTATGATTGTGATACAGGATTTGTTTGAAGAGAATTCATCTGGAAGGAAGTCAAGCCAGGCACTAGCAGGGGAGCTTTTATAGATTATGACCTGTAATCTGGTTAATACTCTCAAACACAAAGATCTGAATGTTGGGATAGGGTTACTTCATATGTGGCCCTGTGCCTCCCCCTCTTCAGCCCCTCAGAACTCACTCTAAGGTCTGAGAAGAGCCTTGCTTGCACATGCTGGAGAGATGAAGGGGAGGATGACACCAAGACAAGGGTACCTATTCCAAATGCAGCACAAGACAAATGACTCAACAGGACTCATGCATTCTGCTGTTGTTCCCATACGAATGAATTGTCTTTTTAGATAGGATTCATATCCAAAGTCATTGATAAGAGGGTTTGGGGTTGAGAGTAAATGAGGTGTCATTTCCATTCTGATATTTGGGATAATCCTTACGATTTTATTTTTATAGTAATTTTTAACATTTCTTTTCCACTTGGAGACCAGTAAATTTTAATCCATCCTCATTTTGAAACTAACTGCTGCGACTACATCCTCATAACATCAGAGTTAAGTTGTGACTGTGTTTTCCTTTATGTAAAAAACGAAATTTCTAGAAGATATCAAATGTTTTTTGTTTCTATTCAAAATAAAGAGATTAAAGTTTATTTCCCAAATAAATTTCAATTTTTAGGATGTTTACCATTTTCTTTTTTGGTTAAGTCTCAAGATCTTATTATCTGTGTTTCAAAAATAATGATTATATGTGAAGGCTGGAGTCTCAGCTTGTTTTTCTTGTAGATTAGCCTGCCAATGCACTGGCTTGCACACTCATGCCTGAGAACAGGAGGCCCATGCATCCCAAAAGTCATTCCCCAAGCAAGAAACAGTTGACTTCAGAGAGTTTATCTACAGAACATGTTATCAAATGGAGAAAATCCCAAGTCTGAAGCTCCTATGGGTACTGTGCCTCAGTCCCTAATCATAAGTGGAGAGCAATTCATTTACTTCATCTTACAAACATAGTAACAAGAAGTCCTGGACCTGGAAAAGATAAATCCACCTGTGTTTTGAAGTAGCAGCTCCCCTATGTATCTGTTCCAACTGGCCAGGAGCCTTAAAGAAGTTTGTGTGTTTGTAACTCAGAGTCTCAAATTTCCTTTGAGTGGCATTTTAGCTGACCAGTTGGGGAACTGAGTTGTATTTCTCAAACTTTTAGAAAAGAAGAGCATACCTCAAATTCCAGACAATGGATTGATCATACTAACTCTCAGAACTAACCCAGTTACAAATGGGGGTGCCTCCAGAATTACTTGTTTAGGTTGAGAAGCCAAAACTAAGCAAATAAGTGACAAGACTCACCCAGACACCACACTGTGAAGATCATTTGCTGCACAAAGGAAGACTACTTAAACTGTTGCTTTTATATGTTGAGAAAAAGTCACATCGTGGTTCCAAGTGAAATGATGTTTTTAAAAGATTATTTTACTTTAAATTATGGCATGTGAGTGCAGGTGCCCAGAGAGACCAGAGGTAGGTGCTTGGAACTGAACTCAGGTTCTTTGCAAGACCAGTGCACACTCTTGAACTGCTGAGTCATCTCTCCAGCCCCTCAAGTAAAAATTGAAATATGAACATTAAGTGGATTGAAATGAATACAATCAGTTACCAGTCAGGCTTAATTTCTATTGTATTAACCATCAATTATGTTTTTATTTAAATTTGTTTTGGGGGCCAAGGTTTTCTTTTATGTCTTCTGTTTAAAACTATGCACACACAAGTAACATTAGATCTAATGAGCAGGTTGAACTTACATATGTGTAGGAATAAATTAACACGCACCCACAAATTAAAGAGAAAAGAGGTCACAAATTTGAAAGAGAATACAGGTGGGGTACATAGGAGGGTTTGGTGGGAGGAAAGGGAAGGGGTAAATAATATAATTTTATCTTAATTTCAAAAAGTTAAAAAGGCTAGATGACTCATTTGGCATGGTGGCACATGCCTCACACTCCAGAGACACAGGCAGGCATATCTCTGTAAGTTCAAGACCACAGTGATTACACAGTGAGTTCCAGGCCATCCAGGGCTGCATAGTAATTGGGACCCTTTCTCAGAACAAAACAAACCAAACTCAAAACCCACACTAGACAAACTCACTCTGTTATAGTAATGTTTAGAATGTGAACTGCATTGCATTACATAACATATAAAATATAGCTTCCAAATTTAAAAATAAATAAATAGGAACATAGAAAAGAAAGCCTTGTTTTCTTTATTGAGACTGCAGATAGTTCCATGTCTATCACCACACACAAAACTCAAGTCCAAATGGATTAAAGGCCTCAACATAAATCCAGGCACACTGAAACTCCTAGAAGAGAAAATGGGAGTTACCCTTGAACAAATTGGTACAGGAAACTGCTTCCTGAGCATAACTCCAGTAACACAGACACTGAGATAGATAATTGATAAATGGGACCTCCTCAAACTTAGAAGCTTCCGTAAGGCAAAGGACACAGTTGACAAGACCAAGTGACAGCCCACAGACTGGGAAAAGATCTTCACCAACCCTACATCTGACAGAGGGCTGATATCCAAAATATACTCAAGAAACTAGTCACCAATACACCAAATAATCCTATTTAAGAAATAGGGTACAGAACTGAATAGAGAACTCTCAATAGAGGACATCAAAAAGGCTGAAAACACTTAAGAAAGTGATCAACATCCTTAGCTAGCAGAGAAATGCAAATCAAAACAACTTTGAGATACCATCTTACTCCTGCCAGAATGGCTAAAACTAGAAACACCAAGGGCAACTTATGCTGGAGAGGATGTGGAGGAAGGGGAACATTCCTCCACTGCTGGTGGGAGTACAAACTTGTACAGCCATTTTGGAGATCAGTATGGCGGTTCCTCAGGAAATTGAGAATCAGTCTATCACAGGACCTGACAATACCCCTCTTAGGCATATACTCAAGTGATCCACATCCATGCAACAAAGACAGCTGTTCAACAATGTTCATATCAGCATTATTTGTAATAGCAAGAACCTGGAAGCAACCTAAATGCCCCTCAACTGAAGAATGGATAAAGAAGATGTGGCACATTTACACAATGGAATATTACTCTGCAGGGAAAAAAAACAATTGAATCTTGAAATTTGCAGACAAGTGGATGGAACTTGAAGAAACCATCCTGAATGAGGTAACCCAGTCACAAAAAGAGGAGCATGGTATGCACTTGCTCATATATGGATTTTAGACATAGAGCAAAGGATCACCAGCCTATAATTCACACTGCCAGACAAACTAGGATACAAGGAGGATTCTAAGGTCCCTCACAGAAGGGGGAAGGGACAAGATCTCCAGAGCACCTGGGGAGTGGGGGGGGCAGTGAGTGGAGAGGGAACTAGGAGCAAAAGAAGGGGAGGAGAAGAAAGCATGTGGGACTAGGAAGATTGAGTTGGGGGGAATAGATGAAGAGGAGAAAGAGAGAGAGAATATTAACAGGGATCCATTATAGGTTTGAGGAGAAAACTGAACCTAGAGAAATGTTCAGAAACCTAGAAGACTGACCCCAACTAACAATTTGAGCAACTTTGGAAAAACTACCATAAATGCCCTTTCCTGATAATGAGATCGACAACTAACTTACCCACCATCATGGAGCCCTCATCTAGTAGCTAAAGGAAACAGAAACAGATACCCACAACTAAACACTGAGTTGAACTAGAATCCAGATGCAGAGAGGGAGGACAAGACTAGGGTGCAGAAACAGAGACAGCTTACCTGAACAAGGAGGAGCTAACAGGCCCCCAGACTGATAGCTGGGAATCCAGCATGGGACTGACTCAGACTCCCTGAACATGTGTCTCAGTTAGAAGGCCTGAGCAATTTAAGGGACCTCAGACAGTGTAATGAGGATGTATTCCTGGTTCACAAAAGGACTTTGGGGGCATATCCCTCATGGAGGGATACTCCCTTAACCTAGAGACAGGAGAGAAGGCCTAGTTCTTACTCCAAGTGACTTGACAGATTTAGATGACCCCTCCTGGAGGGCATTACCCTACATGTGGAGTGGGGGTGGGTGGGAGGAGAGGGTGGTCAGGGGGAATGACAGGATGGGAGACAGGGAAAGTGAGAGGGAGGGAGAGGGAACTGGGATCTATATGTAAAATAAAAATAAAAAATAAATTAATAAAAAAGAAAAGAAAAGAAAGCCTTGTGTAGGTAAGCCAGTAGATGTTGAGTCTCAGTTATTTGAAGAATCAATAGAAAGTTCTGATTTTGCTTATATCACCCCACACCAGTATTCATTAATCATAGTTTTAAAAGCTGTTTTTCACCTTTTGAACAGAGAAGAAAAACAGAAAAAAAAATGATGCTTTCCCTATGAAGGCAATGGTGACCATGACACACAGGAATCTTTGTGTCCTTTATCCCTATGAATGTTGCTCCTCAATGCAGTGTTATATTGGAAAGTTAAACGAAACCATCAATTTTAAAAGATGCAACAGAACAGAATGCCAGATGCTGTTAATTAGTTCTGGGACAGGGCAACGTGTTAATGCAAAGGGAACATGCATTAGAGAATCTGTGCCTGTCTAGGGCACAAATCCTTTCTTCCCTCTGCAGACAGTGACATACATTCCTTATTTCCCAAATCAGAGAGTTTTTTATGTGAACCTAGAACAAGCAAAACAATTCTTAAACTATTAAAACTACTCTTCTTATTTGTAAAGTGAGAAAAGCACTTCTTTTTTTAAATGAAAACTAATAAAAAATGAATAAATAGAAATGAAAAAACTTGTAGAGACACATTCTAAGATAACAGGGTGTGTGTTAATGTGAATGTGAGTGTGTGTGAGTGTGTGTGTGTGTGTGTTTAAATTCAAAGACCTCCGAGGCACTTGGCTGTGATGTTTGTACTGTCCGAACAAAGAAAGACCAGTTCCAAACATCCAACTCCTTTCCACTCTTTCTTTTACAAGCTTCTTCACTTGATGCTTTATGTGTATGAGCTCAAAGTCCACTGTACATTTCTCTTTCTCTCATTTGCTGTTTGCAGCAGCTCTGAGAGTAGATGCAGCTTTCACTAAGAAGAATCAGGTAGAAGAAAAAAGTAAAGTCTAGCAAAGCCTCAGGACCCTGGTGTCACAGAGGTCAGCTTGATGCCGGGTCAGCTGACTGTCATGGAGCTATTGCTGCTCAGGCATAGACACAGCCAGTTCCTTGCCAGGGAGGAGATGACCATGATTTGTTTATTCCTCTTGTATTCAGTGTTGTGCTAATTTTATCTGAATAGCAGGCTGAGTTATCATGATATAGATATAGACACAGATAGAAATACTAATACAAATTTGGATACAGATACAGGTTCAGATACAGACGTGTGTGTGTGTGTGTGTGTGTGTGTGTGTGTGTGTGTGTGTATGATAGATAGACAGATACATAGATACATGTGTCCAACATAGATACAGAGATACATAGAATGTTATGATAGACTGAACTAAGAATTGCTAATCTTAGTCCCTTAATTTCTCCAAATACTTTTTGTAGCCATCAAACATGGGCTGGGAGGAGAGGATGGTCAAGAAAGGATGCCAGTAACCATGGTAAGTAATGAGCAATGACAGGGGTGAAGGAACTGCTCAGGCTTTATTGTTGTCCTAAAGTGGCCCAGCTTTGGGCTCTGTGTCTACTGTGGCTCAAATAGCATTAGAAAGGGTGAGTTGGTGTAAACAATAACAAGATTTATGTTAGTGCAAATTGCTGACCATTGACTCTGCTTCTGAAGACAGAAGAAAGGGGAATGTAAAATTAGACCACATTTCTGTTATACCCAATTTATGGAATAGAGAGAACCTTGGCTGATTCCAGGGCACATGGACAACAGGAGGGCCAGCAGCAGATCTTGAGGCCTGAGGGTTGTCAGCAATGGGAATAAGATGGAAAAGAGACAGTGAAGGCCAAACAAGCTGTGCTGTGGGCATTTGGATGAAGGTTTCTAACCATGGATAGGGGCTAGCTGAGACTGCTGTACCAGCGTAACGGTACCCAAAAGAGCACAGACCCTTATCCTGCTTGGTGGGACAGGGCATCTAACCTACAGTGGCTACAACAGGAAGGCACACTGTTCCCCAACCCCTTTTAGAGCACGACTTCTAGAGAAGCAGAAGACCTGCTTTTCCCTGTAACTAGTGAACTTAAGGGTTTATCCCTATCTTCTTCCCTGCTTTATAAGTAAAGGCCCCAAGCCAGGCTCTTCTCTTCCCAGTTTTTTTATCAGTTAGAAGAGAGACTTTTCTACTCTTGGGAAACTCCCCATTGGCTTTTACAATTATTACCGCGCTCCCACGAACATTGCGGCCTCATGAATTTATATTAACAATCTCATTAATTCGGCTATATATTTTTCGGCAGCAGCAACAACAAAATGGTCCTTGTTATAGTCTTATATATGGGAATTCCATCTCCTTAAAAATCACCACATGATTATAAAAACAAACATTTAAGGGAAGGGAATCTTTGGCCACCAGAGGGAATGTAGCCGAAGTACACTGGTGTACCTTAATAAAAGAAAAATCAAGCTTACAATGGAGAGATGAATACTTGAGCTTAAGATCTGCACCTATAGCCTCTGAATTTTATAGCCTCCCTAAAGGGAAAGGTATGTGGTCTGTTAAATGTGATCATAAAATATCTCCTTGAGGCCCTAAAATGTGAGTGTTGGATGCTCAGTCTATACAGTGTGGGTCACTTTTGAAGCTGAGACACTAGTTCCACAATCCAGGACAATCTTAGACTACAAACTTCCAAGGAAAGGAATCGACTATAAAATGAGCAAGCAAAACAATTAGGATATAAATGTACTTTTGTTGTATATTTATTAAATGTACTTTAGTATTGAATCTACACATTTACATTTCTTCATGAAATCTATCCAGGGGAACACAGAATTCTCATCTAACTTCTATGAAAGTAACCTCAGTTAGAAGGGCTGTATTGATGTTTAGTTTCTATGCATTATATGATTCCTTTACAATGACGATGTATTAACATGGTAAATAAAATCAAAGTCAACACTATTTTTATCTCTTTAAATGTCAGGGATGGCAGATTTTAGATGTTCTAGTCATTTCTGATAATTTCAGTGAACATTTGAAAATAATGGCTGGGACATGATCTTGTAGCTAAAACAAAAATTGTGATATTGAAGGGTCATTTTATAATTACTACAAGATCTCTGTGAATTCTTTACTTGATCTCCATTTTTTTTTATTTGCCTTTGGCATGTATTTAGAAACAAAGGTTAGCAATTATTTCTACCTCAGAAATAAGGATTGTCACCCCACATAAGCTATGGTTCATTACAAGAGCTGCTCAAAATCAAATACTGCTTTGGAGTCCCAAAGGTGGAGCATGCACTGGAGAAAAGATCTTCTCCAATGGCTTGGGAATGGGATCTAGTTACAGAGAGACAAGATGGTAACTTTTGAGAACGACAGTAGCAAGTCTGTGATGCTTAGAAAGCTGTGAACATTCATTTTCTGCATCCCGACATGAGCTGTCTTCAGCCCACATCCATGAGAATAGACATGTATAGCCAAAGCTAGCTGCACTCATCTGTAAATTCATGTTTTAAAAACATGCAGTAGAAACATAGCCCTGAAGTCCTCGAGTGAGTGAAGGCTATGAGGGTAAAAAGGAGGTTGGAGGGCCCAGAGTTCTTCAAGCAATCTCCTTAATCCAGTCACAAAGTACATGGACTAGAGACCAAGCTCACGAAAGTCTCCAAAAAGAGAGGATTTACAGAAGAGAGACCCTAGAGCAATTGAACAAGGAGAAAAGGACAGGGGAAAGATATTTCATAAAGCCAGGCCTAAACTAATGCTTTTTGTCCTCCACCTTCACATTCACACTTAACCTAAAAAGATTAAAATACCATAATAATTCTGAGCTTTCTGGCTTTCAAGATTTCCATTATGACACATCAGTAAAGCAAGGCAAGGTGACTGAGGAAGAGCAGCTGGCTTTCATTTCCTGCTCATCTGAAGGTCACTTTTGGAGATAAAGATTATATTTTTTGCAGAACCAGAGGATACACGATCATTTCTAGAAACTTGTAACATCAGATGTTCTGAACGAGCCAAGGAAAATGAATGATCCTATTAAGATACTTCTGACCATAAATCAGAGGTGTTAAGCTCTGACTGGCTAACTTCTGCTTCCCATTTGACTCATTTGAAAATGGAACTGATGTGAATATAGATTGGGGAAAGATGCCTGCTACCATTAGAAGCCGTTCTTAAGCTACCACTCACAGATCTCCGATTGAAACACAATGTGCCTAGCACGCAGGGACAAATATTTGCATCCTTTCTTTGTTAAGTGGCTCTACATGTAGCAGAAAAATGGGTGTCATGCTTGTAATGCAAAAGAAGGGCTCGCATTGAAAGTCACAGTCTCTTGGTGAAGAGTGTGAGCAATTTATTAATGAGTGACTGCAAAGGTGTACAAAACACATGGTAACCGCAGAGAAACACTGTCTTCCCTTTACCAAATGGTGTTGGGGGAAGTAAAGGTAAATTATTTAACAAGATATTCAATGTCTGATGATGTGAGCATTATTTTTTGTGGTTTTTGGTTGGCTTTTTTTTTTGTTTTACTGTTGAAACCCTTGAATGCATTGGTAATCTTTTATTCCCAACTTTACACAGTGTATGAAACTAGTGGTGAGTAATATTTGTCATGTAACTATAGCATTAAGTGCCCCTGCCAATGCCTACAGAGCAACTGTTTCACTGACAAACTGTAGGGAAAGTACCAGAACAGTTAAAAGATTATGAAGTAGGACCTGTGACTCAGCATGCTGGGAGGAGCTTGCTAAGCACTCCAGAACCAGGAACCAGGTGGGAGCCCAGCCTCACTGCCAGGACAGAAAGGGCTGTCCACAGACTGTCAATATCTCTTCTCTTCACTGAAAAATGAAAAAAAATAAACTCTGCTTACACATTGAATAAAACTAAGACATGAGCCCCCGTCTTTAAGAGAAACAGAGTGAACATCGTATACACTCAAGCAGGAGTACTTAGCATAGAAACTGAAAGGGTCACGGTGAAGGCAGTTCTATACCTAATTATGTAAGAAACCTAAGAACTAAGTGATCACTCAATTTATAAATTATGACTTCTATTATCCAGGCAGTGTCTTAATGGCAAGTTACTGAACAGCAGAGCTAAATATTTGTGAGAATCCAAGTTTGAATGAAAAACTGTGGTCCTTTAGTATTAACACATCTTAAAGAAAAGAGGGAGAAGACAGTAAAGCAAAAATTCTCTAGTTTTTTTAATATAATATTTTTTAGCAATCTATAAACTTCTAGAAGAAATACTTCAGCATAGTAAGCACCACACTGAAGAACACCTGCATTGTTCTGCGGTGAACTGCATCTTTTAGTAAATACGTGATCAAAACACCACACTACCAAATTAGAAACCTGTTTCCACCTCCCCAGGAGTTCCTTGAGAGGATGCCCCTGTTGTGCCCTGCTATATTTTCCCTGTGTAAAGATGGCCTTTGTGCCTCGGTAAGCACTGAACTTTGTAGAGCTTTGGAAGTTGTTTGTTTCTTCATTGAGCATATGCCATGGTTTTCTTTTTCTTTCTTCACTTGAATGGTTAAATCAAATTTCTAGTAATTAAAAATGTTGAAATTATTCATGAATGTAGCTTGGTATAGGTATTAAAAACATAAAATATGAAAACTGTCCCCTTACTGGCTTGCTATGAATGCATTTGCTAAGGTTTTCCAAACTTCATCCAAAAAGAAGTGAACATTGTTTCATCTTTTTTGTCCCATGTTATACCTGATTTCATCACCCATGATAATGTTCTCTGTTTCCTACCTCATCCATTGATTTATTCACTTAAGTGTCAATTGTATATATTTTTATTGTTTCTCCATTTACCCTAAGTTCTGTATATAATTATAAATAAGTTTCACAATGTTCTCTGCTCTTGTGTGTTTTAGAATTTGATATGGATGAAGTACATTAAGAAAAATGTCATATGTACTAAAATGTTACATACCACGTTCTTTTAAAAAATGTATTGGAGAGAGCACATTAATTGGTTGTCCAGTGCTAAATGCTCAGACCTGAGAACATACATACAAGTAATATGATATGGACTCAATGAGTTATATTTGAGAATATATATGTATATACAAACAAATATATGTGTGCAACAACAATTTATGAGAAAAAAGGGCATGAACTTGAAAGAAACTAGGGAGGGATATATAGGAGGCCTTTGGAGGGAAGAAAGGGAGGGAGAAACGATATAATTAAATTATAGTCTAAAAATAAACAAAAATATTGGGAGCAGTAAAAGCATGAAATGGGAGACTGGACCTAGTTTGGCAGTTCAAGAAAGACTTTTCTAGGGAAGAGTTTGACCAATGGCTGGAGGTGGAAAAGGATAGAATGCTGGTTTGTCAATCCATAGCTTTGCAGACTTGGGAGAATTCTTCTAGTTTGAAAAAAGTAGGAAAAGTCCATTGTGGCTAGAAACTTTGAAGCAATAGTCCCCAACCCTGATCTCATATCTATGAAGCTTTGGAAACATCCAGGGTCCTGAAGCCTATTCCCCAGTTTTAATGATCATTAGAGGATAAAACTATGATTATTTTCACTTTCCCTAGGTAATTCTAATGTACAACTAAAATTCAAAATTATCATCTTAAAGCTAGGAGATGTACAGATGGAAAGAAAGATTATACCATATGGAGCTTTGTTATTGTTTTGATGTTTTGTCTTTTTGTTCCCTGACTGCCCTTGAACTTGCCAAGTATCTGAGGCTGACCTTGAACATCTGATCCTCCTACCTGTATTTTCCAAATGCTGGGATTATGGATGTAAGCAACCAGACCCAACAAGGTTTTGTCTTTATGCTAAAGACAGTGGGAACCTTTGACAAATAGGCATGCAAACTGTCTCCCAGGCATGCAAGCTCTTGTCATTTTGGAATCAGAGTAGCAGAGATTACCCACAAGCGACCCTCATGAGACTAAGCCATTACCATTCCCTTGTTTAGGGATAGAAGGTCACAGGAGGATCAAGAAGTATCTTCCATTCTCCCAGGATATATAAGTGGTTATTAATTACTAGTGGGGAGAAGAGAATCTTTGATGGTATAGGTGTTTAGAACTTATCTGTGGTTCTGATAGTAACACATATCCATGTTCCTGTAAGTAACCCCAACATTAGTAGTTTCACCAAGCTGGAGTTGAATAAAAATAGTTCTTTGGTATGACATGGCCCTCAGTATCAGGAGTGAATAGAAATACAACATCACACAAAATTCATCCCATCCAATGGTACTAATGGAAGATGCTGGAACCTTTAAGGAATATATACAAATAGAAGGTTTTATTGTCTTTGGGGAGATGTTATTACCTCAAGCCTTTCTCTCTCGCATGTTGTATGTCATATAAGGTGAGTGGTTCTGCCACACGCTGCTGTCATGGTGCATTGCCTTCATCCCCCTGCCTCATGTGTTTTTAACTCATTTACTAGCTATACATATGGTATCATGATTAAATTCCTTATTTTTAATTGATAAGTCATTGTATTTAAGTCAATTTCATCAATGTTAAAAATATTATGGATTTCTTTTGTCTTTCCATGTTATTTTAAAATTTTCTTTTCCTTTTAGTCCTTTTTAAATATAGAAGGTAAGTTTCTTTTAGGTATCAAGTAATATAGTTGTGCTTTAGTAGCTAATCTGAAAAACTAAATGTTATTAAATATTTAGACATTTATAAATAATCTCACTCTTGATAGACAATTAGTTTGTTTTTTGTCACTGTGGTAAACACCATGACCAAGTCATGGCTTACAAGTTATAGTACATCATCAAGTGAAACAAAGTCAAGAGCTCAAGGCAGGAAGCTGGAGGCAAGAACAAAGCAGAAATCATGAATGAGCATTGCCTACTGCCTCCCTGATTTGCCTTTCTCATAAGACCCAGGCTCATCTGTTGGGAATGGTCCACCCAAAGTGGGCTGGGTCCTCCAACATCAATCATTAATCAAGAAAATGCCCCATTAAATTTGCCTGCAGACCAATTGGATGGAGTTAACTCCTCAATTGAGTTTTTCTCTTTGATGTTAGTTAGTGTGACATTGACATAAACTAGCACAAATAGTATTGGTTTTAAATTTAGCCCCTTGCTATTTGTTTGCTATTACCTCCTGGTAATCTTTCCACCCACTTACGGGTTTTTAGGCATCTGGAAGCCCATGGGTATACTTTTTCTTTGTGGTGGCTTTCACTTTTGCTGATGTCATCATTTTTAACCCACAAAACACTAACAATTATATGGCCATATCCATATTTTATCATTTAGTATTTAATCTTTGTTCATACCCCAGGCTTATGAGACAATAAACTGGAGAGCTACTGTGGAAGAGTGTCCAAGCAGGAAGGAGTCTATTAATGTAGAGAATTCAAAGGGAAGGCTCAGCAGAAGTCAGAAGAACAGAAGGAGGCCATTGCTACAGTCCAAACAATTGTAGTCATAGGGTGGTGTTCCAATTATTTGTTACAGCATAAGAAACTTGACCAAACTTAGTGGCATAAACAACCACTTAATTTTATTCACAGTCTCATTGCTTTGAACATGGCACAGAGAAGAAGTCTTGATTTTGGCCCCATGATGTCTAGGTCATCGTCTGGAAAGGCTTGGGGAGAAGGGAGTGGCTGAGGCTTAAAGGCACCTGGCACCATTCTCTTCCACAAGCTTTATGCTCAATTCGAAGTTACTCAAAGGTTATCTTAACTGGAACTGGACAGTGTGGCCCCAGTACTCCTCCCCAAGCAGTTTAAGATCCTCACAGAATGATGGCCTCGGTAGCATTAAATTACAGGACTACCCTAGCTTCCAACAATCAGTGTTTTAGAGACCAAAAGGAGCTGCCTCAGAAGCCTGGCCTTAGAAGCCACATAGAAGAATATCCCCTAGTCTTTGTGAAGCACTTATAAGCCCATTCGGGTCCAAATGGGAAGGATAGGCAGCATCTCCCAAGCAGTGATTCTACCTTGTGTATATAAACCCTCATGGCAAAGCTGTGTCTCAGATAAGGAAAATTAAATGTCTATTTCTTAGCTAAAAGGTTTTAAGTTTATGAATTACATCTATGGGTTTTTTTTTTGGGGGGGGAGAAAGGGGATTGAAATTTTGATAGGAAAGCATATTAGGATGCCCGAATTTGCAAAGAGGACAATTTCCCATCGGAATTATACAATTTTTCAAGATTCCCAAAATACAATCTTTTGTCTTGGCTGTTGAGATGGCTCAGCAGGTAAAGCCACTTGATGCCCAACCTGACAACCTAAGTTTGATTCCCCAGGTGCCACTTAGTGAAACAAGAGAACTGACTTTCCCAAACTTTTCTCCGACCTTCACCGAGGCACCTCTCCTCTCCATAAAATAACTGTAGTAGTTGAGCTGGGTCAGAAGGCAACCTTGGGAGGTATGCGTGTGTGTGTGCATGTGTGTGTGTGTGTGTGTGTGTGTGTGTGTGTGTGTGTGTGTGTGTGTGTGTGTGTGTGTGTAGAGCTGGCCTCTGAGAGGAAAGGAAAAGAGAATGGCTTGCATTTAGGAAAGGAATAGAGACAGTGCTCTACTTATCAGTCGTAGTAGCTACAGTGACATTTTGGCTTCTGCTGCTGCTACTGCTGCTTCTGCTGCTGTTTGTGCTGTGACCTGCCATGAGCCTGTGAGCAGGCCAGTGTAAATGCCTGAATGCTGACCATAATGTTCTTTCTTTCTTCTGTGTCGTTTCCTTTTTTAAAAAAGATCTTTTCATTAAAACAGAGACAGCATAGTGAAAGCTATACAACACACAGGAAAGATGCATGGTATGTCTACTCAATGCTCATTAAGTAACAGCTTGAGCCCATACTATGTGCCCTGTCCTGTGCTGATTTTGAATACTTGCTCACTGGCAATAATTACTTCCCTCAAAGCTCTTACAATTCGCTGGCTGGTTGGAGGCCACCTTGTCAACACCTTCGCTAAGGATAGCTATGATGGAGACAGCTGCATCTGGTCCTGGGCCTGCAGGTGTGAGATTGCAGACTCAGGATGAGCATTGCTTTCCCTAGAAACCAGCCCAGGCCTAATCAACCCAGGCAAGGAACAGGTAGTTAGCTACAACAGGAGGATGTGAAGGGAAGGGAGGGCCTATGTGGGAAATCATAGGTAAAGTGTGAGTGTGATGTAATACTTTTCTAGTCCTACTCAGAAGATGTAACAGGCAATTTGTTTCCAATGCGGCCTGGTCTTAACCCTTGTTTTTCACTTCAAACCACCCTGGGACTAGTCTCATCTCATTGGCTTGACATCTTATAGTTATTCTGGGATGCACAACTATTTCAGAAAGGTTGTAAAAAAAAAACCAGCTTATAGAATGTTCATGATTAAATGTTGGAGTTGACTAAAAAAAGAATTAAAATAAAAGTGAGATATCAAATCCATATTTACTGCCGTTTACCATGACATTTTCCAAAGATGCTTCTAGAGAAACTCCTAAAGTTGTTCCACAACAATGAAGCATCTCTATAACTCTGTCAGTGAACTTATGTCTTACCTGTCTTACCGCTGGATACTTATATTTTAGGATGCATGCAAGTCAAATTCAGACAGATTAGTAATACATAAACAATGCCAGGAAAATTTCAAGGAAATATGCATCCAAATTACCTTCACTTATTAATGGCCAGCAAGGTGAACCACGACAAAAGTAAGCGCTAGATAACCGAAGAATGTGATATTTTCAGGAATTGTTATTTTTATTCACTGAGCAACAACTGTGGAGACATTATTCTCAGCATATGTTTCTAAACTTAAAGCCTTAGAGTATGCTTTAAAAAATCAATCAATCAATCAAACAAACAAAAAACATAGTTTGATCCTCTATAACAAAATATAATAAACTTAACAGCTTTAAAACAATGGAAACGTGGCTCACAGTTCTGAAGTCCTGGGAGTCCATGGCTGAGGAATGAGCAGTATCTGTGAGGGCTGCTCCTAGCTCCCACCAGGATGGAGATGGGGGTGAAGTTGGGGGGAGGGGGGCTGAAGGCACTCCCCCCAACACTGGCTGCTTCTACCACTAGGGTCAGCCCTCGCCCTGGAGCCCTAATCACTTCTCAAAGCCCCACCTGCTGGCAACACTATCTCCTTAGAGAAGAGAAAGTAAAGTACCAAAGCTCTCAGAGTTTTCTGTGAAGGCAAGGTGATGCCAATTTGTTCCAGATTTCAACATCTTTCTTCTCACCAAAGAAGGAGGAGCGGGAGGATTATTTGAGTCTCTTTTCAAGTCAGATTCCATTTTCCAAATTCTAGCTGCACAGTCCCTGAGAACAAACATCTTCTCCACACTGAGCATTCATCTCTGTCCTGTTGTGTAGCCATCACTTTTCAGTGTCGCTGAGATGATTCCATAGGTGAAGGTGTAGGTGTTTGCTATCACATTACAGCCTGAGTTGGGGCCCCAGAACCACATGGTAGAAAGAGAGACTTGAGCCCTGTATATTGTCCTCTTACGTTATGCACATGCTAGTGTGAGTGCTCCCCCTCCTCTTTCTGCAAATAAATAAATCTAAAAACCTTTTTTTTTTTTTTTGACCCGGAAAAGCATCTGATCATTTAAAAGATAAATAAGTAAATAAAAGACAGATGAACATCAGATTTTAAAAAGATTCAACGTTATGAATAACCAGGGAAATGAGAATCAAAGACACAATGATATTTTTGTCTACCTGAGAGAACAATTTATTTTAAAAGATGAAAAATAAAACTAGCCAGGATTTGAGAAGAGAGCTTTTGCATACAGTTGATGGGAGTGTAGACTATTACAACCACGGAAAACAAAAGGGGAGATTCCAAAAACAAAACAAATAAACAAAAAACCCAACCAGAGTTACCTTATTGTTTATCTAGACACTGCATGACCTTCCTTTTAGGTGGAATATAAAAGTATCAAACCACAGAAGAGAGCAGAGTGGAGTGGCCTGTGTCAGGCTTGGGGAAGAGACTGGGGAGAGAATGGCCAAAGTCTACAAGCAAGGCTTCAGTTAGACAAGACAGTACCTTCTGAAGACCTTTTGCCTAACCATGTAGGTGAGGGAAGTTAATAATGGAGCATTGTTGCTAAAACAATAGATTTAAAATATCCTTGACAAAAATGATGGTAAGTATATGGATAAGTGTGTGAGCTATGCTAATCAACTCAATTGAATCATTGTGTTTATCTGGATCAGAGCGCCACACTGTACTGTAGCTTACTTATCAGTTATATTCCAATAGAGTGGGAAGGGACCTGAATATACAGAAGGGAAAATATGTTTCTGAAAAATAAACACAAAGGTACTGTGTACTAATAGTATTAAATTATTAACGCTGTTAATAGTTCACATCCCCTTGCATGGTATTGGCACACACCTTTAATCTCCTCCCTTGGGAGGCAGAGGCAGGCAGATCTTTCTGAGTTCCAGGCCAGCCTGGTTCACAAAGTGAGTTCCACAACAGCCAGGACTATTTCACAGAGAAACACTGTCTGGAAAAAAAAAAAAAAAAACACAAAAGTTCATATGCCTCCATATCAACAGTTGCATTGTTTTGCACCAAATCTTCAATTCATCCTTTAAAAAAATATAGTTGGGATATATGTTAACAGAAAAATGCAATTTCATTATTTTCTACTTGGGAAATTAAGACACACATGAAATGCTAGAAGACAGTTTTTCAGGAATATACTGTTAAGAGCTAAAGGCTGGCTTTACATGGCTGTGCATGCCTGTGATATCAGTGTTTGGAGGATGAGGCAAAAGAATTAGAGTTGAACCAGCCTGGTTGTATAGTGAGCCCCCCCATCTCCAAAAGGGTCAGGGTTCAAGGATAAAGGAAACAGAGGGAGATAGAGGGGGTGTGGGGGGGGGAAAGAAGTTGTATTTTCAGACCCCATGAAGAAATAGTGTTGCACACTTGAAATCTTAATGTTTAAGAGGTGGAGACAGGAGGACTTTCTGGCCAGCAACCAAGACTAATTAGTGAGCTCAAGTCCCAAAGAGAAATTCTGCCTTAAAAGAACAAGGTGGACAGCTCCTCTTTAACAGCAGGTGAGACTAACCTTTGGTTTCCATGTGCAAGTGCATGCATCCATATGCATGTCTGTATGCATCTACACACACATATGTACCACACACACACACACACACACACACACACACACATATATATATATATATATATATATGAACACACCCAAGACTGAAAGAGACACTACCAAAATTATACACAGATAATAAAAGCAAGTGATCATTAGGACAATGCAAATGAAAGCTAAAATGAGGGCAAACCCCTCAGTATAGCTACTATTTCAAAAGTTGGCAAAGAGTTAAACCACCAATAATCTCAACACTTCAGAGGCTGAGACAGGAGAATTGAGACAGAGAACAGCATGGGTTGTATAAGAGATACTACTACATAAGAAGCAAAACCCAAAGTAAATAGAAAAACCTTGCCCACATTTAGCATGGGCAAGGACTTAGGCTCACACAGGTGATGATAAAGTTGGGTGGTTTCTTACAGTGCTAAGTACTCATTCAATATCTCATTCAGAAGTCCTGCTTCTGGGTATCTGTCCTACTGAAACAAAAGCACTTCAAATTAAAACCATAAGCAAATGTTCAGAACAGCTTTATTTACCCAAGATAGCTAGTAAGGATAGATGGAAAAGACAACCTGAGGGGGGTTAAAGGTAGACCCAAACGCCACATGCTGTGACATTTGAGTTCCAGAAGAGATAGCACTAGCTATGACAGCTCCAAGGTTATTTATCTGGGCCAGGGAAAGCGTGGACACAAACATCCCCTTGCCTGAATCACTGTACCTCAGTTGTAATCATGTTTAAGTGACCATCCATATAAAGTTAAAATGGGCTTATCGTACTGAACACGGACTACAACTACATAAAAGTGATGCTCACTTAGGCACCACTTACAGTGAGTGTGCCCTGTTTTTCCTTAAAAAGAAAAAAAGACCCATAAATTTCTGTACAGTTCACTTTATGGCCAAAAGTAACCACAAATCCTCAGGAGAAATTATGTTCAACTCTATTTCACATTTAATCTAAGATTTTATACTTTTAATTGTCCCTGTGACTGACTGCATGTCAAGCACACATTTTAAATTGTAAAAGAACCCTACATTTCTTTGAGGTAATGGAGTTAAAAAAAAATGGAGTACTTGGTCAGCTCTGGGATGTAGTCCAGAACGTGTGATTTCTACCAAGAAAACAATCAAAGAATTTTTTTTCATACAATCAAACAAACCTCCTAGATATTAAGGACATCTTCATTCTGAGTGTAGAATTCCAAGACTACTACAACCACTGTCTCTACTGCTTGCCAATGGCGGTTTTTCTCTCTGAACTTCCGGTTTCTAAGCTGTTTTAGAATCTTTATAGGGAACATAGTACATTACTTATAGGCTTTTGGGTAGCAAGAGAGTGATCAGTGGCATATTCAGCCCTTGCTGACGAGTCAGCAGCTGGGAACTACTTATTTCATGTGTTACTAGCATTATTTATATTATTTTTCTACTGTGCTGTAAGTTAAAGGACTATTATTGTTAATGTACTATTTTCTCTCATCTATTCACATGCAGTGAATGCGTTTGACTGTCGAGTCAGCAATGGTAAAGAAAACCCACAGGATGCCAGCCCTCAAGCAACTTTCAATACAGCAAGGAAAAGACAGTACACAAGGAAAGAGAAGCAAGGAGATGAATTGCTGAGGCAGGATATCAGCGTGAGGGTGCAGTTTTGTACTCACTGGCAGAATATGCCTGCAAAAGTGAGAGACGTACCGGAGAGGTGAGGAACTTGACATCACCAAACAGCAAAAGGAAGTACACCGCATTTTAAGGACTGGCGCCAGGCAGAACCCAGAGTCAAAAGCCTGGTATGTGAAAAGATGGTGAAATGTCGTCAGTGGCAGGCCAGGAGACAGTTCTGAGACCTGGACAGAGAAGTCTGCAGGACCAGGGCTTCACGGTTCAGAGGCTTCAGAGGACTTTGAACGTTTTTCTTCGTGGTGTGAGAAGTCATGACTGCATGGCAGACAAAGGATTGCCAATGTACAATTTATAAAGTGACAAGTCAAGGGGATTCAGGAGCGAACCGTGGGTCTGGGAGGCAGGATGGTGGCAAGAGGGACAAGAGTGGAAGCTCAGCATCTCTCTGTCCATAGGCAGGATGCTTTCCCCCTCACTTCTTTCTCCTCGCTTCTCGAATCGGTAAGCTTGGGGTCCCGGTGGCAATGTGCCCTTGCTCTTACCGGAGGTCCCAGATCACTCTCTGAATGGCTCCTGTTGCAGACCTGGTCTCAACCCGAGTCACCTTAGTAGGATTTCACTGCTTCTTGCTAGACATACCAGCTATCTATTCAGAACTTTTGCTAAACTGCCAAGTATGCATACAAATTAGATTTCTGATTAAAAATAGATATAAAATATGAACGAATCCACTTTATTTCTAATTTAAAGCAATTTTAATCATGTGTAGATTTATGTGCCTATGTGTGGTCTTGTGCACATGAGTGTAGCTACTCACACAATCCTGAACGTGGTATCTGGTTCCCTAGAACCTGAGCTCCAGGCAGTTGTTGGTGCTGGAAAACAAATCTGGTTCTTTGCAAGCACAGTGCATGCTTTTAGCTGTGGAACCATCTCTCCATCCCATACTTCTACAGTTTTATCATGAAAGATTTTAGTAGTGGAATTTGGACTTTTTGAATCACAGTGTCAATGCAATAATTCTTACCCTTTCAGCCACGAAGTTCCTTCTAGCCATCTCCACACCTCACTTCCCACAAACCTCAGTAAAGAGCATGCTTGCCTTTGTCCCATCTTTCTGTCTCTTGCTTTCCTGTCCTGGGTAGCTGGCAATAGGATTGGCCTGAGGTGGCTTGTGGTTCAGTAACATGGGTAGCCACACTTTTGAAACTTTTTAAATTTGCAGCCAATAAAACTGGCTTTTTGCTTTTAATTAATCTCAGTAAGACTTGAAAATTTCCAGATGAGGATATTTTCTTGAATGGTAAGTAATATAATAGGATTTAATATCAGAAACTTGTTTATATACTTTTTTTTTTGTTTTTAAGCATTACATGTATTTTAAAGAAGATTTTTGTTATTTGTTAATCATTATCTCAACTGGTTGGAAGTTCTGTTTTTATTTTTTATTTTTTCCTTTTTTATTTAAGTTTGAAACAAGGTTGTATTACATATCAGCCCCAGTTCCCTCACCCTCCCATCCTCCCCTATCACCCCCACCAAGCCAAGTCCATTCCCTTTGTGCTCCCCAGGGAGGGTGAGGCCTTCCATGGGGAGTCTTCAAAGTCTGTCATATCATTTAGAGCAAGGCCCAGGCCCTCCCCCATGTGTCTAGGCAGAAGGAGTATCTCTCTATGTGGAATGGGCTCCCAAAGTTCACTAGTACAGTAGGGATAAATACTGATCTATTGTAGAGGCTCCATAGACTGACTTCCCTACATGCACATACATACAATATATACAAACACACACACACACACACACACACACACACACACACACAATGGTATTGGGGACTGAACCAAGGCTTTACATTTCCATGGCACATGCTTTACCACTGACCCAGACCCCAGTTTTAATATGTATAAATTGCTATTTGAACTGAGTCAATGAGGATTTGAAGCACAAAATACATTTGGATCTCAAGATATATCTAAGATGCTTATCTAGAGTTTAGAAGTGAATATGCAAGCATTAGTAAGACTTACTTACTTCCCTCATCTTGTTGCTGATATTACTACTGACAAGTTACTCTGGAAAACCTTATGATCACCAATCAATAATTATCGGTAATTCATAGGACACAGAAATGACTTTGAACTAGGTGTTCAGATATGTGGATGTTCAAAGGCAGAATCAAAGACAGATAGAACATTTTTTTCTAATGTGAATTCCCATAATAAAATTTAATGTACTTTTCCATACAGTGGACTAAGCAACAGAACTCTGCTAATCTACCATCAGTCATACTCTCATGCCTGGCTGGCTTTCCTGCTTTTGTAAATTTAAAGTTCTCCGAATGCTTCCCTCAGGATGCTGCTCCCTGGGAATAAGAATCCGGTCTTCTCTGCAGCTTTTACTCAAGGGAGCCCACTCTGAATGGTTGTTGTAGTGGTCAGTATGATTTCTGAGTGGATGTGTGGATGGATGTGCAGAGATAGGCCACTGTGGTACTGGAAGAATCCCTGGCACCTTAAACTTTTGCAAATTAAATGGGTGAACTTAATAGATTGCGTTTTGTTTTGTTTTTATTTTAATTTTAATTTTCTTTTATAAAATAGGATCAACAGTTATTATCTGAAGGGTTGAACATAAGAGGGGTAGAATATTCTTAATCAGAGCTGATTTCCAGTGTTCTGGCTGGAGAAGTGTGTGTCTTCAGTATTCAGCACTTCCCCTAATGTAGAGTAAGTGCCTTCAAATGCTTGTTAAATTGGCAGTTGACCTGAGCTTGGACTCAGATAGATTAAATTAGTAGCTTTGAAAATGAGAAGTACCTTTGAGTATTCTGGATGTGATTTTCCTAAATCTGCCCCACCATGGATGCGCAGTGTGCATGTTCTCTTCTCAGTAGATGACCACAAAGGCAGAAGACACATTGCTCTCCCTGGGCTGGTGAGAGACACAAGTGTGGGGTGGCCACCACTGCTGGTTTTTAACTTTGAGCTCTAACCAGGCTATGTTAAAGGTGAGTGGGCTGCTCTTTCCCTGGAGAACAGTGCAGAGTAGCAATTCAGAAAAATACGGCAAATTTTCAAATTAATTATTGGAACAGTATCTGAACCATGAAAAGTTTCATCTCCAAAAGAAGATTTAAGAAGGGCTCACACCACTAATTGTCATAGAATCCTTGTTACTTTTATGGATTTTTCATTTTGAAAAGCAGTGATTCATTTACAAGAAAAAATTTGAACAGCAATTCTAGCAAGAAGTTAAATTAATACAGACATTAGCGCCCAGGCTCTACATGTGAGATGTTGGCAGGCGGTGTGCGGCTTTTGTTCCTGTGGACAGTGACAATGGGAAGACGACCTCTCCATCTCCTTCTCCTCGAGCCATTTACCAGAATGTGAACCCTGATGTGTCCTTGCCCCTGAAATTCATTATACAGGCTTCAAAGGCCTGCTGGCCCTCTAATTAGCCAAGTTTTCTTGCCTGATTTCTTAAGAAAGGGACAAAGCCATTTGAATGCAGCAGTATCTTTTCACAATATAGAGTCTTCATCACTTTCCTTTCTCAATGATTTTACAAATAATGATGTGGAGAGTAGAGGGAAGAAAGCCACTTCAGCGTGTAGTCACCAATCATCCCATATTGTTTTCAAAGAATGGACAAGTGTTATTCTACATGTTGGGTCAAAGGGAAAATTTTAAAACTTTGCTAGAGCTGTATGCACGTTCACATAGAAAAAGTTTCATTTTTAGAGTCAACAAAATCATAGTGCCTTCTCCCAACTGGTTTGTTATATCAAATTGCCATAGCCAAAAAAATGCTTTGAAAACCTCATATCCTACCATCCTTCTGCTTGCATCATGCTTGCTAATTCTATTGTCTTCAAGTGACTGGTGAGGCAGTGTAGATTATATCAGGGGGAAAATGCTAGGCTTTGAAGAGATGTTCATGACTTCAAATGTTGGCTCAGCCTCATCACTCAGGAAAGCAGCCTGTCTTCATCTGTGATATAGATTTACTTACAGCATCTTGCAAGTGAGCATGAGTTCACTATATTAAAGACCATGCCTGTGTTAGAGACAGCTCCTATAAAATCCCTTTTGTGAGATGAACAATCATAGCTTTCACTGTTGGCTGCCTATGCTGCAGCCTAAAGCCCCCTAATGGACCAATCCCCTTTGAGTTCTACTTTTTGAAACTGCCTCATAGTCCATATATTAAGCACTTTCCTTCTTTGCTCAATTTTTTTTAATTTGAAACAAGGTTGTTTTACATGTCAATCCCAGTTCTCTCAACCTCCCCTGTCTCCCACAACCCCCATCCCATCCCCTTTCTGCTCCCTAGGGAGGGTGAGGCCTTCAATGGGGGATTTTTAAAATATGTTATCTTATTTGGAGCAAGACCTAGGCCCTCCCCCATGTGTCTAGGCTGACAGAGTATCCCTCTATGTGGAATGGGCTCCCAAGGTCCATTTGTATACTAGGGGTAAATACTGACCCACTAATAGAGACCCCATTTACTGCCCAGTCCTCCTAACTAACACCCATGTTCAGAGGGTCTGGACCAGTCCTATGCTGGTTTCCCAGCTATCAGATTGGGGTGCACGAGCTCCCCCTTGTTCAGGTTAGCTTTTTCTGTGAGTTTCTCCACCCTGGTCTTGACCCCTTTGCTCATACTTCCTCCCTCTCTATAAATGGAGGAGTTCAGCTCAGTGTTTAGCTATGGGTGTCTGCTTCTGCTTCCATCAGCTACTGAATGAAGGTTCTAGGATGGCATATGAGGTAGTCATAAATCTCACTATTGGGGAAGGGCGTTTAAGGTAGTCTCTCCACTATTGCTTAGATAGTCAGTTTGGGTCGTCCTTATAGATATCTGGACAGTTCCCTAGAGCCAAGATTTGTCTTTAAACCTATAATGGTTCCCTCTATTATGGTATCTATTTTCTTGCTCTCCTCTATTTTTCTCCTGACATAATCTTCCTGCTCCCTTATGCCCTCCTCTCCCCTCCTCTTCTCCCCTTCTCTTTCTCCTAACTCCCTCTCCCTTCCCCCCATGCTCCCAATTTGCTTGGGAGATCTTGTCCCTTTCCCCTTCTCAGGGGGAAAGTATATGTCTCTCTTAAAGTCCTCCTTGTTTCCTAGCTTTTTTGGTGATGTGGACTGTAGGCTGGTAATCCTTTGCTATATGTCTAAAATTCATATTTGAGTGAGTACATACCATGTTTGTCTTTTTGTGACTGGGTTACCTCACTCAGGATGGCTTCTACTAGTTCCATTCATTTACCTGCAAAGTTCAAAATCACACTGTGTTTTTCTGCTGAGTAGTACTCCATTGTGTAAATGTACCACATTTTCTCCATCCACTTTCAGTTGAGGAGCATTTCAGTCGATTCCAGGTTCTGGCTATTACAAATAATGTTGCTATGAGCATAGCTGAACAGATGTCCTTGTTGTATGAATGCACATCTTTTGGGTATATGCCTAAGACGGGGTTTGCTGCATCCTGTGGTAGACTGATTCCCTCATCTGCAAAGTTGTATATGTTTGCACTCCCACCAGCAGTGGAGGAGAGCTGCTCTTTCTCCACATCATCTCCAGCATAAACTGTCTGTGGTGGGTTTTTTGTTTGTTTTTTATCCATTCTGACAGGAGAAAGATGATATCTCAGAGTTGTTTTGATTTGCCTTTACCTGATGGCTAAGAATGTTGAGCAGTTTTTTAAGTGTCTTTCAGCCATTTTAGATTCCTCCATTGAGAATTCTCTATTTAGTTCTGTACCCCACTTTTTAATTGGATTATTTGGTGTTTTGGTAACTAGTTTCTTGAGTTATTTGGAAATCAGTCCTCTGTAAAGTGTGGGGTTGGTGAAAATCTTTTCCCATTCCATGGACTGATGTTTTGTCTTGTTGACTGTGTCCTTTGCCTTCTAAAGCTTTTCAGTTTCAGGAAGTCCCCCATTTATTAATTGATGATCTCAGTGTCTGTGCTACTGATGTTTTGTTCAGGAAGCAGTCTCCTGTACCAATCCATTCAAGAGTATGTTCCACTTTGTCTTCTAAGAGGTTCAGTGTGGCTGGATTTATGTTGCGGTCTTTAATCCATTTGGACTTAAGTTTTGTGCAAGGCAATACATATGGATCTATCTGCAGTCTTCTACAAGTCAGCATCCAGTTATGCCAACACCATTTGTTGAAGATACTTTCTTTTTTTCCATTGTATAATTTTTGCCTTTTTTTTTTTTTGTCAAAAATCCGGTGTTCTTATGTGTGTGGGTTGATATCAGGGGTTTCAATTCATTTCCATTGGTCTACCTGTGTATTTTTGTGCTGTTTTGAGGACTATAGTTATATAATGGAGCTTGAAATCATGGATGGTGATGCCTTCAGATGATCCTTTATTGTACAGGGTTGTTTTGGCTATCCTGTGTCTTTCACTTTTCCATATAAAGTTGAGTATTTTTCTTTAAGGTCTGTGAAGAATTGTTTTTGGATTTTGATGGGGATTGCATTGAGTCTGTAGATTACTTTTGGCAAGATTGTCACTTTTACTATGTTGATTCTACTTATCCAAGAGCATGGGAGATCTTTCCATTTTCTGCTATCTTCTTTAATTTCTTTCTTAAAATACTGAAAGTTCTTATTATATAGGTCTTTCACTTGTTTGGTTAGCTTTATCCTAAAGTATTTTCTGTTGTTTGTGACTATTGTAAAAGGTGGTGTTTCTCTGATGTCTTTCTCAGCCCTTTTATAGTCTTTGTATAGTAGGGCTATAGATTTTTTTTTTTTAGTTAATTTTGTATCCTGATATCCTGGCTGAAGGTGTTTGTCAACTGTAGGAGTTCCCTGGTAGAGTTTCCCAGGTCACTTTTGTAAACTATCATATCATCTGCAAATAGTGAAAGTTTGACATCTTCCTTTCTAATTTGTATCCCCTTGGTCTCCTTTTGTTGTATTAATGCTGTAGCTAGAACTTCAAGTACAATATTGAAGATATAGGGAGAGTAGACAGTCTTGTCTTGTTCCTGATTGTAGAAGAATTGCTTTGAGTTCCTCTCCTCTACCCATCACTTCTTCCAGTGTGTACTGGTGGAGGTTTCTCCCTCTCCTGGTGGGTACCGGACCAAGGTTCTCTTCTGATGGGTGCAAACAGGTCCAGTACTCCGATGGCTCTCTTCGTCCAGTGGGTCTTTTGGGGGACTAGGGTTCTGTCAGACTCTGGATGGGCTGGTCCACTGGGATGGGTTACTGATTGGGCAGTCCCCAATCTTCAGGAGGCTCTGAGCAGGGCACCAGAAGGCAGGCTCCTCCTGTGGGTGGAGGCAGGACCAGGACGCTGCCAGATTCTGGATGGGATGATCTGCCAGGATGGGCTCCCCCATAGGTAAACAATCACTGGGCTTCATGAGGTTCCGAGCAGGGGCCAGGAAGGTAGGCCAGAAACAGGCCCATGCTTACCCAAGGATTACCCCTTCCAGGGTAGAGGTGGGACTAGTATGCAGGCAGTCTCCAGATGGGCTGGTCTGCAGGGATAGACTCCCCAGTACATAGTCCCCAGTCCCGAGGAGGCTCCCAGCAAGGCACTGAAAAGCTTTGTTTGCTCATTTTATAAATAAGTACTGTGGATTTATGTCTAAGTCATTCCAATCTGAAACCCTCCCTGTTTTTCGGTAAACTACACTAAACTGGCTTTTGGTATTTAAAAAAATCCAGTATCCTTTATTTAATGTGTACACATTTTACACATTATAAACATGTCAACACATTTTTATAGTAATAGCAATTTGGGTGTCACTGTGTTTATACTAGTGTTAGCATTGAAAGGCCAAGATACAGAACACTAGACATCAATACTCTATAATTGATACAGCTGTGGGCAACCTATCCCAAGAGATTAACTTAAGGAATATATCCCTAGCTTAGAACTGCAGCAATGTGTTTATTTTTGCCACTTTGGGAGGCCATCAATGAGCTGAGGAACCACAGAAAAAGAAAATGTATGCCTATGGACTGTCCTCCACTTTGTATAAGATTGTAAATTTTCAAATAGTACAAAACATACAAATTTTGTGTTCAGTGGAGGACCTAGAAGAGTCAGACTCTCACTTATAGCTAGATGAAAAGACCTGATTTTACATGTGAGTCACTTTATGTTCTCTTAATCCTGGAACTTTTGGGGCATAAGTAGATTTTTGTAATCACTAGAGTTCTGCGAAGTGATTATAGCCTGTGCTTGATCTTCTGGGGGGAGTTCTGAGAAAGAATAAACCTCGATATTAGGGCCCTGCAAACAGTATCTGCAAGCTCATTTTAATCCAAAATTTTCATATTTTTTCCTAGTGGGCTTTCTGCAAGTGCTACTGACAAATAGAAAAATGGAATAGGAGTGGCGTTGAGCAGGAACCCACTGGCCTTTGAATAACTCTGATAGCAGTGAGACCACAGGGATATAGAAGATAATGATAATCATAGTTGAACAGATGTCCTTATTGTATGAATGTGCATCTTTTGGGTGTATGCCTAAGAGAGGAATCACTGGATCATGAGGTAGACTAATTATTAGTAATAGCCAGAACCCAGAAATAACCTAGATGTCCCTCAACTGAAGAATGGGTGGAGAAAATGTGGTACATTTACACAATGGAGTACTACTCATTAGAAAAACACAGTGGAATCCTGAAATTCACGGGGAAATAGATGGAACTAGAAGAAACCATCCTGAGTGAGGTGCTCCCCCCCCCCAGAGAAGAGGAAAGGGACAAGATCTCCCAAGCAAATTGGAAGCATGGGGAGAAGGGAGAGGGAGTTAAGAGAAAGAGAAGGGGAAAAGAGGAGGGAAGAGGTAGGCATGAGGGAGCAGGAAGATCGAGACAGGGAAAGAATAATAGAGAACAAGAAAAGAGATCCCATAATAGAGATTTAAGGAGAAATCTGGCACAAGGGAAATGTTCAGAGATCTACAAGGATAAACCCAACTAACAATCTAAGCAATAGTGGAGAGGCTACTTTTAATGTCCTTTCACGAAAACGAAATTGAAATTGATGACTACCTTATATGCCACCCTAGAGCCTTCATTCAGCAGCTGATAGAAGCAGAAGCAGACACCCTAGCTAAACACTAGGCGAACTCCTAGAATCCAGTTACAGAGAGAGAGGAGGGATGAGCAAAGAGGTCAAGACCAGGGTGGATAAACCCTCAGAAAAAGCTGACTTGAACAAGGGGGAGCTCATATTCCCCAGTCTAATAGCATAGCTGGTAAACCAGCATAGGATGACTGGGACCCCCTGGATGTGGTGTTAATTAGGAGGACTGGGCAGGGAGCAGAAAGGGGATGGGTTAGGGTTTGGTGGGGGTGTTGGGGAAGATGGAAGGGTGAGGAAACTGGGAACTGGGATTGACATATAAAATAATCTTGTTTCAAATTTAAATAAAAAAAGGAAAAAACAAGGAAGAAGATAATCGATGTCATGGCCACCTCAGGGGAGTGAGGTTGCTGCTCTGGGGTCAGTTCTTCATGAAAGGTTAGAAGCTACAGAGGGAGCCAGGGATGTATGCAAGGCCAACAACTCACACCAGGACGAATCCCAGCATGCTCGGTGAGACTAAAGTTCGCCTCAGACAGAGTGCTCCTGTCTTTGGAATGCTCATGTTATGTTAAAATCCCCACAGATGAATACTGTGAAGTGCCTACTATGTTCAAGAGTCCCAGCCCACACCTGCAGCCTGGCATTCTGCATGCCCTTGTTTGTACTTTCATTCTCCTTGAGCATCCACCAGCCAAATCTTCATGTACAGGAGAGAAAAATGCTCGGTTTGTCATTTCAGAAAGGAATTGTGTCCATCAACCTTGAATCCCTGGAAGGGTCTCTTGTACTCAGTGATTGCTCTCATCCCCATTGTAGTCATTATTCCAGGCTCCTGAAAGGGAGCGGAGAGTGACTCTTTTAATGCCAGCTGTGATTTGCATGTTCATAGAAGGTTTGAAGTTTCAGAAATTAAATGTCGGGGTGTAAAATTTTCTTGAAGGAAGCAAGTATGATTGCATCGAACTTTCAAAGTACAATCAAAGTCTAAAGGAAATATAATTATTATTGTCGGTTTATCACCTCAAACATGTTGTTGTAAATGTCATTATATCAGACGAGTTTGGTAACAGGTTTTCCATTCTGCACTTTATCTGACAAGGTGATTCATTGTTTAGTGCATTTTAAGATGTCAGTCCTTCTGGAAGGAATTGAGCTGAGCTGATGTGCATAAGAACATCCTTCCGTCAAAGTATATGATTAAAGAAGGGTTAGACTTCTAAATATTGTTTCCAAACTTACTTTGAATGAGAGTAGTTTCTCAGAGATGCAATTTGCCCCAGCTTTCTACATCTGGAGAATACACAGAGTGCATGATAGCTATGGTGCTCTGTACAACTCTAAGCCTTCCTTGGGTGCATTTGTTTCTCTCATGGGAGACTATCCAGTTACTGTAGTTTTGTTTTGTTTTCTTTTCAATAGAGTATTTAGCAATGTGCTGTGGTCACAGAGTGATCTGCTTGGCCGAGCATTATTTCATGCAGTATATAAGATTACTACATATCAGTCAGCCAATACTAAGTACTTTACAAGGCTCTAGGAGAGAACCAGACCTTCTTTTTACTACTTTGACATTGTTAAAGCTAGTTTATTATGTCAAAAGTGTAAAGAAAAACATTCATGTTTACACTAAGTAGGTAAACAAGTACATCCTACTAAGGACCAGGAGCTACCTGGTTTATCCAAAGCAATCTTGTAAATTATATATATCCCCATTGCAAAACTAAGGGACATGAGACTGGGAAAAGTGAGTAATTTGCCTAAGGACATACAACAGCAAACAGTAGATCTGAGATTCCAAATGCAGCTCTGACTCACACATCCAGATTCTGTTTCCTGTGTTTGGTCTGTATGTCAAAAATGAATCAATACTGAATACCACATGCTCAAAAATAAACAGCCCAGAGCCAGGAATAGGTTAGTTCTTTTGGAGCTGTTGGCCATTGAGGTCCTATAGACCTCCCAAGCACCACTGGCTATTGCCAATGCTCTTGGTTTCCCTCCTGAATTTGACGGTAGGATCACACTGATGAAGACACTGAGTACTAGAGTCATAGAACATGAAGAAATCAAGCAGGCACTGACATGTAAGCGTCATCCCTATTGGTTAGCTTTCATATTTCAGGAAAATGCTATACATGCTGCTAGAGAAGAAAAGTAATCATGAATCCTACTCAGCCATGACTGGCCTGGCATGACATGTCCACTTGTGCAGTAGAGGCATGATAACATGGGAATAACCCATCACTTTCTGATTTAATTTGAGGACCTTTCCACAACATGAAACCTATATCTGTCATCATTATCAGGCCAAGAACCTATGGATAGACAGGTCTAGGGGAAAGCCTACTATGATTATTCTGTGTGGTAGTTTAAATGAGATGTCCTCCATAATCTCAGGCATTTGAATCCTTGATATCCTGTTGGTGGAACTGTTTGTGGAGAGTAGTGGTTTAAATGATAATGTCCCTGTAGGCTCATATATTTGAATAATTTGTTCTCACGAAGGATTAGGAGGTGTGGTCTTATTGGAGGTGTGTCAATGAGAGTGGGCTTTGAGGTTTCAGTAGCCCATGCCATTCATAGTTGTCTCAGTACATAAGCTCCCAGCTTCCGCTCCAGTTCCAGGCCATGCCTGCTTGTCTACTGCCCACTCTCCACCATGATGGTCTTGGACTCACTGTCTGAAACTGTGAGCACCAAAGCTTTTTCTTTTATAAGTTGCCATAGCCATAATGCCTTGGCACAGCAAATACGTGGCACAGAAAAGTATAAGGAGTAAGTTTTTCCCTGCCACCTGGACGCACCACGGCACCAGCCCCAAATAACACACGGAGATTCTGTATTTGATATAATGGTGTAGGCCAGGTACTAGTTTCTTATCGGCTAGCTCTGTCTTAATTATTATCCCATTTCTATTCATCGTCACGTGGTCTCATCTTACCGGAGAGAGAGCCCGCCAGCGTTCTGAGATCTCTCCTCTGCGATCTCTCCGTCTTCCATCTTGACTCCTTAATACTTCCTCTTTCCTCCTCGTCTCCTAGTCTGGCCTACCTAGCTTTCCTATTGGCCAACAGTGCTTTATTCATTAACCAGTATGAGAAACATATTTACAGAATGACATCTCCCATCAGAAATGTAACTAGGGCATGGAGTTTAGGGGGTGTGGCCTAGTTGGAGGAAGTCTGACATTAGGGGCAGGCTTTGAGAGGATTTTTGGTTTTTTTTTTTTTTTTTTTTTTTTTTTTAAGAATCAGGCCATTTCTTGTTCACCCTCTCTGCATTGTGTTTGTGGTTCAAGACATAAGCTCTCAGCTCTCACGTCTTCATTTTCACTTCAGTCATTGACTCTAAAGCTCTGTTATCATTAGCCTAAATTAACTCTTTTATAAATGGATGTAAACTAATTCCTAATGATGTGTCATACCCACCTCTCAACTGTCACCAGAGATTTCTATTTGCAGTATATGTAGATTAACAGAAAGACCTAGAATTGGCAGAAGTGTAGTGAGATAGTAAATGCTCAGCCCTAAATGGGACATCTGTGTCACAGATGCCCTCCCAAAGCTCAGAAGGAGAGGGATGGGATTAGAGCAAATGCCTAAGGCTATTGATGACTACAAGGAAACAGTGTCTTCTAGACACATCCAGTCAGTTCCACATAAACTCACAATAGTTATGATGGCATGCATAAGACCTGTACAAGCTCAAAGCAGAGCAAGCCCCAACATGTAGAAGAGTGGGCATGAAGTCTCTCCTAGCTGAGGAGCTAATATATAGCCAGTGGTAACTGTTGAGTGAGGGAGAGTGAGTTTTCTCTAAGAGTGTAGCCCGATAAGTTGACTACCTTTCATGGAAGGCCATACATCCAAGAATATATGGGCAGCACAAATTAGACTTTTTTTTTCCCTTTTTTGGATGCTGTCTTAGTTAGGGTTTCTGTTGTTACCATGAAACACTATGGCCAAATGCAACTTGAGAAGGAAAGGGTTTACTTTACTCTCACTTTCATAAAACAGTTCATCATCCAAAGGAATTAGTGCAGGAATTTGGAGACAGGAGCTGATGCAGAAGCCATGGGATAGTATTGAGACTATCTTGCCTCATGGTTTGTTCAGCCAGCTTTCATGTAGAATTCAGCTTGAAGTACCCTCACCTACATGGGCTGTGCAGTCTCCTAGCGATCATTAATAAAGAAAATACCCAGCAGGTTTTTCTGCTCATAGGCTGATCTTATGGAGGCATTTTCACAATTGAGTTTCCTCAGCTCAGATGACTCTAGCTTGTGTCAAGTTGACATAAAAGTAACTATCACAGACACAAAGTTGGAAAGATAGAGAATCGGGAGTTGTTCTAGGAGGATCTGGATAAGGAGAATGAATAGTATAAAGATACAAAATTATAAAAGAACTAATAACATATTTTAAGCATGGAAAAAAAATCAACTTCAAACTTACCCCCCTTTCTCATTTGTAAAGCAGTGTCATCTATGGTTTTCCTGTTTGAGTGATGGTGCTTCTTTTGTATACATGTATCTGTGTGTAGTGTTTTTAAACAATCTATTTGACATATTAACTGTTACATTCTGATTTTAGATTCAATAGCACAAAAAAAAATATATAAGCTGCATGAAAGATATTCTTTTCTGCCTTTCCTCCTACTGAAACAATGCTGATTTCAACAAAGGTTACAAAGTTCCAGGCCTCTTGGAGGGAAGTTAGATGTTGATGAATTTTAAATAACTTTTAAATTACACCATTTAAAATTAATCAAAGAGAAGGTGTCATGTGCCTAGAATCCCTCCTTTAAGCTGAATTTGAGAGGCTTTTTATAATGAGAGATGCAATGAACAATATTGGAGGATATAAAACAATGGTGAGCTCTTTATGTGGTTGCCATTAAAAACTGACAGCTATGTGGTAGCTGAATGATCCCCTTTCAGTGGAGAAGCAGAGGGGAACTTTTCACTAACAAAGATTCAAGGCTGAGGAACTGTCAGGGCCCCAGTTTTCCTTAAAGATGGGATGTCCCGGGTAGTTTTCAAGGATCTCAGGCCCATCCAGGCCTAGTAGCTTATAGTTCAGGTCAAGAAACCAGACTAGGGATTCATTTGAATCTTCAAATACAGCACACTAGGCAAAGGATTGTTGGAGCTTTTCTGTTCATGTTAGTGACTTTACCAAAAGCTGTGAAACTTGAAATCTGTGTGTGCCTGAACATGGGGTTGTGGCTCATAAGTTGCTGAATGTAGTATCTCTTGATAAGCAGGATCAATTTCCTTCTGAGACTTAAAAGAAGTAAATTTGCAAGTGGGTAGTATTTTTCCACACATATTTGCCAACATATGCATACATGGCTTTAAATTTATAAAATTTAGATGGTCACCATATGGGGTGGTTAAAAAAAATGACCCCCAAAGGGAGTGACATTATTAGGAGGTATGGCTTTGTTGGAGTACCAATGGCCTTGTTGGAGGAGTGACTCAGAACATTTCCTGTTATCTATAGATCAAAGTTGTAGAATTCTCAGCTCTGTTTCTAGAACCATATCTGCCTACATGCCACCATGTTCCACCATGGATGATAACAGACTGAACCTCTAAACCTAAGACTTGCCATGATCATGATGTCTTTTCACAGCAATTGTAACACTAACTAAGACAGAAGTTAGTACCAGGGGCCGGTGTATGGTTGTGATAGGCTGGGCCATGTTCTTGTTTGGAGTAATATGGACTTTGGAGCTTAAATTAGGAATGCAGTGCACACTTTAAGTGCTGCTTAATGGGCCATACTAGTAAGAACATGGAGGACAGAGGTGCCGAGAGTTGTTTAACTGTGGAAACTTGGCTCAAGAGGTTTCAGAAGGCAAGCATATTAATATGTGGCCTAGAAACTATTCTTGTGATATTTTGGTAAAGAATGTGCCTGATTTTTGCCCTTGACAAATGTGTCTTCCTGAGGCTAAAATGAAGAGTTTTGAATTAATTCCATTGGCATGGGAAATCTCAAAACAGTTTAGGATAAACTATGTCATGTGGTTCCTAGTGCTTATGCTTATAAAAATTCTTAATGAAAATGACCAAACTGAGGAAGGAAAAGTACAAAATGTATAATTTGAGAAGAAAAAAGAGTGCCAGGAAGTAGAGAAGAGCTAACTCCTGTGTTCAAGGATACCCACAGATTAAGAATAGAATAAAGGGAGTGGTGACCTCAGGGTAAGATCCCACCCAGCTAAGTTTCTAACTTGTGAAAAGGAAATTAAAGGAAAGCTTAAAGGTAGGTCTGTTGGTACACCCCTTTAATTACAGCACTCAGAAGGCAGAGGCTGTCAGTCTCTGAGTTTGAGGCTAGCCTGGTCTACAAAAAAAAAAAATTCCAGAACAACCAAGCTTAAGCAGTAAAGGTAATCATCAAAACCAGAAAGCTGGTGAAGACATAACTGAAAGATTTCTGAGTTCCAGGTCAGCCTGTTCTGCAGATCCTGTTTCAGGACAGCCAAGCTAAGGCATTGAAGAAAACCATATAATTGAATGAGGGCCCCATGTTCCAGCCCCAGTAAGCTGCAGAACTTGGCAGCTTCTGCCATGTGATTCTGGAGTTAAGGATAGAATAGAGGGATATGGAGTTTGCCTCTGTGATTAAATAAAGTCACCAAAGCCAGTTGTGTGTCAAGGCTGTCCCTGAATAGAGGCCTAGAGAGGCCACTGAGGGAGCTTATGAAGTTAAAGTCTGGATTGCCTTGGAAACCACATGATGTTGGATAAACCAGAGTCATGGGATACCTTCCAAAGAAAGCTGCTAACAGGGAATGGAACCAGACCAAGAGAAAGAAGTGTGTTGCAGTCAACAAAGCTGAAAAGACTTGGATACCTGAAGAGCATTTCAACATCGCACTCGGATATCCAGAGTTTGGAGTCTGCCTAGGTGGTTTTAGGTTTTGCTTTGGTCCAGTATTTCCTCATCATGTCCCCTTCCTTATGTTTTGGAATGGTAATGTATATCCTGTGCCATTGTATGTTGGAAGTATGTGATATGTTTTCTAATTTTGATTTCACAGTGGATTACAGTTAAGAGATTGCATGAATTTCAGCAGAGACTATGAACTTCAGACTTTTAAATAAATTTGAGACTGTTATAGATTATGGGGACTTTGGAAATGTTAATGAATACACTTTTGCCATGGTTCAAAAGAAGATGCCCCCTGCCCAAGTGTAAGGAGTACAGTTTTCTGCCCGCCACCTGGTCTTGTCTTGCCGCCGCCCGCGCCAGTCCCAAATAATACACAGAGACTCTGTATTTGATACAATGCTGTTGGCCTGGTTACTTGTTTCTTATCGGCTAGCTCTGCCTTAATTATTAACCCATTTCTGCTGATATATGTATTTCTTTACCGGGGAGCCGGCCGACATACTGCTTTCTCCCGACTTTCCATCTTCTCTCGTTACTACTTACTCTTTCCTCCTTGTCTCCTAGTCCCTCCTATCTTGCTTTCCTATTGGCCAACAGTGCTTTATTCATTAACCAGTATGAGAAGCATATATACATAATGGCATCTCCATCACCCAAGGAGTGACACTATTTGGAGGTATAACTTTATTGGAGTAAGTGAGGCCTTGTTGGAGGAAGTGTGTTACTGTGGAGGTGGGCTTTGAGGTCCCATATATTCTCTAGCCCCTTACAGTGTCACAATCCACTGTTGCTGTGGATCAAAGATGTAGAATTCTCAACTCCTTCTCCAGCGCCATGTCTCCTGCCTGCCACCGTATCCAACCATGATGATAATAAACTGAACCTCTGAACTGTAAGCCACCCAGTTAAATGTTTTCCTTATAAGTGTTTCCATGGTCATGGTGTCTCTGAAACCATGCAATAAAACTCAAAGACACCATACATTTCTTAAGTAACTCATTGCTCAACAAGTAACAGATTATATGTTTGGTCTCTGGTGCTCAGGTTTTGATTCTAGTTTTAGCCCTTTATTGTTTCCAATGCCTTGGCCACATTGAATAATTTCTTTGTTGCCCAATCTGACCATGTTTAAAGTAGTGTCTAATTCATGGGCTCATGTTTAGAAAACTCCTAGCCTCGAAGAATAATTATATGCATAGTAAATGCTATATGTTTGTTTAGTAACATTTTCTAAAAAAAGAACATGATTGTAATAAACAGTAAAAAAAAAAAATAACTATCAAAGCATTTGTTGTTTTGAGACATGGTTTCACTATGTACTCCAGACTGGCCTGGGACTCTATTCAGTACTCAGACTCACAAGGTTCCTTCCTCACCTTCCAAAGGACAGAGATTATAGACCTGCACTATCATACCTAGTAGCATATTTTGAGGTGCATTATCTCTTTGTGTTAGTAATTGATAAAATTTGAAGATAAAAGTCCCTTTTTATATTGATTATTCTAGATTTTGTTGCTTTTAAATGTGTAACTTCTAGTTGTTAATTTTTTACTCTAAGTACAAACCATATTTTATAGGGAAACAGTCTTAAAATGTCCATTTTAAAGCAAAGTAAGAGCTGGATTATAGCTTACACTGTAAATCCTGTCCTTAGAAGGCTGAGGCAGGAGGATTGCCAGAAATTCAATGCTAGCCCAGACTACAGAGTGAGACATGCTACCAACAAACAAAAAAACAAACAAGCAACAAAATAAAATAGCAAACAGGCATCTACACTAGGGTAACTAGAAGAGGAAATAGAATGGTGTTCACGGTGTAAGGCAGTGTGACCCTCATCATTTTTATGGACTATTGCCTTAATCTACCAAGTAATAGCACTCAGGAAATTAATATACTTGAATCCAACAATGACCTGGTACAGATAATCAATTATCTCAATACCTTCAGTTTCCTTCTCTATACAGTGGAACTGGTACTATATTCTCTGTTGCACTGTTATAAGAGTTAAATAGCTCACATTATAAACACTCAGCAACAATTATGGCCTGTATTAATCTTGCTGATTTTTTGTCATTGAGTACCTCATTCACATTATTTTCAGAGCTATCTATTAAACATATGTAACTGGTATCAGCTAATTCCATGTATAAGAAAATTACAAGGAATTAATGATGGACTCTAGTAAAACTGTGGAGATGCAGATACTAATTATCAAATTGTGAGTTAAATTCTGTGTTAAATATATGTGAATTGTTGGATTAAAAGATAATCTGTATTTAAAAATACATGGATGCAGGTCAGCAAGACATATCAGTGGATAAAAGTGCCTACTGCCATGCCTGACAACCTAAGTTTGATCGAGGATCTATATGGTAAAGAAAACCAATACCCCAAAGGTTTTCTTCTGACTTCTGTACACACACACACACACACACACACACACACACACACACAGAGAGAGAGAGAGAGAGAGAGAGAGAGAGAGAGAGAGAGAGAGAGAGAAAGTAAATAAACGTGATAAAAATACATGAGGACGGGCTGCGATGTGTGACTTGAATACAGTGCATGCCTAGCATTTGTTAAGCCTTGGGTTCCTTCCCCAGTAGCAAACCTTAATTTTTTAAATCTAGAAATTATTGTGAGTTTAGAGAACTGAAATAAGTAAAATAAAATACAGAAGAGAAAAGAAAATCCCTAAGAAAAAAATGACAGAAAAGTTTTGCCTCATTTACATGAAAAAAAAAAATCAACCAAACAAACAGTATTATTTATGACTCTGGAAGATAGTTGTGGGACTTGGTTTTCATGCATATGAGTGTGTAATTGTCTTAGTTAGGGTTTCCATGCTGTGAAGGGACAAAATGTCCATGCAACTCTTATAAAGGAAAACATTTAATTGGGGATGGCTTACAGTTTCAGAGGTTCAGTCCATTATCATCATGGTGTGACATGGCGGCATGCAGGCAGACATGGTGCTGGAGGAGCTGAAAGTTCTGCATTGATCTGCAGGCAATAGCAGGTGAACTGTCCCACAGTGGCATAGCCCATGCCCACAGTGACACCCTTCCTTCAACCAGGCCACACCTACTTCAACAAGGTCACACCTTCTAATAGTGCCAGTCCCTATGGGTCAAGCATTAGAATACAAGTCCATGGGGCCATACCTATTCAAACCCCACAGAAACAGACTGTAGAGTGGAGAGTGAACTGGGTTATGTAAGTATTTCTGCACCTTCCCACCACAGGATGGGTTCTCAATAGAGGTAATGTATGCATTACTTCTAGAAATATTTAAGCATGGCATCAGGGACCACTATCCTGGATGTTAAAATGATTAAAACTAGTTCTGATGCACGAGCAATGATTGATAGCTGCTTTGTACTGTTTTATTTTGTGTACCACTGACCTGAGCTTCTAAAGGACATGAGAGTACAGAGCTGAAGTTGGCATGTCAGTCCTCATGGGCTCTTTAAAACGGATTATGTGTGGAAGTGATAACAAGCTGCTTCTTCCAGGTTCTCTGCAGAACGACTTCATTACTTTGTATGTGCCAGGATGTGAGTAAAAGCTATGGCATCGTGGACTCTGATGTGCAATATACAAGGGAAGGTTGGCACAAAACCGTAAAGATCAGCAATTCGTTAGAGTCCAATCCCATGTCTGTCCACAAATGGAAGCCAGATAGAAATGGGAAGCGGAAGGAGCGGCAGCTCTCACTTTTCAGTCTACTGAGATGATTTTTGTTTTTAAATCTGAGAATTCTAAGCAGAGTGTTGCACTGTCTTGTCTGTGTCTCTATGCCAAGAGCTGATGGAGCCTGCCCATTTTCGACAGTCCCTATCTCGAAATCCCCAAGGGCATGATTCCAAATTCCCTTGATTGACTTTCAAAACAACCTTTCGAGATAACAGGCACAGATCATCCCCATCTCTTCTTTGACTGTTCAGCTCAGTTTTCTGCCTTTGCACAATTTGAGTTGAAACTTTATAACTTAAAATTAAGAAAAACAGTAATTCATTATTCACTCACTCACTAGTCATTCATTTTTTTTATTTAGTAAACAAATAAAAAAGACAAGTAGCTCGCACTCATGTGTTGATGGCATGCTTTCCTGTATGCAGGTGAAAATGCTTGACAAACATCTCAACTTGTTAGCTAACTTACATCAAGAGAAGTTATAAGTATCATTTCTCCATAAACCAAATGACCAGGTTCAGCAGCTGTATTTTGGATATCCAGATAGATAATGTGGTACTAGCCTGTTTGTGTTTCTTTCCTAATGTTGGCGTACTTATTTCCTGAGGGGAAATAATTTGTGATTCTTGGCTATGGTTATGAGGCAGTTGGTCATCAAAGTAAACATTATACTGGGGGAATGTTATAGATCACCTGTGATCAAGGCAGATCTTTAATACTTCTTGTCCATGAGACCTTTCGAAGTAGCCCATCATTTTCATTCCTGACAGTACAAGATTCTGTTGCTCCCATCAGCCATTAGTCCAGGTACTGATCTTTGCCTTTGATCTCTTTAAAAAACATTCATTTGGCCCCTTGTTACAGAAGTGAAGCAATGTTGAACTAAAACAAAAAAATACAGGGGCTGAAAAATAAATGGCTTAGTGGTTTAGAGCATGTGTGGCTCTTGCAGAGGAGAGGACCCAAGTTTGATTCCCAGTACTCCAGTGGGGACTCATAACCATCTGTACCTGCAGTTCCCATGGATCTGTTGGTCTCTTCTGATCACCACAAGACCAAACAAAGATACGTTCCACCTGCATACATGCAGAGAAAACACCCATAAACATAACATTAAATTAAAAATGCCTGACAACACTTTCATTTTTCACAAGGAAATAGCCTCTTTGTCATCTAGACATTACATTTTTTTTTTTTAGTCAGCAGATAGTGTGGACTATCTGTGAGTGCAATGGACAGTAATCTCAATTTTAAATCTTTATTACTCATCTTTCATCACTATGATGGCCCCATTCCTTCATCTTCAAGATTCTCCAAGATGCAGACAAATATGTTTACCCTTAGTTCTAGGATAAGATGACTTTAAGAAGTGGGTTGTTGACCTCTTTTTTTTTTTTTTTTTTTTTTTGTCCAGAAGTCTAAATTATATTATCAGTTTGGCCATGAATGACTCTTAAATAAAGGACAATAAGACAAATGCCCTTGATGTTTAGGTGCAGCAGGAAGTCACTCCTTTTATTAATGAATGGTCTTGTGATCACACTTTCATCTCAATGGCAATATCCAAGAAGCTCAGAGAGACTTTTTATATTTACAATACTTTTCCTTGATCTTGATTTACCTATAATTATCCTTTCACCTTTATGTCTTGCCTCACACGTTTTTGTTATATTAATAGGTTTCTAGTTCCTTTGGATTTTTAAAAAAAATCGTGTGTGTGTGTGTGTGTGTGTGTGTGTGTGTGTGTGCGCGCGCGCGCACACACACACAAACACACAAGTGGCCAGAGGGCTGTCAGACCCCCTGAAGCAGCAGTTAGAGCCACTTGTGAGTTGCCTGATTTTGGTGCTGGGACTCAAATGTGAGTCCTCTGTAAGAACAGCATCTGCTCCTAACCACAGCAATCTCTCCAGTCCCTTGCTTGAGATTTTTTTTTATTGTAAGCTTAATTATAAAGTACCACACATCATTTGGAAGTTATTGGTATACAAATACAGATGAAAAAAGAGCTCCTAAGTGGGCACAGTGACACACACTTATGATTCCATTCAGGAGGTAGAAGCAGGAGGATCTCAAATTGAGGATAGTCTAGGAGACAAAACAGTGCCAGAGTGTGCTCCTATCACAATCCAGAAAATGGGAGCAGTGTAACATGGGGCAGGTGATAACTTGGCGTGTTTATAATTTAGACTCTGTTTTGAGTCTGTTGATCAGAATCATGGTAGAGACCAGATACCCTTATTGTTCACAAGCTTCTCCAGTGTGTCTTTAAAAACTACAGAGTGGAAGCCACTAAGCTGGACCATTCTCCATTTGGTCAGTGTGTGTGCCTGGAAAGTCAGGAAACTGCCTTTGGGAGAAGGACCTGCTCAAGCTTGATCAGTATGCCGTTAGCTCCACAGAACATGTCCTTAGATGTTCAGAAGGGACTTGGTTAATTGAAATGGCTGGGGCCAGTAAATGGAAAACATTGTGAGTGATTCCCAAATAACTACAGATTCAGAACAGTTTTGCCACTGAACAGGAATGTTGACATCAAGTGGCAATGAGAACAGATGATATTTAAACAGCTTCACACTTAATAAAAATGCCACCAGAACTTTCCTGGTCACATTTAGGCAACTAAGGAGATACAGATATCAGAGATACCCCAAGGTTGATTCTTGAACAAAGGGAAGATGGTATTATTTTGTAAGATGAGAATTGAAAGAAAATAGTGAAAAGCGTGTTTAACTTTAAAGCATGAGGATTTAAAGAAAGCATCAGGCTTATACCTGGGATTCCTGAGGATAGTCAAGCTTAGAGATGAAAACGTTGGCCGTAGATGGCTGGGAGTGAGCTGGATTTATGGAGATGAAGGAAGCACAGTTAAAGAGAGGAAAGTATGCATAAGACACCACAGTGGAGAATGCTAGTGGTGGACAGGGAATAGGGACACACCTGTCACAGAGAACACCATCCTCCAGAAATCAAAAGAGAAATCATTTTTTAGGACATTTCCAACAGCAGAGGCTTGTTTGCCACTGAATGGATTGTAGTTTTGGAACGAACCTTGCTTGAGCACTTTGTTTGGTGTGAAGGGAGCAATAGACAGCAGAGGAGTCACAACTCATAAGAGCTGTGGAAGCGAAGGATGGGGACACAGAAATAGGGGTGTGGGCAGTGTACCCAGCCTCTGACACGCCTCTTGGAAAGTGGCCCTTGCTCTGGTATAGCTAGTCCTACATGGTCTGCTTCTTGTTATGGGTTCATCTAGTCCCATGCATGTGGCCTGGCCAGTGGGTAATGGGATGCATTTGCACCTTAAATGGCCTGTCTTTCTGGGATGTTTTGTGCAATTTCTAGTCCTTGGGAAAGCTGTCAGCCATTGGTGGGGTGCATGGAATGTATTTATGAGAAAGAGGAGGAGAATAAGAGTGAAGCATGAAAAGGTGGGCTCAAAAATAAACGAGCAGAGAGGAAACTCTCTCCCCATCTTTAAAGACTGTAAAAAAGTTATGACCGTAAGTATTCTGTTAGAACATCAAGGAAAGTCTGTGACACATAGGCAAGTTCTTTGCAAAGAATAGCAGGTCTAAAAACTATACGGTAAAATATGCACAGAACATGATAATTTTTGGACAACAAAGAAGGGACATTATGAAAGAGAAGAAAAATATGCAGGGGATACTGAATTTGTGTACAGACAAAGCCTGGGAGGGCATGAGATAGGAGAACAAAAGAAGGAAGTGATAACATTTCGAGTATATATTTTTGCAGAGTTTCAACTTGAAAATCATGTTAATTATTTAACATATTCAAAAGTTAAAATTAGGTCATTAATAATGAGAAAGAAGAAAAATGTCTGTACTGAAAGTCAAAATAATTTAACTTAGTTTAATTTTTTCAAATGAATGCCATAACCATATTAAAGGGAGGAAATAGATGAGGACAAGAATGGCCACAACCCAATTAAGTTGTGAACTTTGAATACCAGTGTTTAACCAGGCACCGTCAGTGTGAAGCATGATGGGGTACATGAAAAAACGAAGGGCTTAATAAAATGAATCCCACTTTTTTTTTTAAATAGGTTTCCTTGCTGTAATTGTTCTAAAGCAATTATTATACTGTTTTCGACATTATTCTATTTTATTCAGCAAATTAACAAATATGTTGATGTGTAGGATTAGAAATGCCAAAATAAATGGATTGGAACTTGGTATAGTAGTGTGAACTTCTAAACTAAGTGTGTGTGTCGCATATGCATACTCATATATGTGGTAACATGCCTTTGTATTTGCCTGTATGTACGCATGCATGTATGTATGTACATATACAAGTCTCTTAGCCCTGTTAGTTTAAAGCCTCAAAAGGAAGAGTATGCCTGAGGTAGTAAACACAGCTAGCATTGTGTTATCCAATGCCATTCTGTTACAGAGTGGAGGCTCCCTGGAGCAATGGTGGGAGAAAAGGGTGGGATACAGGGCAGGGAGTACACTGGGTACAGCACAGTGACAGAACACTTAGAGAGTGTGCATCAAACCCTGGGTACCATCTCCCCAGACACCAAAGAGACTTTATAAATTATCTAAGGTTGTGACATGCAGGAGGAGCAAAATGATTCCTCTAGATCAAAAACAAGAAATTGGTTACAGGATAACACAAGAGGGTGGTGGTGGTGGCACATGCCTTTAATCCCAGCACTCGGGAGGCAGAGGCAGGTGGATCTCTGTGAGTTCAAGGCCAGCCTGGTCTACAGAGCAAGTTCCAGGACAGGCTCCATAGATATTGGGAAACCTGTCTCAAAAAACAAACAAGCAAACAAACAAACAAAAGGTATCACAAGAATCCAAGAACTAGATTGAAAAAAAATCTCATTGGCTAATATGAGTGAACAAAAGATGTGAGTTGTGAGTTATGAAGGGTTGGGGGAAAGGTAAAGATAAATAGGTAAAGAGTAATGAAGGGGGAGATCTTCATGTGACATACAAGATGCCCTTGACAAAAGTGGACAGTGTTAAAGTTAGAAAATTATAATTCTACAACCATCTTGGCAAAACTTAGTTAGACAAGAAATATCAATAGGTGCTTAATATGGAAGAAAATTTGAAGGGGGTAGGATATTTATTTAACTTTAAAGTGTTTTCTATTTTAAATATCAAAATTAATATGTTGGAAGACACTATGGACACTATACTTCTCCAAATGTGACACTGGCTATAGAGTTCCCTGGATGAGAATGTTTGAGCTCAACCTAGCTCAACCTAATCTCAATGAAAGACCCAGACATACACTGAGAAATAATCTGTTTTAAAAGGGGAGCCTATCTGTCAAAAATTACTGTCATAGCAAGGTGAATAAAAGCTGGGGAAATGTTTCTAGATTAAAGGAGGCAAAAAAGAGAGAGAGAGAATACTTGAATTCAAAACCTAAAACATTATTAGGAAAGCTAACAAAATTAGAAAGATAATTAAACTAAAACATTATTTCAGTTGACATTTGTGATGTTAACAATTGGGCGATGATTATGCGAAAGAATATAGGCATTTCCCTATTTAAGACATATACAATGAAGTAATTAGGGTCAAAAATCCACAATGTACGCAATTTATTTTCAAATGAAAGCCTACTTTTTTTTGTAGTTGCTTGCATGCATAAGTGGAGGGGGAATGATACTGAACAAAATATTAATAATCTATTTGGTTAAAGTTGCAATACTTTTATTTATGAAATTCTATGCTCTGTAAGATCAAGACTCCCTTCAAATGAAGTTACAAAAACCATTTGTCTCTTCTGTTCAGTGGTCGCGGCTGCAGGCTTGCCGGGGCGGGAGCCAGTCTCCCTAACGCAGAGGTACAGAAAATGTCTCTCAAAGATGGGGAGGACATTTGAGTTAAGTTTTTCAGGAATTGTAGATCTCAGCTTTTCTATTAAAACCTCACTGCCTTTGGGAAAAACAGCCCTGTGTAAAGAAAAACTTCACAAAATGGATGCTAGGAACCACAGCAAAACCCACATTCTAATTTCATCACATTAAATTTAATTAATATTTTTACTTTATAAATTTGTTTCTTTCTACTGCTTTTTTCAGATATGAAATAAAGCACATGGGTGGGCAATGTCATATTGTAAAGTATTTCTCAAGCAAAATATAATGATAAAAATGTATGTTCCTACTCGAACATTAATCTCGTCCATAATTAACTATTGCTTTTTTTTCTTTCATCAGACTCTGACCTTTAAGGTGTTCCTGTTGTGTGTGTTTTTAATGCCTAACTTTTCTGGAAAATGTGCAGAGGTCATAATGAGGCGTAATTATGTATAGTATATAATTTTCTTTGGCCTTTTTCAAGTGCTAATTTAGCTATCATTTCTTCCTAAAGAATTTTTATAAGAAACGTATTTTAAAATGAAAGCCCTTTCTCCAGTGTTGACCTGGATTACTATTCAGTATGTAGTTAACAGAGACAGGGAATTTAGCAACACATATATAGATGTTAAGTGAATACTGTAACATATCTTCAATTAAAGAGTAAATACATTTTAAAAATAGTTTTTTGTTCCTCAATACCCTGCATTTTATGAAATACAAATATAATACATATAATAACTCACATACCTCTTTAGTCCTCAAATTGCATATTTTAAATACTTATATTATAAATATGTATATCATCCCCAGCATACAAAAACATTTTTTATACCAAATAACTAAATGTGTGGACATCATTAATCATGAAGTATCGGGAGGGCTAAATCAAACGTGCTTAGCATGGGGCATGCCACATAGAGGCACTGGTTACCACGATTTATATCATTTATATCACTAGTGTTCTAAATGAAGCAGCATTGTCCGGTACATTCATCCCATTTCCTTCCCTGTAACTTGCCAACCTATGACACTGAGCTTCAACTGGCAATTATGACAACATTGAACGAGCAAAACATTTGGAAGTGGCATCAAGTTATTTATGACTTAAATAGTCATACTTGAGGACTGGAAGGGACTGAGGGCTTCTTCCCACCATTCAGGACCAGTCAGAACTTGTCATAACTTAAAAAACAAAAAAAACAACCCAAAGCATTACTTCCTATTGCTTTCTATAATGAATAGAACATGTTTGCATGGAAAGACACCAGCATTAACTAGAAAAGACTATCCAGACTCTAGAACACGGCGAGAAATACTTGAGAAAGTAGCAAACGGTGAACATGGGAAAAAAGAGTTGCCTCCTGCCAATCTATAAAGCCTTGCCAGAGCACCATCCATCATCATCTGAGATGGGTGTGGATGAGAACACAAGTATGGAGACACGGTTTGGTTTTCTTTCACTCTCTTTTAATGACAAGATACATTCCAGCAGTTCAGCTTTTCATTTAAAGGTTCTTTAAAATAGACGACACATATTTGACAGGAAATACACACAAAAGGAATGAATTACTTTGGCTTTCTGACTTAGTTTAAATAACTTGATCAACTAATAGAAGCAGACTAATTCTATAAACCTGAATTCTTTTTATAAACCAGTGGTTAGGGAATATTGGGGTTTAAAGAGGATTTTGAGCATTTTTATGCTCTTAATGCTTGCAATCATTTAAGACCTTGAATAAATTTTACTAAATAACACTTTACATCTATAATGCCTCATTTGTTCATGGAGTTGGTATTTTGTTTTAAATGGTAGATTAAATGCAAAAAAAGTTTTGATAGTTTTTACATGGTTTATGCTAACATATATACCTGTACTCATTTGCTCAAAATAAGCTGTATTGTTGTGTGTCTTTATGATATGGAAAAATTTCCAAATTTATTCCTGAGGCTTCCAGTCAAGCTTCCCCACATGATTGAAGGGAAACAGCACAGTAGGAAGCTGATGAGCACAGCAGTTCAGATGGTGAGATGCGATTCTGTGCACACCTGGGACGTCTTCATCATCTTCTGACTCCACAGTTCACACTAGGCAAGGTTCCCGGGGCCAGATTGCCTGGACTGGCCATTTCCCACAGTGATGCAGTCGAAGCTCCACAATGCTTCACACCTCTGTTCTTTATACTGTGTTTTCCTGAAGCTCCTACTCCCCATAGCACAAATTCTTCATGCCTGTGCATGAACTGGGACTGTTCAGACAGGCTTGCATAGGGTCTGTTCTCTTGTGCTTTGGGAACCTTCCTATATTTGGAGACACCTCCAATATAGTGTATCTGAGATGTGATGCTACAAGGTTACTAATCAATAACAACATGCAGACCTTTAGGAGTAAGATTTTAAAGAACAAATTAGACAGTTTTAACTGCCCTTAAAACAATGTCACTCTGATCTCTCAAGTGGGCGAGAAGATGGCAGAATAGCCTCTCCACTGGAAACTTTTTATTGTCAATTGCCAAAAAAACCTACTGATGTTTGTGCTGTGTTCCAAAGGTCTGCATCCCTAAGTTCCCATGTTCAAACCGAATCTCCAGTGCAACAGTATGAAGATACGAGTCTTTGGAGGGCGATTAAGTCATGAATGAGGTAACTACCCTTAAAAAAGGCAAGGACATTTGCTCATTACCCCTCCCTGTGAGGAAGCAACAAGAAGGATCATCAATGAAGCAGTGAGCATGCTCTCACCAGACACTGAATCTTCGGTTGTCCTGATTTTGGGCTTCTAGGCTTCCAGAATGTCTAGCCTATAAATTCCCTTGTTTACAAATTTCCCAGAATAAAGTATTATGTTTAATAGCCACAGTGACTATACAACCTCACGTGTGTGAACACCATCCTAGTTTTGCATGCACGCTTCCCTGAAAAGAGATGGAGGTATAAATTTTGGTGGTTCAAGTTGTGTTTTAAATGTAAAAGTTATGATAATTGAAGACTGGTACTCTACGAAGCTTTAACATATTTCAGTTAGATTCAGAAGCAAGTGAGCTTGATGTTGGTCACTTCCATCTACCTTCTTCCCAGCCTCTATAGAACGGCTGAACCCTGAGTTGAGTAAATGAAGCAACAAAATAATCCACACTGGGCCACCATAGGCCTTAGATTCATACTCTTGTTTGTTTCTGAATAATCCCCCCCCAAAAAATCTAAAAAATACTTTTTCCCTCTGAAATTAAAACCACTTTACTTCTTCTCACAATGAAACCCTGACCATATGATTTATCAGTTTGCTCACCTGATTTTTGAAAATGTAGACAGACTAGATAAGAGGCAAAGTAAGTGAGTCTGGAGGAAACTACTTTGGGAGAAAGTGGTAATTGTTTCATTCAAGGTTCTCATCAGAGGGACACCTGTAAACTGGTTGGAGACACAGGCCATGTTCAATTGCCTTTGTATGTCTGAGGTCACACAATGCCTCACACAAGTGGTTACTCAAGGAATGTTCGAATGCCAGAATGAGTAAGTTAATAAACAAATGGAAAGACAAATCAGTTTTACATGGAAATGTCAGATTTGGGTTCCAATGTGAGGAAAAGATTCAAGAGGACTCCGGCACCAGCACTGAAGGAAGTCATGGATTCTTATTTTATTCACTTGTTTATTTATTTATTGAAATTTACAATAATAGAATAAACATATATCTTGAATATATTTTAGAGAAAACTTAGCACTTAAACATCCAGACGCTCCTCTCCATGTGTGATGAAGACTGTCCCTTGACTTCAAGGGTTCTGTCTGCTAACATTCAGTCAGGCTGAAATGGATCTGAAGTCATGATATAGGACGGGCAGTTGGAGGATCAGTGCTTGGGAGAGAGAGTATGTGTCCTCAGTTACCTGCAGGGTGACCATGGGACAGAGGAAAAAGGAGTCCTCTGGGTTGCTGGCTCTGCAGCAGAAATAGGACCAATGAGCAAAACTAATGTTGGGGGGGCACCCTGTGGACTTTAGCATCCCAGGAAAGCAAATTCTAATGGAAGAATGAAAGTGTCCCAGCAGAGGGACACTTTGCTTTACCAAATAACAGACCACTGTCATGGGACCAGTTGCTTAAGTTAATACAAACCAAATGCACTGTTTTCAAAGGTAACCAGAAAGGTGTGAGAATCAGGCTCTCCCATCTGACTGGAAGAGGCATTAATAGATCCAAAACTCAACCTAAAATTTTGGTGTTAATGTTAAACAGATAATTAATAAATATTTTCAAATCCTAAGTCTTCATGAGTACATAAAAGGTAAACAGTGCACCATGACATATTAATTCCTTGAATGTCTTCCCAATGAACACAGACTTGATATTGATTACTGACCAAGAGAAATTCAGGTTGTCTCAATATACAAAATAATGCTACATACTAAAACAGGTCCAAAATGTCCAAATAGTCCCAAGTCTCTAGGATTCGTCTTTCTCTGTATCTCAGGCTACTATCCCTGTGCACTCTATGACTGTCTTGAGTCTAGCTTATTTTCCCTCACTTCCCCCTACCACAAGCTTATATCTAACATCTTCCCCTTACAGTCCTCATCAACACTATAACTAGATGTCTCCCTAAGACTTCTTTGGAAGAAGTCACTACATATTCAAAAGCCTAGAATGAGTCATCCATTTAAACATATGTGCAGGAAAGGTTAGAAGGGGCAAAATCCACATAAGATTGTTAAGGCCCAGTCAAATTACAGACAAGTGATATTTAAGTGTTCTTGGGATGGTGCTAGTACAGTTCCAATCATAAAATAAAGCCCCAAACAAACTACAAATGCACCTAGTACACTGCACACCAAAGTTCCAATTCCACTCTGTAAACATACCTTTAGTTCCTCTCCATTTGGCCTTTTCTCCTCTCATACCTGTAGCGAAGCCCACCGCGATCCTCTAACCTTTGCTGCCACCTAACCTTTCTCTTTACCGCTGTCCTCGCTGCTGTCTCTCTGGTCGTGACCCTTTCCCTACACTTGCATTCTCCCCGTAGGACACTATGGCCTGTTGTCTGTGTGGTAGTTCAGTTTGTCTCTAACATAGATAAGCCTCCAAAGGCAGCACGTGGTTCGTAGCTGCATTCCCTGAATCTAGAATAGTGACTTACAGACGAAAGACGCTAATGAGTGATCTAGTGAATGAATGATTGTCATTTCTGTGGCTACACACTTCTGTCACATTCTCTTTCATTTTTGAAATCTAATTATATGCAGTATGTGGTTTCACTTTGCACATCTTTTTCTGGTCATTTGTTTTAATGCAGGAGTATCAGAATAAAGATTTTCTCAATGTCTATATTCCATGTGGATACCTACTGTGTGTCAGGCACTTTAGTAGGAGTGACAATATAAATTAAAGGCTGCATTTTTCAAGTTTAAAAAAAAAACACCTAATGGAATAATTCTCTGCTGATTTTTCTTAACAAAATAAATACATCTGAAATCTATAGTTTAAATAAAGTAATAGTCAATTTTTCTGTACTTTTTTACCATCCACCAAATCCATTCAAATAATTATTTAAAATAAATTAGGACATGTAAGAGATCTCCAAATACACTTTAAATCATTAACAAGTATAAATAAAAGCATTTAGTATAAAGGTTTTTTTTTTTATGTAGAGGAAATGGCCTTGAAACATTTGCTTTTTAAGGATGTTTACTTACAGTGAAACAGAAAGATTTTGAACATTATGAAGGTTTTAGGCCTAGTCCATAGTTTAAGCAACTTAAGCCTTTTGTGCAATATGGATACTTTGGAAGCTGATACATGTTATTTTTTTCAGAACCAGAATTTGGTAAAGAACACAGGTAGAAGAGATCATTAATTCTCCTTTCCCCCAATGAGCTATTTTTATTTTGCCAATTTTAATCATCATGCAATCGAATGGGTTTAAGGCGTATATTCTCCACATCACTGGACATCACAAACATGAAAGCATTTTATACTGTCATACATCACTGTTTGTACTAGCTTATACATATATACAGAAATTATTCAGACATCTTAACCTTGCTATTTCCTCCTCTCAAACCAACATACTATTACCACAAAAGCAGCTTTTAAATAAATGGTATAAGAAATACAGCAAGGCACCCTGTTTAAAAAAAAAATGTTTTTCTCGTCACCACCTCAAGAAGCATAGAAACCAAAAGTGAACTTCATAGTATAATGTAACAGTTTACAATATGCAACACTGTTATAGCTGTTTCTTAAAGTGCTGCATAGATCATTATTACAAAGAAATAATTAAAGGGGAGCTTTTAAATGTTGCTTAATTTTGTAATGAGGACCAATATGTCACCTCTATACTACAATCAAATCAAGGGCGGGCTTTTTAGGTAAATCGCTTTCAATAGACATAGGTATAATATCATGAAAATTTTAAGAGTAAAACATAAAGTTGGCCAAGTACTGGTGGGGAAGGGTGTCATTCCAGACAGAGGGTTCAAATAGACTATCAATTCAGTGACCTGCAGAGCTTTAAGGAGAAGGTAGGAGGGGAGGGGGCAAACAGAAGTCTTGCTGGAGAGAGGGCTGGCAGAGGTAGCTTGGGACAGGAATCCATGGGAAAGCAAGCAGCTTTGTGGAAATAAGAGATCACCTAAAGAGAAGCAATGCACACATCCAGATCACAAGGCCCACGTGGACAGACCGGTTCAGAGGGAAGGTTCACCTTCAGAGAGTCAATGTGACAGCAGCAGTGACAACAGGATAGGACCCAAGAGCAGCCTGGAGTGGATCAGGCCAGCCCTGAGCTTCAGCCAGGCTATCTATAGGAAACAAAAAAAGCGACAGGAAAAGGTTTCAGAAAGACCTCCATCATTTGCAGAATGAAGCCCTCTCAGGAAGCTGCCAGTGAGGGGTCCAGCCGCTAGCGATCCAAAGTGAGAAAGCATGAGATGGGCCTAGTTCAGTAGCTCAAGGCTCAAATGACTTTAAAAAATCGGTTCAGAGAGATATACAGATATTTTAATATATTTACAAGGTTACAAAAATAAGTACAATAAACTTTTCTCTGGGTCATCAACTCATTCATTTTTTTCTGTGGGTGATTTCAGTTGTATCAAGATAGTTCCAAATCTGCATGAAAATGTCAGGCAGCTAATACCAAGGGATGTGACAATGTATGAGCAATAATTCACAGACTGGGTCCTGGCTCTCAGGTTAGCACTCCCTTCAGTAATTTGTGTGTGATGTTGAACAATTCTTTTATGTAGTGATGAAACATGATAAACCTGAATGCTATAGATCCTTGCCTATAAATGGGTATATTTAGAATTTACAGCTCAAATATTACTACATTTCATTTTTATGTACAAAAACATTGTGGAAACCTAACATATTCAATCCTCTTATATGTGGGATGATTGATATAAATTTGTTCCAATATCATTCTGTCCTACTTATTTCTAAATGGCTATAACACCTGGTCAAGCCTGAGAAACATCTAAATTCCAGGATACAATTACTTTACGCTTTCAGACCAGCTCCTCAAATAAGTCAGGCCTCTGCCTGCCTGGTTTAATCTAAATTCAGAAGTGCTATATCAGGCTTTGTCCTGAACTCTTAGAAGCAAATACTCATCTGTGTCTTTCTGTCTCTTGTATACAACACTTGCAACTTTGTGTAGGAGTCGGAAAAAGTTTCCCAACTGTAATTCCACTACAGCCAAACAGGATGTTAGCAGGAATGGGGAGACAGACAGAGGCAGATGGGACAAAATTTTGTACAGTAAAATAATGCAGTAATTCAAGAAAGCATAGTGTGGCATTGCTCAAATGCTGAGGATGTGACTCATCAGAAATCTGCCACTGAGCAGGGAATCCTTGGGTGAAGCGGATCCTGTCTCAGGAAAGAGCTGGCAACTGAATTCCCTGCGGGTAATCAATTCTTTCAGCTTGGCACACTTGGAAACAGGCAGGCCAAATGAGCTCAAGCCCAAATCCTTGTGTGTGTGTGTGTGTGTGTGTGTGTGTGTGTGTGTGTGAGAGAGAGAGAGAGAGAGAGGGGGGGGTGAAAGGAGAGGGAGAAAGCAAGAGATATGACTTTCTACAATAAAATCTTTTTTGTTTGGCATGGCGAGTTATTCAGAAGCACCAGATAATTGAAATCACATCCCAAAGAGCCTTGGTTTGGTAAGGTGATTTAAAGGTAAATTTGCAAGACTATATGTGTAGTGTCTAGTGAAAGAATAATATACATGCCCCCAACATAGTTCCCTAAAGGAAAACCTCAAACAGTGCTGGTCCAGTAGGAGAATGAGACACTGTGTATGATGACAAGTGCTTGCTCCTATCATGCTCTCAGCTTATAAAAGCAGAACAGCGCTTTAAATTGTGAATGTGCAAACATGAATGTGCATCAACTTAAATAGTCATCTAAAATCTAAAACTCTGTGGTCACCAATATACCTGCAGTCTGATAAAGTAAGCAAGACAATGAAACTGAGACCGGAGGAAGTAATAAAGACCCCCCTGCCACACACACACACACACACACACACACACACACACACACACACACAATCACACACAATGTACACACCAAACCATCAGAAAACCTGAAGAAGACATAGAAGTATACACTGGTTTCACATGAGGAGTTAACTTTTTACATGGCAGGATTTATCCAGCCTGAAGTTTAGGGTTAAACCATTCATCAGAGATCACAGGCTTAGGATGAGGATTATGAAGAAATAACTGTCAGAATACAGCAAAAAGATTAGTGCAAAGTCCATCTCTTAGGCAGGTTCTGGGAGACATTCCATACATATACACTGTGTGCTTCCTCCAAATTAGGCAGAAAGAACTGGATCTATCCGGTTACCTTGCCTTTGATGTGATTTGCTTTAAGTGACCTCTCTATTTTCACAGAAATGCAACACACAAATGGATCCAGTGGAAAGTCCAGCAGTGTGCTTGGAAATAAGTGCAAATGCACACACCGCCAGGCCACAATAAATCTTCTCAAATGGGTTCAGAGGTTTTTAATTTGAACACAGGAAATAAAAATAATTTTCAAAACTCTTCACAAAGAATTTGTTCTGGTTGCAAACTACATGCATGGTTGTAAGTCATAGGAATTATAATCATTTCATCATTGATAATTTATTTCTGGAAAAAGAGCTCCACCAAATTGACTGGTGGATTGTGTTGTTCTCATACAAAGCAGATCCCATCTAATGGTCCTCAAATGGCTTTTAAAAAGAAGAGCTTTTGCTGTTTTGGACTCTGTAGGAAGAACAGTGATAACAAACGTGCTTATTCCAATGGAATGTCATATTTACCAGTACCTTTACTACACATCCTGACACTAAGTGCTGAAAGCTTAGCAGTATTTTCAGACTGGGCAACTTCTTAGGTCACAGTATTTTGACTCGATGTGGAAACTCACATCCAATGCTGGTAACTAGCCCAAAAACCAGGCTTCGAGGTGTTTAGTTAACATGATACTGCAACACACACACACACACGCACACACACACACTCACACCTGCTGGCACACACATAAACACATACATGCACTCACATGTGCACACACATGTGTACACACCCCCTCAAAAGTGGATAGGAGCAACATATAGCTGTTGCAGCTGATAGCAAGTCACATGGGGGTGATGTCAGTTCTGCAGAAGTAAACTCTGGCTTCTTTCTTTGTCCACAATAGAGCCAGGCATGGAGTACAACAGAACCCTGCTGATGGGCAGGCAAGCCTTTGAGAGTTTTACACTGTCTATGCTTGTAAATTGTGACAATTACACAGGTCCATCAGCACCTTCACTTCCCTCCAGTCAAAAAATGGAATTGCTCATCATTTACATTTCATTTCAATTCCATTTCTCTGTGTGAGGGAGAGAAGAGTCTCCCAGAGGATCAAATACGGAGAATGCATTCCAGGGGCTTCTCCGGGGCCAGAGTTTTCTCTGCTCCTGATCTCAGCATGGCTGGTGACTGGAGGGTCACAGTCACAGGGTGGCACGCTCAGAGTGCTGTTGCTTTCAAGCCTTTATCATTTTTCAGAAAACAAAGTCAGCCAGGCTCTCCATGGCCTTCAGTGGAGGCAGGCAGAGCCTACATCCAATCAGTTCTAATAGAACTTGCTCTGAAGCAGCTTATCGAATCCCAGTTACTCTCTCTTAATGGTCAGTTTTACTGCATACTGATGGAAAATGTGATTATAGGGTGGGTACAACTCACAGAAAACACATTTCTCTCTCTCCCACTTTTGTTCTCACTCACAGCCAATTGTAAATAGAGTCTGAAATGGGAAATTTGTGAAGCTACATTAGTAAGTAGGATGGCTTTCTTCAGTTTTGCATACCGAGTTTATTTTTAGGGTATATATATGGTATAGATTGCCCCCCTCGCCCCCCATTCTAGCAGCTCTACACAGAATCACACATTTTAATGAGCTTAGGGCACAGGTGTTGCAGGGAAAAAAAATAATGATGTTTGCCATTCATCTTTCAAATTAAATAATATGTTTTTAAATAGTAACTTTTTTCATAATACATTATGGGAACAACATTTATCTGTCACATTTTAAAAGATGTATTTGTAATAAATGTAAATTACTTTTAGAAAATCAGTAATTAGGCTCATCAAAAAATAAACAATCTGCCACAAAAAAGATAATCTTTAGCATAGTTAAGTATAATAACTGTTATTTGAATAAGTTAACAAATTAGGGTAGATTGCTTCTGTAATTCATTTCCTATAGCACGAGTTTAGGTTACGCATCAGGGTTCTGCAGTGGGGGTAGAGGTGGCACCATGCACCTCATGCTTTGCTGAAATACAACTCTCACACTTAATCTAAATTTCTTTTGAAACTTGATAGAGGAGGTAAATCCATCATTGGGGCTTAGAAATGGGAAATAACAAAATCTTTGTGTCACTTTTAGAGCTATATCATCACCACCTCAAAATTATCAATCAATAGCTGTCTTATTAAATATGAAAAGTAGAATGACTTTCTAAAAAAAAAAAAAAAATGATCGCAATCAGCCTGTCACCTTCAGGCAAAATTCAAAACTTCTGTTTTTATCAAGACGCCATTAAGTTGTCACATATTCTCCCAGTATTCGTGTCCTGTCCCGGTCCTCGATCTGTGTGTGTATAAATTAGGGGATCTTCTTTTATATTAACTTTCCCCTCCTGTTGGAATTCTCAGGCATGGTTAGAAACTGTGACAGCACAGCCCTTCCTCAAGAAAATGAATGCGATGGTACTTATCTTAGGTAGAAGCAAAAAAGGGAAAGCTCACGCCCAGGGACATAGTCTTCAGCCAAGTCCTTGTTCATCAGCAGGCAGGTCCAAGGAGGAGTTCAAGCAAGGAATCTTAAACTGATCAGGCATGACTGTGACTTGGATTGTATTTTTCTCCCCTAGTTGACGAGTTTGAAGCCCTAAATTGATCAGCTGTTTCCTCGGATATTGAATTGCTCTTGACAAAATGATGACATAAATATAATGCCATGTAAAACGTTACCAGTTTTCCCCTTGTGCTTTTTTTCTACAGTTACTTTCACTCTTGTAAGCATTTCTACTTAATGTCTTATTCAGGTATGTATGTGTCATGACTGGTCGGTCTATTAATGCAAACTCATACACACACATACACATGCACACGTACATGCACGCTCATACACACACACACATACATACACACACACACACACACACACACACACACACTACAAGTACTAATACATACCTTTCAACGAGATGATTTCCATGCTTGGGGGTATTACATTCTACCTATGCATGTTTCTATGTCGATCTTCATGAAAGCTTACAAGTTTTTCTTTACAGGTTAAAGTTTGCGGGCTGGGATACAGCATGGTCTTGACTTTTGGCTGTTTTGCATTCAATGGGTGAACTTGTATTTTTGATTTGGCTGAAGCAGCATTATTTTCTTCTGGTTCACCTTGGTTTCTTGAGTTTCCATCTTTACTGGCCTGACCTGAAGGAGTAGTAGACTCTGAGCTTTCTGCACAGCCCTGGGATGTTTGGGATGTATCACCTACTTCCTTTCTATTGGCAGCTCCTCTCTGAGGGGAAGTTTCTGAAAGATCCGCCATGTCTGTCTCATCCAGTGAGGAAGCAACATCATTGAACACAGGAGAGCTTGCTGTCACTTGTAATGGCACAGCAGCTTCATCCAGAACTTCTGGTTCATGTGGAAGGGCACTAGAGGAACAGACTTTCTCATCAACAAGGTCATCTTCAACACAAGCTTCAAAGAAGCATTCGATGTCGTCCTTGTCATCTAAGCTAAAGTCCACAGATTCTGGTGGCAATGGGGTGTTGCTCTTCTCATCTATGTAATTGGTGACCTCCCCACAATCACTGTCATGGGATGAAAGAGATAAGTAGGAATAAAAGTCCCCCTTTCTTAGGTGCATGGGCCGATGAGAATGTTCTAAGACTTTCTCCTTAATTTGGGTTAATGACGCGGGAGCAGCTACCTCACTTTCAGGTTGTGATTTACTTTTTAGGGCTGTTGATGCCATGTCAATGATTTCCTTAACAAAGTCATGTACTGAACAATCTTCAGCATCTTTTTGATGGAAAACATCTGGCTGGCAGTTGCAACAGGAAGTGCTGTTGCTGATAGAAGCACTTTCCTCTGTCTCATTTTGTTCGAGTAGGCAGCAACCAGCAGATTTGCTAGCCCCACTTGGTGCATCATTAGACAAAGATTTTAGTCCATCACTGCCTTGTGTGTTTCCAACTCTGGCTTCTAACAGCAGTTCTGGGCAAGAGTTCTCAATAGGCATGCAGTGGGCACTTTGCTTTTCAGAATGGTGGAGATTTGGACCTATCTGTGGAAGGTGTCTATCATTTGGGGGGCCAAATTCCTTTCCAGCAACATTTGAATCATCTGAAGCATCCGTTAATGCTTTACACTCACCATGCTCGGATTCAGAGCTCTTTTTCACATTTAAACCCAGGTTCTCTGATGTTTCTGAAACTCCATTCGACTTCTCCTTTTGTCTTTCTGGAGCACTTTCAATATTACCATTTTCCATGTCAGCCACGTGTGGATCTTTACTAACTTCATATGCACTTTTCTTATTTCCACCTCCTGTCCCTAATTCATGAGTTCTGGGTGAATTCTTACCATTTCCATTGTTTTCAGAGAGACATCTTATGGAGCCATTAAGAAGGGCCTCGATGTTCAGGGTGTCTGAGGGGTGGATCTTCTCACTTCGGCCTCCATCTTTATTGCCCTTTATTTCGTCAGTGACACTACATCGTTTCTTTTCTCTAGTCAAGGAAAATTTTGGTCTTATCCAAGTCTGCAGTTCATTCTTTATGTAGTCTAGCCCAGACATCAGGTGGCTTTCTTCATAAATCTCATCATCTGTTGCAATACTGGAGTCGTCGTCCTCATCTTTGAGACACAGCTCTTCTTCAGTCAAGGTAAGAGTGGAGCTGGATAGGAGGTCACTGTCATCTTCATCATCAGTGCAAGCAGAGGTGCAAGACACATTAACAATCATACTAACGTTGACGTCACTTTCATCAGCCACCGAGCGGTTCAGGCGCTTCCTGAATGATGCATTGGATTCTGGTATCTTGTTTTTGTGTAACACAATATCCTCTGAACACAGGGAGAGCTCATCACTGCTACTCAGTTCTGTGAGAGATGCTGCTGAATCTTCATTGATAGACGATGCAACATCCAACGACATCTGGCCAGTAAAGGACATCTTTTGGGAGCTACTTTGGAGCGTGACATCAGAAACACTCCGCTTTATCTTTTGCTCCGAGGGGCTCTGGATATTCTCCAGGCGATTCAGGAGGTCTAAGGTCCTCTTGCTCAGCTCACCAACTGAGCCACTGCTCACACTTATGTCCCCAGAGCTATGACAGCTAAAAAGATCTTCATTGCTCTTATAGGATGTCAACCAACTTTCTAAAGAAGTACTTCGCTGGAGGCTGTCACTGCCACTTTTAAAGATACCTAACCCAAACAAATCACCCCCTGGAGAAAGGGACTCTATAGATGAGCTACGAGATAAAAGGGAGAGCTGTCTGACATTCTGAATGCCTGTGAGTGTCTTCTCTTTGTCACTACCTTTATAGGAGCTGCCACTTGCCAAAACCCTTTCACGGGGCGGCGCATCTGTTTGCAACTCCGAAGCCTGATGTTTAGACTTGCAGGATTTTTTATCAAAATAAAAACCACAAAGAAGGGGATCGTCCACATGTGCCTTGTCACTTTGTGACTGTTTCATTATCATTGGTAACTTGAGTTTTGAGCCTTGGAGGTATGAGTAATCATAAAATGTAAACACGTCATGTTTTCCTTGTAATTCTTCTCCCACACAATCAGTGGGATGTTTGGGAACACTGTTTAAATCTCCAGCTTTTCCATTTACACAACCTACTGGTGAGACAGATGACTGAGAGGTATTTGGAAGCTTAATGCATTCCTCCTCATCTTTAAATTTCTGCTTTAACATGTTGACTGCATCTCCTCCCATTTGTGGGTCCAGATGTTCAGTTTCAGGGTTACTTGGGGATCCATCTACCACACTGAACAAACACATTTCAGAGTTGGTAGGCATTTCATTGTCTCCTTCACTGACAATCCCACTCTCACTGCTTGAATTCTGGCTCATGTCTCCACTGTGACATGGGCAAGGCCTCACCAAACTTGAGCCACCTAAGAGATCGGGCAACGATTTTGTGGATGAAAATGAAGAATCTTTACTGAGGCTCTTAGTTAAAACACTAGGCTGGGCTGTGCCTGTAAGTTTTGGGCTGCTTTTCAGAAATGGAGTGGGGCTGTCCTTGTGGAGTGCAACATTGTGAAGACTGTACACTTGGTAGATGTGTGGGCTAGAAGGTACAGTGATGTTTGAGGTGTACTGGGACCTTCCAAAGTCACCTGCCTCCTCCTCATAACCAGGATCCTGGTGGTGTGTCTCTTCAAGCTTTACGGAGGATATGATAGACTCTGGGTCTTGATCAAGGTCGTTTGATTCTTCATGCAAACTAATTAGCTTGTTACTTATGTCTGTCTCATCCCACTCTAAGGCATCTTCACTCATCCCATTCAGGTCCATCAAGCCAGGATCGATCACATTCAAAGTCTCCTGTGTAACAGGGAGGCAGAGAGAGAGAGAGAGAGAGAGAGAGAGAGAGAGAGAGAGAGAGAGAGAGAGAGAGAGGAGGTGGGGAGGGGGAGGGAGGGAGAGAGAGAATTAGAGAACTTAAGCGGGGAACTTTTTATATATTGTAAACCTCTTAGAAGTTAGAAAATGAAAATGAAACACAGGTTGGGGGATAACAGCTTCAGTAGCTCTGCCTCTCCTTGAAATAATATCCAAACACTGTGGGGACAGCTTTTCTATCAACGATGACTGCCACTGAGGCATTAACACATGTTCAAAGGTAAGATCAGAATACTATCATCACATCATCACTTCTGGAGTTAGCCATTTCCTGTTGATTATAATACAGTTTTAAATCTTACTTTGGGTTGATTATTGCGACCTGAATATGAAATGTGTCACACCCTCTCATGTTTCAAAAGTGTGGTCCCCAACTGATGGCACTATTTTGGAAGCTTCTGCAGATCTTTGTGGGTAAGATTTAACTGGAAGAAATATGTCACTTGAAGCGGGTCCTTGGGAGGGTCCTGTCCCTGCTCCTTGCTCTGCTACTTCTTCGCAGCAGAGCAAACAATGATCCTATGCCACACACCCAAGGACATGGGGACACGTGACTATGAATGGGACCCTAGGAAGCTATGCACCAAAAGAAATCACCCTTCACCAAAATTATTTAAGTTAAATATTTTAGTAGTGTTTTTCGAAAGTGACTAAAGAAACTAAAAATTGTCTGCTACAAAGATACCCAGCCTACAATTTACAACCCCAGAGAAGCTAGAACCCTCTTCCAGAAGCAGATGAAAGCAGATGCAGAAATTCACAACTAGTTGTTGGGCCAAACTCCTGGAGTACAATTGAAGTTAGGGTAAAGACCATGATGGGGAAACCCACAGAATCAGCTGACTGAGCTAGCAAGAGATCACTGAATTCAGTCTGACAAATGGGGAACCTGCATAAGACTGGACTAGACTCCCTTAATATAGGTGACAATGGTGTGGCTGGGACAACATATGAGGCCACTGGCAGTGGGTCCAAGATCTAACAGTAATGCACAAACTGACTTAGTAAAGCTCATTCTATATGGAGAGACACCTTGCTCAGCCTAGACTGAGGGGTGGAGAGGTTATTTGGATGTGCACCAAGGAGATAATGGGACAGACTTAGTAGACTTGATAGGGGAGGCCTTACCCTTTCTGAGGAGCAGATGGGAGGTAGGGGGTGGTGGTGGAAGAGCAGTCAAGGGAGCAGGAGGAGAGAAGGGAGGGGAAACTGGGACTGGAATGTAAAGAGTAAATTAACCTAAATAAATAAATAAATAAATAAGAAGTAGGCTGAGCAAGCCAGTAAGCAAGACTGCTGCATGACCTCTGCCTCAACTCCTGCCTTGAGTTTCTACATTGGCTTCCGTCAATGATAAACTGTATTTGGGACATGCAACCCAAATAAACATTTTTATCCTCCACCCAACATAAATGTCAGCTACATGAGGTTAAAGGGAAGACTCCATGGAATTTCTTAGGTTACATTTATTCTCATACTCACTTACTTTCCGAGTTTGTAGTAGAATACTGTCTGTAGCTATGCATCATCACCTACTTCTCACAATTTCTGGGTTCTCCGTTTTAAGTCCCATTTACCTGGGAACCTAGAACAGAGTATACACCTTCCCTTTTCTTTCTTTTCTGGCTTCTGCCATGAGAACTCCTCTGCTCCTGTTAGCTTCAAGATGGGCAACACCCCTCTCTCTCATCCTGAGTTTCCCAGGGCACCTCCTAGGTCATTGTTTCCTGGATCCCTTTCTTATTCGTTCTTTCTTTGTGAGAGAGATTTCACTTTGACTTTTGTTAACCATCACTACTGGTCCCGTTCTTACTGGTAAAATCTCCCAGCCCCACATGAAAACTATCTAACACATTTCTGATCCCAGGGATGCCATAGCCCAGATGCTCTCATGCTGCTCTCTGCCTGCCTTCACAAGAACTCAATATTCTCTTGAATGTTTTATGTTATTTACATCAAACTTACTGCATCTTAGGATGCAGCAGTTAAATGGGCTCCCTCAGCATCCTCACTTGTTATCCAGCTTTCTGGTAACACTGTGCAGCCAAGGAAGGTGATGGGTGCACTGTGGGCCCTGACAACTTCCCCTATCATAAAAAAAGAGCTATGACTCTAGAACTAGCAGACTAGTTGATGGCCTGGCTCTTCTTGCCAGCTTCGTTCCCTTGTACAAGTTAGTTAAGAGTCCTGAGCACCAGTATCATCATGTATAAAACAGACCCAGCTTTACAGATCTTTCAAAATCATTCGTTGGATGAAATGTGAAATAATTATAAGTTCCCAGGGAAGCAGTCAGTATTTGGTAACTAACTCTTACTATGTGCACAATTGTTCATAAGCTCCTTGTCTCTTCCTTGGCTATCTCCTTCTTACCATTCCTTCCAATTTATTCTTAAACACAATCCATGATATGATAGGTGTGGGGGGTGGATTTAACAAGCCAGGGTTTTCTCATTACAAGTCAGATTATCTCAACTGCCTGGCTGAGAAACTGACCACGGTGCTTTTATTCTTCTGTGGTTGGAATAAAACCTCACCTGGGGCATACTCAAGCACATTCTTAAAACTCCAATTCTTCATACAACTAATAGCTAAAGGATGCCACACAAACACAGTAAGTGTAAACCATTACATACAAAAGCCATTAGTGTTTTGTTATACTGGATATGGAAGAGATTCTCTGTATAACCCGATTTAGTATAAAATAGTCCAATTACAAGATAAACATTAATTTGAAGATATTTAAGTCTTTTCTAAAAGAGATCTTTCCTGCTGTCAGTGTTCTAGCAGTTAATCTAGTACAAGGCCAGTTATCACAGCCGCTTAGATACCCATTCACTGTGATGAATTTTTATTACAATTTCTGTTTATTCTTTGCTTACTGATAAAGGAGAGGACTAATGACCAGTCTGTATAGCTAGTGAATGTTAAACTCTTCAGCGGTAGGAGCAATCAATCAGTCTACTCAAATAGTATATTAATTTCAAACACTATCTTGCCCGACACAGTACCGACAGTGCTGATAAATAATTAAACTAGGCTTTCAGAGGAACTCTTTGTTACTCTGCTCAACTCTTACATGTGACAGCAGAGGCTTTTCCAACAGGGTCTCAAACCTGGGGAATCAACTGGAGATACAAGCATTGTGCCATCTTGTGCCAGGAGCTAAACCTAAGTGATGCTTGCAGCTCAGCATGTCTGGGGACACTGTCATGGCCAGATGTCACTTTATGGTCTTACAGACTCAAGCCTGTGAAAGGATAGAACTTCACAGTACCTGAAGGAATGGATCAAAAGCAGATGAGATAAAACATCTCCATGGGAGAGGATTAAACTTGGCCTGATTTTTGCCTTAGCTCTTGTCCTTTAAAACTTCCTAAAATGTCTATGTATGGTACTTCCAGGGAATAGCCGACTGGATCTGCTTGGAAATCACTCACTTTATAATTAAACATCTTCCATCTTAAAGGAGCCTTTCCTCAGTCACACTCATTTCCATTTAAGCTGACCTTAGCGGTACGGTACTTTCACACCCTCTTCCCTTTCCTTCTCTATCCTTAATTCTTCTGTAAGGTTGAGATCGCCTCCCTCTTGCCCAGCATTTCATATGCTAAAGAAATGATTCACCTGCATGGCTGTGATATGAAGGGCTAAACCTTTCCTTAGACTACTAGACTACCCAAAGCATCTCCGGATCACTGTAATGCTACCCACTCCCTAGGCTTTGGTTCTATGAACATCCATTAGAATGTTCTGAAGGAAAAAGACATACTGCGGATAACAAAGACCCCCTTTCAGCATATGGCTTCCCTGGTCTTTGTATTTCCCTCTCTAGACAAGCCCCCTGAATGCCTAAAATCCTGAAAACAGAGATTTGATGAGCTAAGTCCTCCATCTTCTTCATGGCCTGCTTTATTTAAGCCAGTTTCTTTCCCAGACTCCCTGGACTCTTTATTAGCCTTCAGGAGGAGGGCAGCCTGGACCGCAACTCCAGTAACACTTTCCAGTTTTGTCTTAAATTCTGTAGCATTTTAAATAAAAATCTTCATTTCCTTGGGCTTTAGCCTAAACCACAAAACATACCCCTAGGGCAAGAAGGATGTAAAAATATCCATGAAGAAGGGCATGAAAGTATTTTACAACCTTCATGTGTAACTGCTGGGGGCTGGGAAAGCAAGGCATACACATAGACACAACTCATCTTCTTGGTGCCAGTTCAGCATAGTCAATAATTCTCAAACTAGTTAAATATTTGACTTGTTTTTTACTATTGCTACTTGTAAAGAAATTGCTCAGCACTTGAAAAAGGATGTACATAGGCCCCTACTTGATAAACTGGTAGGTTCAAATGGATTCAACCCAACATCTAAGAGCTTTGGAATAGAGCCGATGGATGGTGAATAGTAATTGAGGACTCAGTGGAAAGCATGCCACTGTGGAAATAATTGATACACATTAATTCAGGTAGGTCCCTTTCATTCACAAGTTTCTTCAGTTAGGTTTTAGGAAGGAAAAGGAGAGGAGGTTCCACAGAGGTGAGGTACTTAAGGGAATTGTCCTCCAGGCAAGAAACTTATTAGCATCTGCAGAACACAGAGGAGACCCCATGTAGGGTCCAGGGGACAAACAAGGTGCTTTCTTTTAGATTCATCAAGGGAAGGGGAGGGCTCACATATGAGAGAAGGCAAGCTGCATTAATCTATGACTTAAGTTTGTTACATTTCCTCTGTGTGGTTATGTTGGCTCCAATTAATATGTGAGCCACACTACTTGGAAGAGGCAGAGGATCAGGGCATTATGGAGGACTTAGGCTATGTGGCAGGAAGCACTCTTTCTTTGGGCAGAGGAAGAGGACTAGGTTAATGTTTGACAGTGAGACATAACAGCACAGGCTGCCTGCAATCCTTGGATGCAGGGAACTGTTTTGTATGTTCTTGCCATGTATGCTCTTGTCAGGCCTCCATGTTTAGGGCCTAATTACCTGAGATGTCTGCTTCCCTGTCAGTGTGACATGACAGTTTCATGACAATAGAATTTTGTCCTAAATCAGAGTGCTATATAAATAATTGTGTGTGTGTGTGTGTGTGTGTGTGTGCGCGCACACACACACACTTCTATGTATCTTCTCCAAGAAACAAACAGAATTAATTGCTGCTAATTTATGTTATTATTTTTATTCTCCAAATAAGGTCATTTACATTAGCATAATGTAAAAAGAAAGTAAAGGAGTTAGTAGCAGTGAAAATAAAAGAATTAAGATTCCAATCAAGTAGGCAATACCTATCTGTATCAATGTATCAGTGCATGTATCAAAATCTTTGTCTGTATCAAAGCCCTTTGCATCATCTGGCTTTAATTGAGTTAGGTCTTACAAAATTGATCTAGGATTTTCTTAAAAATTTCATGTTTAAAGATTTAAAATTTTAGGTGTTGTCCATAAGAAATGAGAAACACATTACTGCTAAAGAATGGAAAGAATGGAAATGGGGGGGAGAAACAACAAGCCCCCGAACACACACACACACACACACACACACACACACACACACGCACACACGCACGCACGTACACACACACTCTAAAAAAAACAAAAACCCAGCAACTTGGTAAAGATATGATGCAGTTGCCTCTGGGTTTCTTTAGTTTCCTTTAAAAGATTACTCATCAAGGAAACTTCTCTTTGCAACAGACAGAGACCATAACAGAAAATCACGACCAATTAAAATGCAGAGTTCTGTACCCAGTGCCAAGAGACACATAATGATACAACTGCTGAACCTGCAGAGGGCCGGGAAGTTCGCCGTGAGCTTTTGTCTTCTAGAAATGTCAGAGAACCTACACCCATGATGCCTCACCAAAATGGTCACTGAAACATTACCTGTAAAGGCTTACCATCAACAGACATGCTAATGTGGGCAGAAGGAAGACCACAGAGTCTCAGCTCTACACACATTACTGCAGACAACTGAGGAATGCTAAGAGTGTCCCTGAGACCGACAGAAATAGTTCACCCAGGGAGAGCACAACAATTATTTATCCCATACTAAATGATCGTCCCTGAAATTATAGACATACAAGTGACCTCATGCAAAATGAGCAGGCTGTATTTCAGAATTTAGAAACACACACACACACACACACACACACACACACATACACACACTGTATGTAACAACAATTAATGCAGAAAGAGGCCATGAATCTAAAAGAGAGCAAGATGAGTATTTCAGAGGGTTTGAAGCTGGAGAGAAGCCAAGGATGAAATGATGTAAGTGTATTATAATCTCAAAAAGATTTAAAGCCATCTTTCTTGATGGATGTTATTGAAAGATGTGTTCTTTAGAAAGATTCTCAAAAATACAAAGATGACTGATATGAAACAAGAATACAAAGACAGACTGAATGTTTCTGTCTATTAAAAGATCTTGCAATTTTCATTCATGCTGTTGATTCTAGACCTAGCACAATGAGCTCAATGAGTAGAATATCTTAGGAAGAGACTACAGAAAATTGTATTAGTTACTGTTCATGTTAGTATGATGAAATATCTGAGGTAAACAAAGTGAAGAAGGCTGTTTGACCTATTCTTTCAAAGACTTCCAGTCCTCGGCAGAGAAGGCATGGTGGGGAATGCATGATAGCAGGAATGCATGACAAACATGGTACACATAACAGCGCTCCAGAAGCAAGAGCACGGCAGGAACCAAGGGGCCCACTAGAATGTTCAAATGTTCAACCCTGGTCTCCCACATTCTTCAGCTAGGCCATACTTCCTACATGGTGGTCTCTTCTCATAAGCAGGGCGACCAGCTAAACAACAATCACCTAGAACATGAGTCTTCAAGGGCCATCAGATGACATGCACATTAGTGCACAAGAAAGAATGTGGGCATTGGGGGAATAATGTAGAGGAGAAAAGGGAGAGAATGTAGGGATAAGGCTAGGAAAATCTGAACCAGGAGAAATAGCAAAATGTAGTGAGTATAATTATTTGTACAATATTTTTCTTAACCACCACCTTCAACCAAAATGCATTAGAAATATAATTATTTTTAGATGAAATGTTGGTAGAAATTAAATAAAAATAACATCATGTCCTTGTAAGGCAAAGAGATAATTATAAAATCATTTTGAGTTTGCATTACTTTGTCTCTTATTGAGCAGAGAATAGATTCCAAGAAAAATATAGAAAATAAGACAAAAAGAAAGCTACTTACTGTCAACCAGATATATGAAATTTGGGGTAGAACCTCACATAGACATGGACTTGAGCCCCCCTACAATTGCATGTGCTGCATCTCTCACTAAGGATCAAAAAGTAGTCTTGTGAATGCTCTTTTCAATTAACGAATCTCAGCAGAAGCTCAAAACAGACAAAAATACAGCCCTCTCAGAAACCTCACTAAAATGTGTTGAGATGAACGCATTTCCTACTCTTGAGGTGGTGGTTTGCATGAGACATACATGCTGTCGGAGCATGTATTGGAATGCCTGGCTTGCAGTTGGTCCGCAGTGGTTGGAGAAGCTGTAGACCTTCAAGAGGAGAGCCTTGATGGAGGGAGTGTGTCAATGGGGGTAGACTTGGAGGGTTTACAGCCTTGCCTGCTCTCTGTTCCTCTCTGTGCGCCCTGTGTGTAGATGACAGCATGACCAACCAATTTCCTGATTGTGCCACCAAGCTTTGTCTGAGAGCTGCCATGCCTTACCTGCCATGATCAATTCTATCCTCCTTGAACCTTGAGCCAAAATAAATCCTTCCTTCTATATGTTGCCTTCTGTCAGGATATTTTTTATCACAGCAACAGAAAATTAACCAAAACAGACATAATCTAAAGTTGTCAGAAACCAAAAACACCTATTAAATGTGGCTCCAATGAACCCAGCAACGAGAAATAGGGGTGTTCCTTCCATAAATGAACTTCATGAGGACAGGAACTTAGCCTAGCCTGTCTCTGTCATAGTCCAGAATACAAAATAGTTTATGATATAAAACAGGCTCTCCAAATAAAATTGCCAAGTGAATTGAAAAAAAGAAGGGCTTACTTGCAGTCTCTCAGATTGTTGTGGGAAGACAGACAAAGGTCATGGGGTTAAACTGCACTGTGCAAAAGCAGCTAGGGCATCACAGCCTTTTAAAGGTGTGACACTGCTAAGTTAGAAAGGCTAACAGCCTCAAGAATTTGTGCAGTATCAGGCAGCTGACACAAAAAGCCACGTTCAGCTGTCATTTGATACCCATGGAGTATATCTTCCAAGAAATGCCCCAGAGACCAAAATCCGAGAATGCTTGGTTCCTTGTGGTGCTGAGGATCAAGGCCATGGTCTTTCAGAGACTAGACAAGTGTAATACCCACAGAGCTGTGTTCCCTGCCCTACATTTCTTGTATAAAATGATATCTTTTCATAACACAACATTTGGAATACTTTAAATCATCTTCCAATGACTGTTCAGTGTAAACACACTGTAAGGAACTGCTGTGCTGCCCTGTTAGGGAAGACTGACAGGCGTCTTCTGCACATAGTTGGCCCAGAGACAGTTTTTCCCCCCAGATATCTTAATCTATGTCTGGTTAGATCTATGGGTGTCAGTTGAGTGCAGGCTACAATATATTATTTCATTTATTACCAGGATAGGTAAATATTCTCAAATAGGTAATTTCAGAAATATTTGGAATAGACAGATTCAGAGACAGAATGAAGACTGTGATTTCCAGGAACTCTTAGCAGGGAAGAAAAGATGCTGTGGCTTAGTAGGTCTTAAATTTCCTGAGTGATGAAAACGTAATAAAAGTAGCGATAGTTGCCATACAATGCTGTCGGCGAACCAAAGGCCATGAAGTGGTTGGTTCACTTTAAAATGAACACTTTTGTGTGAATTCAGAAAAAGTCACTGAATTAAAAAACAAAACAAAACAAAACAAAACAAACAAACAAACCAAAAAACCCTACCATTTACCTTAGCGATATCAGGTCCCACAGGCTGGCATGTGGGAATATAAGCACAGGACATACTGGAGAGTAACCCAAAGGAGGCAGGTCCCCAGCCAGGCTGACACTGGGCTCGTGGGCCAGCTGGTTACCACCCTTCTTGTCCTCTCATGCCAGTCTTGGAAGAACTGAACTGAGAAACCACAGCAGTCTCAGAATCCAGAGCCAATTCCGATTGTCCTAACATTTCCCTCACCACTCCAAACACAGGAGCACATCCCAACAGTGTATTTATTTAACAATTAAAAAGTAAAGTAAAACATACAACCCATTGAATGCATCAGTTTTATATTGTTTGTGAGAGGTAAGCTGCCAAGAAAGAACTTTGATGTTCTATAAGTAAAGTGGCCCAGGGGCTATAGGAAAGAATTCCACAGAGATCACTGCATACCTGAGAGTACATTTACACACTCACACTCCCCCCACACACACATACAAACAAGAAAAAGGAAAACAAATAAAACACCCACCCAAAGCAAAGCAAACATAAAAACAAAACCCTGAACATTTTCTTCTTCTATCTCTTCTTTTGGTATCTTCAGTTTTGACTGAAGGGCTGCCCCAGAAAAGTACCATTTTGATTACAAAGCCAAGGATAATACAAATCATGTTCTGTTTCTTTTTAAGGTTCTGGCCATAGAGAACCTAAACCCGAAGAATTTCCCAAGTGACAGCAATGGTTTTCCGGTTTTCATCAAGAGACTTTTTGAATGTATTCTGATAAGACAGTTGAAGTAGGGATCCTAGATGGCCTCAGGGTGGGGCTGGTCATCTGAAACTCCAAGGGATAATTATGAGGGCTCAAACTTTCTTCTCTTTAAGGACCACCTGGAAAGGACAGTGGTCCTGAATAGTCAAACTCTAAAACTGCTAAAGAATGAGCTTCTGGGTACTGGACATGGGAAGATACAAGAAGAATGGTGTACCCAGACTGACATGGAGGCTGAGGGTACTAGAAGAATTGTGTACCCAGACAGGAATGGAGGCTGCCTTCTACCACATTATGTAGAGCTTCCATTTGGGTATTCAGAATTTACATCTATTTATGGTAAACTGGAAGCTGTATTTCTCCAAGCTCTGAAAACTATTCTAGAAAACTATTGAACCTGAGGAGACAGCTGAGGAACTCAGAAGCCCTTTAGGCAGAGAGAGAGTTAGTATCTGTAGTAGGACAGTTCTCTGAGACAGAACTCTCTTTCCCTCACGGGATATGGTACCACCTCCGTGTAGAAAGTGTCAGAACTGTATTAAAGGACACCAAACTGGTATCCTGGAGGTAAAAACTGTATGTGGAGAAAAGCAAGCAACTCTATGCTATCAGAAGGCTTGTGTATAAAGAAACAGTGTTTTTATAGAGGAGCAATATCTTTGTGCCAATAAATTAAGGACATTTAAATTATTATAAATTATTATATATAATTTATATATAAATCTTAAGTGTCTAACTTTGTGTTGGTAATATTAAAGCTAGGTGGAAATAAATCAATGCCTGTACCAATCTTGTTTTTCTTAATTTGTATAAATAAGTTCTCAAATTTTGTCCTTGTTTTCTTTGTACATGACCATAGGGTGTCACTGTATTGGTCACGCTGTTTCCAAGCTCAAGAGATCCTCTCACCTCAGCCTTGGGAGTGACTAGACCACAGATACCCATGGCATTGTGCCCAGCTCCTGTGTCCCTTACTGTGAACCCTCCATTGCAGAATCGTTTTTTTTCATCCAACTATGAATATTGTAGCAGAAGAAACTAAATTTTATAAAAACTATTTCTATTTTCTAGCAAACAAACTATTCCATCTTGGCCATTGCTTTGTGTACAAACAACTGAAATTTTTCATCCCCCCCCTCTGAAGAGACTCCATAGGAAAAGAGTTGATTTTTCTCCTCTCAGTCACTATTCCGTGTGTCCTTGAATTCTCCTTCAGAATTTCAAGATAGTACCAAAGTTACAATTGTTTAAAAATTAATATAAAAACAAACTGGGAAGTTTTTTAGTTAAAGGAATTTCTTTCTTACCTCTTCAGAATTATGTAGACCCGAAATAACTAAAAGGAAATTCAAGAGAAAAACAACCTCAATGGATCAGCAGAAATTCCAAATGGAGTAGGAAAGTAATGCCAACTTTACCTACTGCATGAAAACAATCTAAAGACGTCAACCCCATGCCAGCAGGTTAAAGTAGCTCCCCCAAAGATAACATCTCACCTCATTTTTCTGGCTCATTCCAGCTGTCGTGTATTTTCACTTTTAGTATTGGAACTCAACACTCTGAGAATGATAACATAAAATTCTTAGAATGATCTAGAATAAAATAAGATATGAGGAAAGCCTTGCCCATACACAGATGCCTGCCTGAAAAGCCACTCATCAGATAGCAGAGTTCACTTTTGTCCTGCATCTGCCCTTTACAAAGTACACATGGTTGTTTTTCCCTCTGCAGTTTTGCCACCTATGGTTTCAGTAATTCAAGGTCAGCCGAGGCCTGGAGATATTGAATGGGAAATTCTAGATATAAATAGTACATAAAATTTAAATTGAACACCTTTCTGAGTATCAAAGTAAATCTCACTCTACCCTGTCCCATTCTACTTTGATATGTGCTGTCTATCCATGTGTCTAGAGTATCCATTGTGTATGAGCTACCCACCTGTATATAACTTAGTAGACACTGCCATTATCTTAGTTTTATATGTTCAAGTAACTAACTCTTGCTTTATTAGTTTATAAGAGCCTCATGTCACCAGAGTATTGATGCTGCCTTTTTTTTTTTTTTTAATTTGCCGAAGAAATGCTGTAGAGTGCTTTGTTCAATTGAAAGATGAAAGTTCACAGTGAGGAAAGGGAAAGCAAAGATCTGAACATGGAGGTTGCCAAGACGTAGCTATATGAGAATAAATCCTCAGACTTTGAAATTGCAAAGGAAGAGACAATTTGTGCTAGTTTTGCTCTCAAGACTGTAATAGCAAAAGCTATAGCTACTGTGTATAATCAGTGTTTGGTTAAAAAGGAAAAGGCATTTAACATATGTATGTATAGGAAAATAGCATGGCACTTAAACACATAGGGCTTAGTATCCATGGTTTCAGGTATCTGTGAGGGGGTCTCGAAACATATTCCCAGGAAACAAGAGCCGAAAGACTACTGTGTTCATTGGGAGAGCTTTGTATCTGTTCATTTCCATGAAGGCGAACAATGGGAGCCAACACTGTGACATCACTGTTCTTAATTACTTATTCCTTTTGGATAAGCAGGGTATGGTCGAGTTTCTTCTAGAATTCTTAGTTAATGATTAAAATGCATCATTCAGAGGAAAAAAAGAATATAATGTTGGCAGTGTGTGTGGGTGAGTAAATTAACTACAACTCAGAATAGTGTGTGCAACTTTGTCTATAGTGTGTGCAACTTTGTCTCAGCTCCATCTCACCTGAACTAGTCAACTAAAATTGTTTTCCCTACATTCATAGTCTGATTGACTCAAGGTTGAAGGTTCATTAATAGACAGGTCAGCTGGTGATTCCTTTTCTTGACCTAGTGTAACCCTTGTGTCTCCATTGCTTTCTTACTCAGAGGGGACTAAAATGTCTCAGAGTTGCATAGGTACATCCCTTGAGCTGCTACTATTCCCTCCACAAAAAACAACTGAAGAGTTTACAAACTACAATGGGTGTTGGGACAGTTGCTCAAAAGTTGAGGATGAATGTTCCTAGCAGGCAATACATGTTTTTGAAAAAGGTTTCCAAGAGATTTTATACTTCTGATTCACATTATAGAATCCTTAGATGGATTAAAGATATAGAATTACATTTGAGACTTTAAAGGGAAAAACTCTGAACTCACCTTGATTAGAATAAAAACTGTGGTCCAGGGTCTTGTGTTTTAGATGTAAGAAATCCCAAGTGCTGAAGGCTTGGTCCCCAGCTGGTACTAGGAAAAGTGGATGTATCATGGGGATGCTAACATCATTAATGGGTTGAGCCACTTGCAATGGCTATTAGGAGGTAAAGCCTCATTGGTGGGAGTAAGTCACTGAAGAGTGTATCTTGTGCGTGGCTCTATAAAGTCTTTTTCTCTTCACTCCCTGTCTTCCATGAAGTTAGCCACTTAGCTCTTCCAGAGCTCCCAGGTCCTGGTCCTAAATCTCACTTGGACCCAGAAGTAATGGAGCCAATTATATCTAATGCAAACGCTCTGAAACTGTGGGCCAACACAAATCCCTGCTCCCTTAAGTTTTTTTTTTCCAGTGTTGTCATAGCAACAGAAGACTAACTGATGCAACTCTCATGAGGGTTCAGAGGGAGCTTTTACATGTCAGCACTTTAAATTGTAGCACAAAGCACAGACTTGTACAGCAAAGGAATATCAATTTAAATCCAGAGAAAATTATCTTACATATAAATTTATTTTGTTAATTAATATAAAACATGATCCTTAGGGATTAAGGACCATTTAATCCCCTCTTTTTAGCTAAATATATGTAATGTAGGTGCTCTTAAACTCATTGAATGTAGGTCCTGAAGAGGGCCACTTGGAGAATATACTGAGTTTATACTATAGATAAGCAAGACCCTGAGCAGCCAGCAGGGCTAATTACCTACACCAAACCTGCTGGATTCACTCCCTAAGGCCCTTTCAATGCAGCCCCTTTGACTGGTGTATCTGCTGAGCTTGCATTCAGTATGATGGAGAGCATTTTCTATTAGACAAATCCTTGTAGTTGTTGTTTTCTATTAATAAATTGGCAATGATCAGGAAAATATAATTCCAGATGATCTCCACCTCTTACCAGACCAGCCATATTTTTCAGAGGACTTCTATATAAGAAGTTCTCTATGCAGATGCTGCTGCTAGTAGGAACCACCAGGGGCATCCAGATCAATACAGGCTCCTTGTGTTTACCTGCAGATAGCTTGCATATTAAACTGATAAATCCTTTACTTTTCTCCTGCAAACCTCAAGTGTCCCCCCTCCTTCACTAAATTAATCATTTTGCTTCATTACTTAGCAAAGTACTAGATGAGCTGTGACTCCATAAACTTTAGGAACTCATTTATTATGTTGCCTGATCAGAACTTATATTTATTTACACAGAATACCCATAAAACCTAGCTTTCATTAGTGCTGGAAGGAACTGTACTGCTCTCCTCACTGGGGAAGGTGAAGCTGGAGAAGATAATTAGCCATGAAACAATTCGGAGGCTTGCTGGGCAAGCAGTAGTGTGAAAACAGTTACTCCTCACAAAAGAGGGGAAATTAGCTTGCTGGATAAAAAAGGAGGTGTCAGATTGAAGACTGAAAGGCCTGCCAACAGAAGTAGATAGCTCTATGCATCATTAATGAAATTTTTTAACACTTAAACGCCACAGCTGTCCACATTTAAATGCATGTATATGCCATGTGTTTCCAAAGATTAATATGCATGCTAAAATATTTCTTTCCTCCTTAAACTTCTAGACATTGTCTCTGTCTATTGCATTTTACCTACTTTCTTTCCAAGAATCAAATTGTACCAGCTTTCTCAGCATCGTGCCCTCATTTCCAAAGCCCACATACGCCACACATCCTGGAGATGGGCAGCGCACTCATTATATTTTAACAAACACATTATTTTACATTCATAATACCGATATTTTAGTAAACAGAAAGTTTGTTTTGATTTTTCTGCTTCACAGAGTGAAGACTTATGATGTGCGTTTCCTTTCAAAACTTCCTCCTAGAGCATCAATGCTCCCTGAAGCAGCCCCATTTTGGCAGAAATTCAGTTCTGTGCAGTGCCAAAAGAAACAGAATAAACAAACACCGCTCCATGCAGCTGGCGAGATAATTTACATATTACTGCACACCAAACATGAAGACCTGAATATGGATTAGAGCTACGGTGATGACACAAATGTCATATAGATAAAGGGAAACAAAATCCAACACATCGTTGTTTATTTTGCCACTGCTACTGTATGAGTGCTGCTAAGAAAAAAAAGAATGGAAGAATTGAATTTGAAAATTGGCCTCCTTTCTGTGTTTGAAGTGGGTTCTTTCTAACTGTAACACAAGAAAAGAAGGAAGCAAAAAGGCATGAGTTGGACCTCTTGTAGTCTCTGGGTTTGCTTTATCAGTTAAAAAACGGTTTTAATGTCTGCAGTTTGGATTAGGTGGATTAGTGATTTTACAAAAAAGAAAAAAAAATGTCTTTTAAAACGCAAAGCTACCTGAATTCCCATCTAGCACTTTCTCCAGCCTTGATTTCAGCCTAACGCTGAGCTCTTTAATTGGGGTGAGGTCCCTGGTAAGGGGTGATCTAGTAGGTAAAGGTCCAGGAAAGATGCTACAGGAAGCACCACATGTTGGGCAGGATTTGCCTAGCTTCTTAGCTGATGTGTTTGGTCCTCATTTCTGCATGTGAAGCTTGTTGCTTCCAATTGACTAGGGAAGAGGAGATTGCTATCTTGATATACATTGCTGCAACTCCTCTCCCCCCATTCTCATCCTTGGGAAAGACAAAAGCTGTAAGAAGAGCCAACAAAGGTAACACAGATAAAGATGATGGAGAAAGGATGAGGGATAAAAACAATATAAGATATTTTGCTCTCTATCACATTAAAATGTCTTTATTCTGAACTTACATGCAAAAATGTTCTCAAAATGGATTATTTTAGTAGCTTGTAGACCTTTAACATCCAAGAGTGATTGTCATAGCTATTCTTGCTCAAAGGCTAGGAGAAAAGGGAGAAATTGGGGCTCATGAATTCATCTAATCAGATAAATATCACTAAAATTTACTGTAAACTGGTCTTTAAAATCTAGCACAAGGGAGTTGGAAATACTTCGCCAAGTGAAGAAAAAAGCACTTCCTTTCAATACGGATTGAAAACTACTTTGACTAGGTCATTGAAAACCCCTGTTTCCACAATTCCAAACTCAAGAAGTGGAACCACATTGCAGCAAGGAAAAGCAAGTGAAACCCTGTCATAACTATATGTTGAAGGGCTGATCCTTAATGCAGAGGTGAATTCAGAGGTGGGACTCCAGGAAGCGAGTTAGTCATGAGGACTCGGGTCTCTGCCTGACACTGATGGCTTTGGAACCCAGTGGTTTTGGGGAGGTGATACAACCTTGGGAGGAGGTCCTTGGCGATATAGCCCTTTTGGGGTCTATGTCTCTGGCCCTCCCATGTTCTCTCAATAAGGTGGTTAACGCGAGGACAGCAGTTTTGCTCTGCCACACTCTTCCATCATTAGGTTTCTTTCTCCACTGCAGGTCTAGAAACAATGAACTTGGCTAACCAAGAATTGAACCTTTGAAACCATAGGCCAAATCAAATCTTTCCTTCTTCTTTTGAGTTTTTCAGAGTTTCGTCAGAGACACAAAACAAAGTTCAACTAATACAGATACACAAGAAAGATTTTTTACTTAAATGACCATTACACATTCTTGTGGAAAATCATGAAAACCCTGCCATAAAAGTTTAAATGAAATTGAAGACAACATTGTGTTTACTATAATCCTACATATCATTTCCAAACCCTGCTTCCTAAAATGGATCTTTGTATTGTGTTGCTTCACTCATAAAACCAAATCAGCCTTATTCATACACATGAAAACATGCCCACACACAACTTTCAATGGGCATTTTTTTTATTCTAAATTATTGTGGTTTTTAAGGCCTTCCATAATCTGTTTGCATATAATGACTGACACTCAATTTGTGACATTCCCGTGAAGCCAACATTTACTACAACAATTGCTTCATTATTGGTCCTGATGCTTGTGGCAATGTATCTTTGCTCTTAGTAAATACTCAATATAATTTTAAGTGAATGAATGAATGGATGGGTATGGGTTCTATTTTCTTCGTTTAAAGTTTTCAAAATACAATCATAAATTGTTCCAAAGCATAATTTCAAAGTCACTTAGCCCTCAGAGGTCTCTCTCTCTCATTTGATTCTCACATTAGAGGTAAAGTATTAATTTACTGCAGTCATTTATTCATTTAACAAGTATTCATTGACCTAACAACTTGCTGCCTGGACACAGAACAAACAGGAAGCATCTCAGAGTTTTATAGTTACTTTTGCAACAGATGCTGTCATTTCCATCCCAAACACAGTTTAGAGTAATTATTGTCTCATCTATGTCAATATTGTCTTACTGTCAGTCTATATGGCTCGGAAGTTTATTGAGAGTGAAGATGCTCTGCTTTTCTGCAGGCAAAAATCCCAGAGTGGCAACCATACAACATGCACTCACAGGGTATTTCTAGATTACTGGTCGTTTTATCTCCATCTAACTCATAACCCAGTAGAATCACCAAAAACCATGCATGCAAATAGATTAGATATTCAGAATACAATGCATACTTGCAAATCAACAGTAATAAACTGGCAGCATTATGGCTATAGGAAGAATATTTTTTATGTGTGTTAAAATAGTTTTAGCTTTGATATCTTGAGCCTATGGGCTTACATCTATAATGTTTTATATACTTTCTTTTACACACACAAAAATATTGCTTTTTCAATTTGGATATTTTAATTTCAATCTCCCATGACTTAAATATAATATCTTTATTCGATACTCAGTATACTCAGTCATAATATGTTTAAAAAATTGTAAACATTATTCATGGGAAGCATCATACCTAAGTATTAGACCTAAATAAAAAAGAAAGTCAGAGTGAGTCTGATCTTCCTGTAGCAAGATGAGACAATTATGTGATACTGGTGGCATTTCCACTTAAATGTTTTTTCTCAAGTCAGAATATAAATGTGACTTTAGGATCAACAGATTGGTACTAATGCTCAATGCCTATATTTCTAGACCAGTGCTTCTTGTCCTCTTTCAAGTATTAACATAAAAAAATGCTAACACAGACTTGCATACTGGGAAGGAAGCAAGGAAGTAGTTGGCCACTATAAAAATCTATGTTCTTTCCAGGACACTTGAACTTTAAAAGGATTTAAAATCTTGGTTCATGGCTAACAAATTCAAAACACAAGACGGAGTTCTGAACAAGGAAAAAGAGGTTTCTTTGGTTGGTTTAAACACAAATATGTCAGAAGGTGAGGTAGGCCAATAAGATCTAAGTGGCAGATTAGGGTAAAAATGAAAAGAAGTAGTAGCCTAAGGCAAGCTATGACTAAGTTTTTAGACAACTCTGTTCATTTGTACCATAAAGATATATTGATAAAATATGGTTTATATAGTCAACAAATGTATTGAACACCAGTACAAAGTAAAAAAGATACGGTTTGCTTCAGACTATTATCAGTGATGTGATAGCGAAAAGAGATTCTGTTTATTCAAAGAGGTCAGGAAAAGCTTTCCTGAAAAATGGGATTGTAGTTAATTTTGAGAGAATAACAAGGAGGGAGGGAACCAAGAACTGGATGGATCCTGAAGGCAGAAGTAACAAGACTTTGTGGCTAAGAGAGAGCAGTTTGCACTTGAACACTTGACAGCAAGCAGAGTGTTGGACCTCCAGGGAGAGCAGAGACTGGACTAGAAACAAACTCAGACAAGCAGATTAGCACAGGCTTCAGCGTGGACAGAAGACAAGGTTAGAGAAAAACTACAGCAGAGGTACTTCAAAGAACAAATATATGTATGCCAAAAGCTGGCTTCGGTATTAGCAGTAGCTCATGTACTCTGTGCAAACTAATCACTGGCCAAAGACTCTGTCAGCCTGGACTAAGGTGCACTTAAGAGGAAAGGACTCTTTATAAAGTAAAACCAACCCACTAGCCGAGATGATGAGCTGGATGCAAGGGACAGACAGATGGAAGAGTGAAGGAAGGCCCCGCTCTTTGCCTTTATACCACCAGAGAGGAGAGCTGACTGTGTTCTTCCTCGCAATCTCCACCACTGGAGAAGGGTCGGTTTGTCAGGAAAGATTAAGACTTTTCTTTAGAACAAACCGAATTTGAAATGCCTTGGGGAGACCTCTGGAGAGCTGTGGTCTTGCCTTTGTGTGTCTGGAGTTCCTGGAGCTATGGGTAGAGTAAGATTGCCCAGAGAGAAGGATGAGATAAAAAGAGCGACTGGATTGAAAGCCTTGGAAGAGCAGGGTGAATATAGAAAGGTGAAAGACCACTGTGGACCAGAGTATTAAGAGGGGAACTGGAGGTGAAGAGGGTTTCAGCTGACCTCTGAGAGCTAGGCAGCAACATTTTAGAAAAACTTTTCTTCTATTAAACAGTGTATTATAATTCAAGAATTCCTCTAAGTCTAGAAAAATATGAGGAAGATAATAAAATATGAAATATTTGACATAAGGCCAGTTAAGCATTTTACTTAATCCTTGGCACATACAACGCATTAAAAATAAGAACTATAGCATGCATGCATGGCATGATCAGCATTGTACACACATCTTGCTCTGCATTGTATCAAACTTTCTAGGTCATAAATATTTATGAATAATGTTAAATATTTGTAAAAGTCTACTGGAAGCATGTGTTTTTGGAATGTCTTATTACTTCCACGTTGACGAAAGATTTGTAGATAACATAAGGATATCTTCACATGAATAGCTCAGATTATCTGAGGATAAATATTTTTAAAAGATGAATACTTTTGAGGATACTGATAGTGTTATTCCACATGTCTTTTCAGACTAGTTAGGTTGGATGCTCACTTATGATTGACTAGCAATTTTATTTAGTTGTTTACAACTTGTTTGGTCATATACTTTGCCAAGTTAAATCTGTATATATATATATATATATATTGATATGTACATACATATACATACATGTACATGTATACATATGTGTATATATGTGTGCATATATACACATGCATATATATGTACACATACATATTAGAACCAGTTAGACAGGCTGGTCCAAAATATTTTTGTAGTTGCCATGGGATCCATCAGTAGAGGCTCAGGAAGTTATGGCTTTGATTTATAAAAGTAATGGAATTACAACATATTTTTGATGAGGGGGATGACATAATTCAACAGCATTTCAGCCATTTAAGTTAGACACACTTATGCTGAATAGACTGGAAGGGATACTTGGATATAAACATACTAGCATAGAATGTTATCTAGGTGACCATTGATGATTCTAATAGGAGGGTGAGTGATAGGATGTACACATGTGTTAAATCATTGTGAAGTACATCCAGAAGAGTCTTTATTTCAGGGGGAATAATATATATACATATATATATAGATATAGATATAGATATAGATATAGATATATATCATACATATAGCATTTCTCTGGCATCAACCCCTCTAGTCTTCCTGTCTTAATTAAACAGGTAGACAAACTAAGAGACAATAGGGAAGCTGACAATACAAAGACACAGCACACTTAGGAACAGCACTCAGTATTGGAGACTGCATCTTCACCCTCATCCATCATCACTACAGAAACAGGGATCCAGTGGAACAGTGGATTAGAGCTGGAAGTGATAAGAGATGTTTGAGGAAGATTCTTAGGAAATCCTGAAGATAAGAGGAGAGACAAAAGCAAGAGCAGTGAGGAATTTAAAGCTCAGCACAAAAGAATTCCAGCTGTAGCTATATGTGATTCAGCTCAGCTCCTAGCTAGATTAATATAAAATTGACACAGAAAGCCATTTAACTCAGTTTCTATTACCTGATACACCATGTTCATCTTTCAATGACAACAAAAATTATATAAGGCATGCTTAAGGGTCAGGGAAAGTCTGAAGAGATAAGCAGCAGAAATAGTCTCGATATGACATAGATTTCAGATTTACTAGAAAGTTTTAAATAACTATATATTAAATGCTACATATTATACTCAATGTATTAAAAACTATGTTTTAATTTATTAAAGCCTCCAATAGAGAAGTCATGACACACATTCATGGGTAATATAAGAAGAAACAGAACCATCAATAAACCAAACTTAAATGCTAGAAATAAAAATTTAAAACTATAGAGAAAAGAAATTCTGTAATGGGTCCATAAATACACTGGAGATAGAAAAAGGGTTAGTGATATTAGATAATAATAATTTTGAAATTCCTAACTGATGTGCCAAGAGAAAGAGATCAAGTGAATAAAAAAAAAAAATGTGCAATACAACCACAGTAGGAAGTATCCATTCATAAAGAATGAAATAATATTACACGAAGAAAAATAGCGTGATCTAGAGATCATCATGTTCAAGAGAAATGAGCCATACTCAAAGACAAACACCACACAATCACTCCCATATATGGAACCTAGACTCTAAAAAGCCAAGCTTCAGATAGAAGGGGGGAGTATTTGGGCAGGGTAAAGAGGATAGCAGAAGGAAGCCGGCTAAAGAAAAGGTAATGAGAAGATGGATGTGATCAAGCTATATTATATGAACATATAAAACATCACAATGCAATTCATTATTTTATGCTATTGATAAATGCTAATAAAAGAAAAGATTTAATAGTAAAAGTCCTATATATGAAAACAAAAAGAAAAGGTTTCCTTCTTTGCTCACTGTCATTTATTGGCATGCTTACTAAGCACAAATATATTAAATCTGCTGTTCCAGGCAGTGAGGCACAGACAGAGTTGCGAGTATGACTTGTGAATATTTTCATTGGCTTTCTCCTGTTTGCCCGTTGATGTGGTAGGGGAAGCATTGCTGGATGCTCTCATATCCCTGCAGGCATGTCTAAGGCAGAGCCCCTCAGCAGCCCCAACAGCTGCATATGCTCTTTGTTGGAGAGCTGAGTTTCTACACTATAGATGAGCAATGGGAACCATTCTGTATGGTGATGTGACATCCAAACACCAGTGCTCCCGGGATTTTGGGTTTGTCACTTACACCACTGGAAGAATTGGAGGACCAAAGAGAGCTGTATCAGAAGATTCTCAAAATCAGGTGCCCACTTAACTGGAAAAGATCTGTATTGTTGGTAAGAAGACACTGAAGATTATGAGGTTATTTGAACAGTATAGGAAAACTGACGTGGTTTAAATCATGGCTGACAGAGACACTACAAAGAAGAGAGGCTGATTTTTTACGTTGATGACCATGACTCCATGGGTAAGGTTGTCGCCCAGAAATATCACCTTCCAAGTGAAGACAGGAAGGAGCACAAAGAAATGTAATTTGCCATAGTGACACAACTAGTGGCCAAGCTCTAATATGACATTTGTTTGAAACGCTCATGGAAATCACCCATTTGCCTTGAGAAATTTACTCTTCCTACAGAAAATTCCTCAGATTAACATTGTGTCTTATAGTTAACATTCAATTATAATGTAAAATAATTTCTTCCTTTCCTTCTCCTATTCTTGGTCCTCTTCTTCCATCCAGCCCCTCCCTCCCCTTCTTCCCTTCCTCTCCCCACCTCCCTCTGACCATAAGTAGAAGCAGGAGAGAGGACATATAGACACATTAATGATGCATTTTCATATCTTTGGAGAAAACAGTGAAAGATTTCTAAAAAAAAAAAACTATCTCTAGGGTGGTACTGCTATTGAAAGAACTGGCTACAAATATTCTAAAGAAGGAAGCTGTTTTTGACATGTATAAGGAATTTTTTTAAACAACCATCTCTCTTGTAAGTAATTAAGAACAAGTAATTACATAATTACTTGATTATGTAGCAGCAGTAAAATTTTACAGGAGGTTTCTCACTTAAACTCTAGCCTTATAAAAATAATTGCCACAAGTCAAATTTATTTTCTAAATGCAGCGATTCTTTCCGCATTTAATTTTTGTTCATGTGTGTGTGGCGGGGGGAAGATTTAAGTCTATTTTTGTGTAACGGCCAGAGCCTGAGAAGTGCATACTTTATTAACATATCACTATGTTCAGACCAATTTAAATACTTAGGATGACTCTTCAGGTTACAGTGTGAGACCACCTATATAGGAGATAAAATTATTAGCTGAGATTGAATTCTAAACCATGTCTTCAGTCATAAAGTTGTAAAATCATTAGTTCGATCAGGGTGAGGATATTATTACTTAAGTCAAAAATAGCATTTAAAAGTTCTTAGTTTTCAAAATGTATCGCCAATAGTAACACAGAGAAAGTGAGAAGGTATTCCAAGAGAAAGAAAAAGGAAGAGGAGAGAGAGATAGAGAGAGAGAGAGAGAAAGAGACAGAGAGAGACAGAGACTGGTATGGCTCTATATAACTCCCCTTGTAAGGAGCCTGAGCAGTGTAATATATGTCAGGTTTTTTTTCCTTTTATTTCCTTCTTTCTCTTCTTTTTAAAAAGTAAACTGGCTCATCATTGCAGTTTTTCTCAAGTTCTTAGAACTCTAATTAAAATGTGGTAATTGGTTATGTTACCTCAATTACCATGATGCATGGACATTGATGCAAAGTGACACCAATTGAGTCCCTTGGGTGTTTTACCCTGGGGCCATCCCATTTATTGTGGCCTTATTATTTTCAATTATGTGACTAGATGTGTTGTATACTTTCAAGGCCATTAAATGTGTATGCTTTTTCTGGACACAAAGTTCTATTCTCAGCAGAGCTCTGCAGGATCAGAGCAGAAGGACGAAAACTGTGTGTGTGAAGATAAAACCCCAAACCCTCAATTCACTAAGAATTCAAAGGTAGACTTGCTTGAAACAAGGCATTTCAAAGGAACCTAGGTTATTTATGTTTAGACATGTGCTTGAAAAGCAAGAATGATTTATATTATTAGACAACTCCTGGGCCTACTAAAACAGCGGTCTCATAAGAGATTAAAACTGACGAGAAAACAGATACAAAAGACAAATGTCTTCCTTCTTTCCAGTACTTTTACTTTTTTGCTTGTTTGTTTGCTTGCTTGTTTTCAGACAAGATATTGCCGAGTAGCAAGGCTGGCCTGGAATGTACTATATAGCTCTAGTTTAGGCTACAGTTCTCCTGTCTTGACCTCTAGAGTGCTAGGATAATAGTCCTGTGCCACAATGCCTGGCAAGTTCTCTCTCTCTCTGCCTCTCTCTCCTAAGTATTTAATTGATTTTAGTTTCTGAGAAGTCATTACACAAATGAATTGTATTTACTTCATTTCCTACCCTTCCTCACCCTCCTCCTACTTCTCCTTTACCCTCCTGAATTCATAAGCTCTTCTATAGACAAAAGTTTTTTCCTGCAATGTAGATAAAGCTTTGGGCCTCTTAGCAAGGCTAAGCAAAGCTGTATTGAGTGTCTTTCAGGTGCATATTTTAAGAGATCTGTCCTCAGAATGAACATGAAAATAAGAGTAGTCTGAATCTTGACAGAATGAAGTGTTCCCCAGCAGGAACACTACTGCATTTGTAGGAAGATCTGTGTCTGGGGTTGCTTATTTGTTCTTTATTGTTTTATTCAAGGCCAGTCATATCCTTGGTGGTCACAAACAACTTGCAAACATTCTCCTCAAAAATCTTGGAACAAATCAGGAATTGACCAGTGGCCACAATAATACAGCGTTCTGTCAAGCCATTCTGAAATGATACCTGGATCTTCTCAAGGTTTTCTTTCTGGAAATTAAATTCTCAGATAGCTCAAAGTTGTAGAAAACTTCTGGATTTTTTTCCATCCTTATTTAGCCTGCTATCTCCAAATGGGTATAACATTGGATTGGGAAGCTGAGAAGGAGGTTGTTCCCAACAATCTTCTAAGCAATAAGCAAGGATATGGTAGAAGCATTAAGTATGTTACTTTACATTTATTTGAACAATGTCCCAGTACATTTCTATAAGTATTTCTAAACTAAAATCCTATGATAGACAAAGAGCACATGTTTGGTTAAGTAAATGTGATTACATGATGTGAGATATCCTTCTGTGTGCTGCAAATACGTGTCACTTCTATTGCTTGATGACTAGAGCTGTTTTGGCCAATGGCCAGGCAGAATAGAGTATTTGTAAGTTGCCTTAGACATTTAGAAATGTGTTTATTTTTCTCATGGTAAATTGGAACTCCTATTGTGAAGGAATGACCTTCTTTATACCTTGTGTTGCTTTTTTCTATGAAATCTACTCTGCTTAATGTTAATATACACACTCTACCACTATTTGGTAGGCAGTGTATGTGGAATTTACCCAATTTAACAATTATGTTCTTTTAAATAGTTTTTAGTCCATTTCATTTACAGGGACAATTGATGCAGCAATGTTCAATCTTCATCTTGTCTTTAAAGCCTTATTACATCTGCTTCTTACTTTGTTTTTCTTCTTTAAATGGGGATATAAAAAACGACCCTACTTCATTTCCTTTTGTTGTCTTACTCTAGCTTTGTGTTTTGCTGTATCTTTAAGGTGTTGCAGGTGCATATACACACTTGATCTTATCATAGCCTTCCTTTAAAGGATGCTCTAGTACCTCACATAAAGTAAAAATGGTACAAAGCATCATGACACGTCTGATTCCTGGCCTTTGTGATACTGTTGTACATTTTACCCTCTGTGCTATAAATCCTACCCTGCACTGCTATTATCTTGATTTAAACAGTCTATTAACACTTAAAGAGATTGAGATAATAGGGAAAGTTCTTCTTATTTACTCACAGTTATCATTCCCATGCTCTTTATTCCTTTGCATATCTAGGTTCCTATTGGATGTAAGTTTTGTTTGGTTGATGGCCTTCCCTTAACATTTCTAGCAGTATAGGCATGTGGGCAATGAACACTTTCACTATAGATATTTAGTAACTATATTTCTTTTCCTATTGGAATGTCATTTGCTCTGTGATGGAAATTCTGGGTTATTTTCTTACATTGCTGCTTCACCTCCAGCTCCACCTTTTCAATCTCCGACTTCACTTGTTCCTGATAATAATCTAGCAATCACTCTTCTTCTTGAAACAATCTCATTCTTCCTCTAGCTACTTTGAAGATACTGTCCCACCACTGAGACAGCTGTCTGTGTTAGGTAGTTTTCTTGTTGTTATCTCAAAATGCCTGATAAAGGCAACTTAAAGGGGAGGGATATATTTTCACTGACAGTTTTCAAGTACTACCAGTGATCACAGGGAAGTCTCGACAGTAGAAGCTTGAGGTGAATGATCCCATTGTGTCCAAAGTCAAGAAACAGACAGCAATGCTAGTGTTCAGCTTTCTTTATCCTTTTTTTTAATAAGGTCCAAGATCACAGCATCGGGAATGGAGTCACCCACAGTGGGTAGATCTTTCCACCTCAGTTAACCTAATCAAGATAACTTCCTCTAGGTATGCCTGAAGGCTTGGCAGTGGTGGGACATGCCTTTAATCACAGTGCATGGGAGGCAGAGGCAGGAGGGTCTCTGAGTATGAGGCCAACCTATTCTACAGTGTGAGTTATAGAACAGCCAGGGCTACAGAGAAATCCCATCTTTGGGAGAAATAAAGCACACCCAGGGGACCATGTCCTGGGTTATGTTAGATTCAATCCAGTTCACAAGTGATAGAAACTATCACACTCTTAGTGACATTTTCTAATGTGACTGAATAAGAAGGGGGCATTTCTGGTTTCTTAGAAGCTCCACAAATCATTCTCTTCATTTTTTTTCAGTATGTCCCTTCTGCTAGGGACCTCAAAAGATAACTTTGTTTAGCTCTGGAGCTTCTTGACTGTGGATCTGCTCCCAGGCACCCTGAAGACTTACAGCAAATTACCACATCGGCCTCCCCAAACTTCATGCAGAGCCTGGAAATGTCCTTACACTGAGAAAATAGACTAAGGAGCCCAATAAATCCTTATTAGATAAGAAAGGAAGTATTCTTACAAAGGTATTCCTATAGAAATATAATGACTCTCAGAAGTACATAGTTACACTGATGCCTGGATGAAAGAAATTCATGTACTCACTTTTTCAGGAAATATCCATCAATAGCCTATGTATGTAAAATATATTGCAAATCTTGGAAATATAGCAGTAGAAATCCTTATTCATAATCAGGAGATGGAGGGGGTGGGGGCACATGATTAACAAGGATACAGGCCACTTGTAGACCTTTGACTCCTGGCAAAGGTCACCCCTTACATTACTGAAATACTTACTTGATGATAAAAGCAACTTCTCCTCACTCAACAGCAGAGCCAGAAGAAGAGGAATAGCCCCAATACAGCAATCCCGTGTTCACCCCATTGTTAGCCTCAGTCCACTCTCCATTTCTCCACTTCTTTTGTGAGAGTAACTTTCAATTTTTTTATCACAAGCATCCTTATTTGCTACCTCCATCATTCCAAGTCCCCTGATTAAGAGAGACGTTTTTCCTCTGCAAGTTATATAACCTCTCTCGAGTAGCTCATGCTTCCAAGAAGCAACTTGTCTTCACTATAGACATAAGTAAAACAAACCAGAGGATTGGGAAATGGCTCAGCAGATAAGAGAGTGTTTGCTGTGCAAGCAAGAGGACCAGAGTTCAGATCCCCAGCACACATGTAACAGTGAGCCCTGCCTATAACCCCAGTACTGTGAGGGATGAAAACAGAAGGCTTACTAGGGCTTGCTGATTGCCAACTTAGCTCTAGAGTCTGTGAGACCCTGTATCAAGGGAAGAAGAGAGTTGTCCTCTTCTGGCTTTCCCACAATACTCTTACCTGCATACTCACATGCACAAATCCTCATATATGACATGAGTGGGCACTTATGATCACACACACACACACACACACATGCTCACACTCCCATCCCTCCCTTCTTCCCCCCCCACACTCATTCACACAAGCACATATCCATTCCCTACATCTACTTTGTAGAGTCCAATTCAGCATTCCTGATCATATGATTCATAAATCCTGAAAGAGAATTTGTTTTGCCTTTGCCAAACCAGTTGAATGATCTAAAAATGCCATAACTTTTCCTACTGTCCATGGCGCTAAGTCTCACTATCATCACCACAAAGAAGAGAAAGGGTAACAACATTTACTGTCTTTACAAACATGATCAAAAATAAAAGGAGGAGGAGAGAGAAAGAAAGAGAGAGAGAGAGAGGGAGGTAGGGAGGAAGGATGGAGGGAGGGATGGAGGGAGGGAGAGGGGAGGGAGGGAGGGAGGGAGGGTGGAGGGAGGAGGTAGGGCACTGGAAGCAGGACTGATGGGGACAGTTGTACAGATGGCATTAACTCCTCATTAAATGGAAAGACCAACAATAGATATTCAAACAATGAAACTGTACACAGGGTACACACAATACTCCATGCACTCAGGATATTAATCTACCTCCTAGCAAAATATCCATGGAGTATTGTGTGCTTGGTGAATATGTCTGGTAAAGGAATAAATGAAAGAATTAATATTCTCAGTGGAAAGAGTAACTAAAATGTATATGTAACTTAAAAAAAAAAAAAGACAATGAGATGCACTAAAATGCCTTCCAGTAAAGTGAGCAACTTTCTGTTACGATGAATGGAGTTTTGGTTAGTGGGTGGTTATGCCTTTAGTTTGCAAGGAAACATATACAATGAAAATATTGCCCAAGCCTAAGGGTGTGTGTTTGTCAAAAAAAAGGAGAGAGAGAGAGAGAGAGAGAGAGAGAGAGAGAGAGAGAGAGAGAGAGAGAGAGAGAGAACCAGTTTTGCTGGGAATGATACTCACAGATTCTTTTCCCATCTTCTTCTGTAGCCGTGTTTGCCACTGGACAGCTTGCATGACGATGGCTTCCCACCTTCTTTCAAGGTTTACAATGATCAGCTGCATGGGCTGGTGGTCCGCATTCAAATTGCAGGTGTCCCGGTCATCCAGAAGGTGCTGGCACAACCGCAAAATGGAGGCCACCCCTCTACGGCGCTGCTTGATCTCATGACAGAGGGACTGCAAGACAGAAAAAAAAAAAAACCCAGTTTGTATGAGTTTGTAAGACTGACTTTCTAAATACATGAGATAATCACTTCCACCATAATTTCACATTGTAGGAATATGCTCATCTTTGAAAACTAAGGCAAGAAGAAGGGACCTACAGTTTCCTTGAGATTGGTAGCCTCTAATACATAGTTAATGAATGTTAGGTAAATAGACAACCTGTTTCCTGTTTCCCTTTCTACTGATATATGTTTCCAAAATGGAAGATCTTGCCTTCACATCCAGGTATATGCTGAAAAAAAAAATCACTTAGGCCATATGAATTACAGACAAACAGACTGATGGGTATTGGTTCAAGGTCAAAGGAAACACAACATCATATAAAAAGTGTAATTATTCTTCTAAGTGTACCCCAAAATTCTTTGGAGGGAACAAGTTCATTATTTTATTGGTAAAAATTAACAGAACTGCAAAGAATTTTCATATGTAAACTCTATTATCTAAAAAACAGTGGGCAATATTTCTCTTCTAATGCTTGATTAACAAAGCAATAATGTTCCTAAAACAGAAATCAAGATACTGGGCTATTACTGCACAATTTGCTGGTTGCTCTGTTTATTTTAATAGACACCCTCACCATTTAAAAAGGATATGCATGCATCAAAATTGCATTTTGCCTCTCAGAAGCATTTGTATTGCTGTGCTGACCCTAAGCTGAACGATTGAAACAATATAGTGGGTACACATGTCTAAAAATATTATATCCTTTCTTTGCCTACGGATAGTGTGTAAGTGATATTCTAATTCAAAGCCTTCAGGAGAAATGATGGTTATACCCACAAACATCACTGAATTACTAATCTCCTTCTACTGCCACAATTGGACTGTTCCAACAGTTAGCAGATTGCTTATTAATCAACAAGGGTAAACAAGACAATGCAATTTCATTTAGTGTGAGGGTTTTAGTGCCTGAAAGTATTTGTGCTTAAAATGTTAATCTAGATAAGGCTTCATTAGAAGAAGTCTTAAGATGATTAAGTGCTGTTCACTGAATTGTGCATGGAGTAGCAGTAGTCGATCAGCAGGTGGACATTCCATACAGATGTCCCACTTACTAATATAATGCATGCTGTATCCATTTAAACGACCCTAACTCGGTAATAGCTGGAATTCTATTATTTCTATAATGAGAGAACCTGTACCTTTAATATTTCTGAATTTTAAATGAGGTGAATGACAAATTCTCAAACCTCTATTTATGGCAAAATATGACTAGGAATTTTATTATTCACATCTTACTAGAGCAGCTGTTTCAGCTAGGTCTCCTGAACCAATCCTTATTTATTTTCCTAGGGTACATTACTATTTTCCTATGTAACTCCCGATACCACCCTGCCTCTGACAAATTCCTTTACTGATGCTACTCTCCAGCTCCGTGCTGAGGACAGGAAACCCCTAGACAAGCAAAGGCAAACTTATATATATGCCTAAGAGGGGGATTGCCAGGTCCTGTGGTAAACTAATTCCCATTTTCCTGAGGAACCGCCATACTGATCTCCAAAATGGCTGTATGAGTTTGCACTCCCACCAGCAGGGGAGGAGTGTTCCACTTTCTCCACATCCTCTCCAGCATAAGCAATTATAATGTCACCTCTTCCAGAAGTTCTCCCAGCTAACTTTTCAACCCCCATCCTTACTCCCACCATGAGACACATGTAAGCATGCACACACCCACTCACAAACACACAAACACAAACACATACATGCAAACACACTCACACATTCTCTTACTTCAACTTGTTCTCTTAATCTACAATTGTCAAGTCACCCAAATGATGAAGTCCTCCTAATATCTACCAAATTTTGGCTCAATATTGATATGCACAAAAGTTTTATAGCTGTGGCCAATTGAAATTGGGTCAAATGAGACCTAAAACTGTGAATATTGATGATTTGGGGTTTTGAACTGTGATTAACTTGTCAAAAGAAAAGGGCTTAAAGAAAAAAATCAGGAGATGGTTTTGATGGAACTGGATTTTGTAACCCTCTCTGTAGTACAATAATAACTGCATATCTATTAGCCATCAAAGAGCCTCAAAGTTCTTAGCTGAGGGAGAAAAAAAGCATAATGAATGGCACTGAAAAATATGTGTGGGGTTAGCTCAGGCCGCATTGGCAAATCAGCTTAGATGGGCTTCACTCACCTCACAAAACCCTCAAATAGGCTATTTAGGATGTAATAAATGTTCATGAAGATTATTGACCATGATTTTTGAAAGTATTGAGAATCTGTATATCCTGAGAATCTGCTGCTACATCTTAATGCAGGCCAGTCAGGATAAATCAGCACTTGAAAAACTACATACAAAAGCAAGGATGAGAAAATGGGTCACCGCTCATGCACCGCAAAAATGAAAGGTTGAGTTCAAATCCCTACCATCCGGTTAAACAACAGGCATAGCTATAGGCACCTGTAACCCCCCAGTTGAAAGAAAGAAACAGGTAGCTCCTGAGAGCTCACTTACCAGACAGCCTAGCTGAAGTTGCACTAGGGTTCAGAGAGACCCTGTCTCAAGCAAAGCATTAAGACAGAACAATAAAGACATCTGATGTCCTCTTCTGGCCTCATGGGTAAACACAAAGGTGCATATATCCTCATGCTGAAGTGAATTCACCAGACACGTACACCATAGCCCCCCTCACAAATACACTTCTAAAAATTTAAACTACAAAAGCAGGTACTGTTAACATTTTAGTATCTGATTGTTTTATTCTCACAATTCTGCAGTTTTCACTTTAAATATCTTAAGAGTTTAGTTTACATTCTAGATTAAATATTTTCCCATGTGAACTGTTCAAAGAAAACCAGAGAATTTTTTTATACCTAACATTGTTTCAATAGTTCTTTATACCTAGAGACAGTTGATAACATTCTCCTACATAAATATGTTTCCCTGACAACCATCAAAATGTATTTATTTATAATCACACATACTAAATAAAATCAGTGGTTTGTTGGCAATATTCCTTAGAATCAGTATTCTACATTATTTTTTATAATAAACTGAGATACACATTCCCCATATGTACTGAGAAATGTTAAATATAACTAACAGTAGCAAAGGATTATTATTATCTTTTTGCCTTAGATTTTAAAGAAACACATTTTAAAAGACAGAAACTACAGGAAGTAAGTAAGGTATAGAATAAGACAAACATCCTTCCATGAGCTCCTCAAATCTGTAAATATCTTCTAGTTGCTGGGCCTTCTTTCTGTAAAGGAGGATTACACAGTGAGCAAGTCAGTGTTCCTTCCCTTAAGGAGCTGAGAGTCTCTTAAGAGATGAACTACATAAATAAGCACAGTGCTGTGTGTGTGTGTGTGTGTTTGAGAAAGAGAGAGGGGGGAGGGGAGGGGGAAAGAGGAAGGGAGAAAAAGTATGTGAGAATAAAAGAGAGAGACAGAAAGACCAACTAATGTGTTCAAGCAGTTGCTGCTGGGGGTTCATCCATCTTTAAGGAAAGGTCAGGAGCAAGGTGGTCTAATGTGAGTAATAGCAGGTGTGGGGTAGAGAGCCCAGAGACATGTTAATATGGTACACAAACAAGGGGCCTTAAATGGTAAGGAGTGCTTACTGTGATTGGGGGAAAACTGAAGTATGAAGTAGCTGGAAAGGTGAGGGGCATAGAAACATTCAGAGCATTGTCCTTACAGACAATTATGAAGCATGCTCTATGAAATCCTACTGGTTCCAATGCATACTTACAGCCCCTTCTTAAAATACAATAAGAAGAGGCAGAGAAACAATTTTTAAAAGGAATTTCAATGTGTCTAAGACAGGGATTCTAAATGGTCTAGCATTTTTCCAGCACATCTTTATCAGACTCTTAGTGTCATCTCCCATTAGAACTGTCCTGGTAGCTACTCTACTCTTCATAACTATCTCTTTTATTTATTTTTATAAAGTTCCCACCAAGTTTTGTCCTGTTTCTAAAAAAAAATCAACTTTATGATAAACATGGAAAACCTAAAACAAATAATCAAACTTCCACAATTCGAGGCTGAGAAGTTATCCCCTTTCCCTGTAAAACAATCAGATGTCCAACACACCGAATGCATTTGTTTGAAGGTCACATAGTAAGACAGCTGCTAACAGGATAACAGCTTTTCTCCTACAGTCATACACTGCTTATCTGATTTTTAATTCAGCAATGGCAATATGCATAGTTTTTGGAAGGAAGTGCTTTGTTGTGTATGTTTCCTGACTTAAGTCAATTTTTTCATGCATTATAAAACAAAACAAAACTTCTGTTTTCCTTTTGTGATATAGGGATTTGAACCCAGAGCCTCACAAATGGTAACCACGTGTTCCCTATTCTCCGCCAAGCCTAAAAAGACATTTTTCATTGGCTTCAGACTTTTAGCAGCATTAAAGGGAAGACTTTGAATGTCAATGCCTCCTTCGTCACTGTGTTAAACATTTGCTTCAATGAAAACATATTATACAGAGAAGTCACATTTACTTGTATGCACACATTCTTAACAACAAACAAGTATTATCTACCTCACAAAATGCAAATGAATGTAAATAAACATGCAATAAAAGAACAAGTATAGTTATTACAGGAACTATCATATTACAAACATGTGCTAAATAAAGGAAGAGTAATAAGAAGGAAAAAAAATAGTTCAAAAATCCCCCAAACTAAGCATGTGTTGAACACGAAGAAACAAATCTAACTGGAGAAATTCTAAAGCATGTTATCTTTAGTATCTCTCTTGTAGTTTTTACTCAACATGTTAATTCTACTGGGTAGGTCAATATGAACTAAGTGTTGGGATGCTAGTGCATCTGTTAAATGAAAAGAGCTATAAAGGAATGCTTATGAAGGTGAACATTACTTCACCGTCTATATTGATCAACTATTTAACAAACTATAGTGAGTACATATATGACAAGCACAGGAATGAGAGAACAATCTGCGAACATGACACTTGGCTGCCTTCAGCATAGTGTGAGTGAAACAACAGAATGAGAAAAGAATAGCAACATACAGTTGTGTTCTAGTTTAAATATCATTAAATAGCATCAGGAGGGTGGATCTCTTTTCAATGGTTTTCTAAACCCCTGCCTATAGGTGTTTGGTCTGTGAACCTATAACGTTGGCCACACCCCTCTGGGTGTGGCTTCAAGAGTAAGAAAGCTGATGCTTCCTATACCTATGAGGTTAGTCAGACATAGATATTTGATCTTCAAATGCTTCAAAGACCTACAGAATATGACATTTAAATGTTTTAATATTATTATGCCATTGACATGAGACTCAATTGCTCCTGACAGTACTGAGCTATTCCTGAGAGTATGTTGGGCTCTGATGACACTCCATCTGGAGTTCATTCTCTCCTCAGTTATTGGTCTCTCGGGCAAAGAACTGCCCCCACCGCATCTGCTGACTTTAGATATGCTGTTCTAACCGAGCTGGCAGGAGATAAACTTAAAAAAGACTGCTGAATCCTGCCAAGTCAGAGTAAGACAGCTTCTCATGTTTCTTGCTTCTGAGACAGTCCATCTGATACTTTAGGCCTTAGCCAAAGTTGGTCACCCCAATGCTGCTGTGTGACCTTGGGTGACTGCACATGTGGCCTGCTGTTTCTGTCTTCACTTGCACCTTTGGAAGTTGCACACTTACCTACCCTAGTATTGTTATTTTCCTTCTCAGGTCTTTGATGAGGTTGAAGACTAGACAGTCATAGCAATATCCTCTCTTATCTTAGACAAGATTTAGACTTTTCAGATTAGGACTGCTATCAGAGTAATCTCTGTTATGCCTTTACCCTGATACTGGACATGTAGTATATATCTATTGCTCAATGTTGCTCTTGCTGATAGTAGGTTTTAATTTATGTATGTTTACCTTTCCTTTTCCTGGAGTACACTTGACATTTTTATCATTGTTTACAGTTTTTACATCAGACTTGAAATCCTCTTTAGACTAAAGGGAGAACTGTAGGCATCTGGTCTGCGAACCTGTAATGGTGGCCACACCCCTTTGGGTGTGGCTTCAGGTGGATGGAAGCAGAAGGAGAGAAGCTTGAGGCATGGCTTTCCTTCCCTAGGTCTTTCTGGTGGGTTGGTTGATTCTGTAGGAAGGCAGGAAAACACTCCTGCAGTTCTTTGTATTTTTCTGTGTAATTGGTCCCCAATAAACACCTATTTATTATTTCTCTTTAGTTTAGCGAAGTCATTACACCCTCACCATCACCTGCTTATGTTATTATTTATTTATTTTTTAACTTTTGGACGCTTCCCATTTTACCCTTTTGATTTCATAGGGTGGTAATTTTATTCCTATTTGCTATATGTCGTAACATTTCCAGGAACAGAAATCTTCAGGAAATCAAAAAGTAGTTGCATCACCCAGGTACTTAGAACTGCAAATTCTTCCCAATCATCTGCTGCATGTCTATAATTCCAGATAGTCAAGAGGCTGAGACAAGGGGATAGTAAGTTTGGGGTCAGCCTGAGATAAATAGCAAATTTCAGGTCAGGTGGGGCTACAGGGTGAGGTAGTATCTCAAAGACAGAAACAAAACAAAGCTAGCTTGCAGATTCTGTAGTATCACTCACATCTGTATGAATCAAGGACTCTAGGGCCAGACACAGTGAGCCACAGCTTAACAAAGACTTACAAGTGACTGCAATCTACAGTTTGAGAACTCTACTATACACAAAGCAGAGTAAACTGTACAAATCAGAGATTCTACTTGAGTAATTTGTTTTTAGAAACATAAAAATACAGGCTCTAAATTCTGATTCTGATAATTGAAACTAACACTGTTGCAGAAGCAAATTCTGACTGCTTGATTCCAGGTCACCGTCAAGGAGGTAAGTTTGGCAAAGGCTGTACACAATGGATATCAGCTATGTACCAAAGACTGTACTTTCCATTACAGGATTAACGCTGGTGGACAACAGGCATCCCACAAGACGTGGAGCTTATAAAACAACTGATTCCTCCAAGGGAGATCTAGAAACAAAAGGCAAAGGTTTCTGATAACACCCGATTCATCAGGACGCTGTAAGTATAAGTAAGGCAAGGGAAGGGAGTATACCCTGCAAATGATGAGGTCATGACTCACATGCGCTGTTTTCCTACGCAATGTTGGCACTTGACCTGGAGAACAAAAAGGTTCTGGGAGAGTCTGGCTAGAGCTTGCAGGATTAGAATGAGGCATCTGAAGGTTGGAAGGTGGAGGAGAGGAATGGCATTATAGAAGAAAAGTTGAAAACCTCAAGTTTCACCACATTTTCAAAAATCTAGAAGTTAATGTAGAGTAGGATGATAAATAATTACTAAATTATTATCCACCTGCCCCTGTGTGCCAAGCACTTTTCTCAGTGATAAATACAACAGTATATAAGGTATGTACTTTTGCTTTTATAGAATTTACATTCTAATTTGTCTGTGTGTAGATATGAGGCCAGAACTAAATGTAAAGACACACAAAATCATAATGTAATAGGAACTGTCCAATAAAACCAGTGTACTTTAGATTGGGATCGTCAATAAACTTCTTTGAGAAGACATCCTATAATATGTACAAATATAAAAGTGATGTAATTTAATGCTCTGATGGTAAGTTTTGAGATAGTGTTCAAATCAAGAATAATTTTATGTCATAAAAGACTTGTTTAGTGCCTGGAAAAATGGCTTGGCAAATATAAGCAGCTCCCATACAAGCCTGATGATTTGGGTTAAATTCCAGACCCTAGGTGAAAGTAGAGAACTCTCTCCCAGAGACACCCTGTAACATTCACATCCAAGCCTTGGTGTCAGCCCCCACCCCTAAATACAAACCTACTCACTTCCCCCACACACATATCATAAGCATATATTCACATATATCCACAAATAATAAAAATTTAAAAAATTTAAAACTTGTTTTATGATTAATCAAAGAGTGCTTAAGAATTGGGAGATTATTATCATTGTACAACCCCGGGCCAGCGAAAGGACCAATACACTTATAAATGCAAAGTTAGGACAGTTTGTTTTTCTAAGGTAAGAGCTAAAAGGCCTACTGGGGTAAAGTTATTAATACAGATCTATAAACTTCATTCTATAGACCAGTTATTTTCTCTAGGATAAAAACAATACAGTCCAATTTTAATATAGGAGATTGAGTCGGGGAAAGAATAGAGGAGAGCAAGAAAAGAGATACCATAATAGAGGGGGCCATTATAGGTTTTAGGAAAAATCTGGAACTAGGGAAATGTCCAGAGATCTACAAGGGTGACTCCAACTAACAATCTGAGCAATAATGGAGAGGCTACCTTAAATGCCCTTCCACAATAATGAGGTTAACGATTACCTTATATGCCATCCTAGAGCCTTCATCTAGAACCTGATGGAAACAGAAGCAGACACTCACAGCTAATCACTAGCTGAACTCCTGGAATCCAGTTGCAGACAGGGAGGAGTGATGAGCAAAGGAGTCAAGACCAGGCTGGAGAAACCCACAGAAACAGCTGACCTGAACAAGGGAAGCTCATGGACTCCAATCTGATAGCTGGGAAACAGCATAGGACCGACCCAGTTTCCCTGAACATGGGTGTTAATTAGGAGGACTGGGCAGTCTATGGGGCCTCTTGTAGTGGATCAGTACTTATCCTTATTATACAAATGGACTTTGGGAGCCCATTCTACGTAGAGGGATATTCCCTCAGCCTAGACACATGGTCGAGGGCCTGGGCCCTGGTACAAATGATGATATGGCAGACTTTGAAGACTCCCCAGGGAAGGCCGCACTCTTTCTGGAGAGCAGAAAGGGGATGGGATGGGGGTTGGTAGGAGGAACAGGGGAGGATGGGAGGGTGCAGGAACTGGAATTGACATGTAAAACAAGCTTGTTTCAAATGTAAATTTAAAATATTATCAAAAAGAAAAATAAAAAACATAAGCAGAAAAGTATACAGAGAAACACTGATCTTAAAGAATTGAGACAGATACAGAAAATGAAGACTACTAATTATATATAATTATCACAGTGATGTGGTTCTTATATGGCTTATGAAATTGTCACATACAGCACTGATAGCATCAGTGCAAAAATGGAAGACTTGCCATACAGATGACAATCATATACTGCACCAAAGATAACCCCGTTGATCAATATATCTGAATAAATGTAAAATAAAAGCAATGTCATATGTTCTTGAGGTATTTCACCCAAATTCACTTGAACATAAAATATAATCATTGGGATTGCTTATCATTTGTTCAAGCACTATTCTGTACAGTATTTTGTGGGCTATTTTCACTAACTCCATATACCAGTGATCAATTATTTTGTGTATATTTTAACATCCCCTCTGTGTGTGTCTGTGTGAGTGCCCGTGTGTGTGTGTGTGTGTGTGTGTGTGTGTGTGTGTGTGTGTGTGCATGCACATACCACTGTATGTGTGTAGAAGTCAAAGGACAATTAGCAGGCATAGGTTTTTTCTTTCCACAATGTCAGGACATGGGGTTGGACTCAGATCAGCAGGCTTGACAAGAAGCACTTTTATTCACCTTGCCAACTTCTTGCCCCTTTCTATAATTTTGTATGGTTGATACATTCAGTGGTCAAAAAAGCATGGAAAATGGTAGATGGGTAAGTAGATGATAGATAGTCAGATGATAGACTGATTTACAAGTGAGAAAATGGTGACATTTAGAGTTTAGTAAACAGCAATTCAACTTACAAGCATCGAAGGCAGAATTTTAACCCAGGGAGGTGGAATTGAAAATTGCCTCAGGAAAAATGCTGACATTTAAGAAGAAAGCTGGAAAGGCTTGTAAGATCTCTACATTCTATAACTCTCCTGCCCTAGGCTTTTTACCAGAAGTGACTACAAGCATAAAGCTATTGTTAAGAGGCAACAACTTCAAACCTTTACGAGTCCAATCTTCTACCTGTTTGGAGGTCTTCAAATATATAAAAATGTGTAAAGCATGCTATGTAGTGGCATCTTGCCTGTGAACCTGTAATTGTGGCCAAACCCATTTGGGCATGGCTTCAGGGGGATGAAAGTGGAAAGAGGGAAGCTTGAGGTGTGGTCTTGCTTGTGCAGTCTCTTTCTCTTGGGTCATCTGCTCCGATAAGAAAGGCAGAGAAGTGTTCCTGTGGTTCTTTATTGTTATCTTTGAAGAGAAAACTGACTCTAGAGAAATATCCAGAGACCTAAAAGACTGACTCCAACTAACAATCTGAGCAACAGTGGAAAGGCTACCTTAAATGCCCTTCCTTGATAATGAGATTGATGACTAACTTGTCCACCATCATAGAGCCCTCATCTAGTAGCTGATGGAAACAGAAGCAGACACCTACATCTAAACACTGAGCAGAACTGGAATCCAGATGCAGAGAGGGAGGGCAAGACCAGGCTAGAGAAACACATAGAGACAGCTGACCTGAACAAGGAGGAGCCAATGGGCCCCCAGATTGATAGCTGGGAAATCAGCATTGAATCGTCTCAGACCCCCTGAACATGGGTCTCAGTTAGAAGGCCTAGGCAGTCTAAGGGACCTCTGAAAGTAGAATCAGGATGTATCCCTGGTGCACAAAAGGACTTTGGGAGCACATTCCCCCATGGAGGGATACTCCCTTAACCTAGAGACAGGAGGGAGGGCCTAGTCCCTACTCTAAATGACTTGACAGATTTTGTTGATCCCTCCTGGAAGGCATCACCCTCCCTGTGGAGTGGGGGTGGGGTAGGAGGGTGGCCAGGGGTATGGAAGGAAGGGAGAGAGGGAAAGAGGAAGAGAGAAAGAGAGAATTGGGATGGATATGTAAAATAAGAAAAAAAAAACCAATATTATAAAAAACTTTATCTTGGTCCAGTAAAATCATTCCACCCTGTCCTTCAATGCAATACTTGAATCTAACATGGTTTTGATAATGTAGATTGAAACATATATATATCATCGACTGAACAAGTATGTATGAAACATCTATTATAATGGACACTGTATTAAGTGTCTGTGATTTGCCAGTAAACCAAGCAGACAATGCCTTCTTATCTCTTGAGCTAGATAGTCCATCTCATAGTGGAAGTGCTTCCTTTTCTGAAAAAGATGTATGTTACACAGATGATAGAGAGACTAAATGAAGATAGAAAATGTCCTTTAAATAAGTGATTATTAGTATTCACAGAGAGTCAATAATTCTTTCAGTCCCAATTGCGCAATCCTAGCCAAATGTGTGCACAACCATATATGTCATAGAAATGTAACATAAATTTACAACTTAGAAGTACAAATAATTATTCAAAATAGACAAAATTTAGAACATGGCAAATGGCATATGATTGATGATTTACATATTTTAAATAAAATAAGCGATTCTGGATATTTTAACTGGTTCCAAATTTCTAAAACAATGTTAGCTACTATAGAGAACCAAGCTCAATATTTAATCTATATTGAAGCTAAATATTCTATAAGCATGCAGCGGAGTGCAAAAAATAGCAATTGAAAAATGACATGATTAAATGGCACGACATGCAATCATTTGCTCTCAATTATATCAATGTATCTTCTTCACTTCTAGGAGGCAGGCAGAAATATTGTTTTTTAAATGCCTCTATTAAATTGGTCACCAATAATAAAATAGATGAGAGTCCTAATAAGCTCATTTACATAGCATACATCACACCACAAAACTCTTCTCGCCAAACAGTTCTGCTCCTAGATTTGTCTCCTGCATGTCACTAGTCTTTGCTACATTAGCAGATTTTAAAAGCACAATACTGCCTTCAGGACCATTTGTAGAAAAATGTTTATGAAACTTTTCTAGTTAACCCTTGGCAGGATCCTTATTGCTAATTATGGAAAAGGTATTGATATAATATCTTGGCTGTCACATTCAATTATGGTGATGGTAGAGGCAGAGACTTGGTGTGACATTTTGGAAATATCATCTAATTGCAAGTCAGAAACAGAGAATGACAGTTTTAAGTAGATTATAACTCCTTTCAAAATAGTGAAGTGGTTTGTTTAATATAAAAGCTATATTTTAAAAATAGTACTAAAGCCTTCTGAATTAGTTCACCAAGCACATCTCTACCAGTTCCTTGGAGAGGAGCTGCGTGGCGTGCCAAGAGTGTTGAAATTATGCATGGTAATTTAAGTCTAGATTCAGACACTGAGCTTTTTCTTAGAACCATATAAAAATATTTCCAATAATAATTGTTATTTTTAAGAAAATCCATCTCCCCTCTGTTCTTTTACCTGCCCAATAGAAAAGCTGGGTGATAGCCTTATTTCCAGGGCCTGGCTTTTCAACCTAGAAGTGATCTCAAATTATCTTGCTAGCTAATATGCTTACTAAACAATCTACATCACTAAGGATTGCCACTGTGACTTCATGCAGACCCATGAATGGATGTCATTACTAAGTCTTAAACAAATATTCATAATGATGTTTAATAAATTATGCCTTCATTTGTTATAAAATATATTGATTTTAGGTAGAAGCAACCATTTCTACTCCTCATACTGCTACAGTTGTAGATCAAACTACTACAAGCATTCCAAAAATGTTAACCCTCACTGATTGCCCCTTAAAGCCGCCGTGCATCCTCTGTGGTAATTCTTTAATTTCTTTGTTACTTTCTCTACACTAGGTTAAGTACTTTTTAAACATGTTTGTTTTCAGAGAAAAATTCAGTAGTTGTGTATTTAGTTCATATTCACATGTAATTAGTAATATGTTATAAACCTCCTTTTCTAAATTAAAAACACTATTAAAATTCTAGACATACAAAACAATATGAAGATTAAGTTACTCTACAGGAAACTATAATAGCTTACAGATTGCCTGTATCATTACTAAAATGCCAGTATCTATTACAGAGTCTCCCTGGAATAAAGAATGCACTTTTGGCAATAATCTTTTAAAAACATGTCCATTATTGTTAAGATGCTAAACTATTCTGCAATTACAGAAAGGAAACTTCTAACAATCAGGAGGAAGAGTGTAGGGTGATGAAACTTAGCCATTAGAACGCTAAACACAGTTCCTTAAACTCCCACAGTCACTCTTTCATAAGCAGAGAAGGGGTAATTATAATAGATTTTTTACATAATTGTATTTTGAAACCTATTTACAATGCCCAGTGAGGCCTCCTGTCTCATAGATTCCATGGCAAACATTTTAAAGCAATGCTGGGTAGATGGAGGTGGTTTTCTTCTCTCATTTTCTGTTGGTCCCAGCTACCTAAAATCATGTCTTCTTTTTAACAGATCTTTAGATCGAAGGGTAGGTACACAAGGCACTCTGGAGGGAAAGGAAGAAAGACTGTGGTGTGACAAGTTATAGGACAATACTCCCATGTAGCAAATTCCATGACAAAGAGCCATCATAAATGTCATATCTAAAAAATGACATAGTTTCAAGGAGAAAGCTAGTGAACATGTGAGTCATGGGAGCCAAGAGAAGTTCCTGGGAATAACATGGAACACGCTGGCCACAGGAATCATGAGACCATATTTACTTTCATATCTTGCTTAGCCCCAAGCCACCATATGTTCCTTACTCTTCCATCCACAGGAGAGTCAACTATTCTCTACCTCTTCTTTGTTTTGAGCCATATTTTTCCAGACTTAACTGTGGCTTCTCATGAAGACACTCCTGAATTCACCAGACTTACTGTTACTTGAAGTGAAACATCCAGGCACTATTTTAGGAAAACAGTCCTATTATTCCAGAATCCTACAGATGGAAAATAAAAGGATTTAAGAACACGAATGGTAAAGCAAGAAAGAAGGAAGAGGCAAGCTAGGGGGAAACATCTCCAAGAAAAAGGGGAAAGGTGCTGAGGAGAAAAATTCCACAATAGAAAACTTCTTCTTCACTCATTTAGTCCTCCTTAACCAGAAGAGGTAGAGGTATAGACAGCATTAGTCAACTTCAGATTCCCTACATTATATTTTAGCACATCTAAAATAAATAGAACATTTTCCATGTGAGTTTGGATCACGTCTAATTTGCTTCTTAACTTTTCATTTTGCATTGGATGTGGAAATGCAGTTCTTTATTTTAATATTTAAGATTTTAAATCAGTTTTCTGTATTCTCACATATTCAGTAATGTTAACTGCACTCTTGGGATCATTTGAAAATTTAACTCACAAGTAATACCAAGTCATGCTTCCATTATCCTAAAGGTGGTAGAGAGATGCTAAGTTTTTAGCTAACTTATAAATTAACTTAGTTCAAAACAATAGCCCAATAGCTTTAACAGCTAAAACAAAGTAGAGTCTGGAAGTCTAGAAACCTCTGCTAAAGAAAGATAAGCTTTCTTTTAAAGGAACTGCTTTCTTTATTTTCTGGAAGGAGGTACCTCATATCTTTCTGCATTCTCCTCCAAAGAGAACTGAATACACAGGGAATCTCTTCTAGGTGGGATGCAAGATGCTATTCCATTTGACATTTTGGTATAAGCTGTCTAGTCACAAAGGGGTTTTAGCTTAACATCTGAGAAGCCATTTGGAATGAGGAAGAAACCGCATCTGTGATTGTTTCCTAGTTCAACAAAACTCAGCTTTGTCACCTTAAATAAATCACAAAATATGCCCACTCAGTAATCTTCCTCTGAGATGTAACTATCCTTTAGCTGCTAACATCTTCTAGCTATAGATATTACATAATCTTACACTCTGGAAAAATATAGCATGGTGGCTCACAATGGCTTTGAAAATATTAGAAAGTAAACTTTGACTATCAAATAAGTTACAAGGTAGTCATCGTTTCTCATCATGAATCATAGAGGTACTGTAGTATCAATTTATTACTTTGCCCTTATCATTTTCACTGCTGTGGCTATAACTATACAAAGCTGCTTTATCTGGATAAGTGTTCTATGCTGGTCAGTTTTATGTCAACTTGACACAAGCTAGAGTCATTTAGAAGAGAGAATCTCAGTTGAGAAAATACCTCCACTAGACTGACCTATGGGCAAGCCTGTGGGGACATTTTTTTTTTCTTTTTTTTTGACTGATGGTTGATGTGAGAGAACCCAGGCCAACTATAAGCTGTGTTGCCTCTGGATGGTGATTCAGAGTGTGGTAAGAAAACAGGTTACGTATCGAGTAAGCTGTGAGTACACCAGTAAGCAGAACTCTTCCATGACTTCAGCATCTGCCCTTGCCTCTAGGTTTCTCTGCCCTGTTTGAGTTCCTGTCCTGATTTCCCTCAGCAATGGACTGTTGTTACCTGGAAGTATAAGGTAAAATAAACCTTTTCCTCCCATCTTAGTTACTTTTCTATTGCTACAATAAAACACCATGGCCAAGGGAAATTATAAAAGAAAGCATTGGCTTACAGTTTCAGATGGTTAGTGTCCTTGACCAGCATGTCTGGGAGCATAGCAGCAGGTAGACAGGGAAGGAACTAGAATGATAGCTTACAGCTTGATCGACAAGCATGAAGTAGAGAGAGGTAACTGAGAATGGCTAGGCTTTTGAAACCTCAATGCCCATCCCCAGTGACAAAGCTTCTCTAGCAAGGTCGCGCCTCCTAATGTTTCTCTAACAACTGGGGAACAAATGTTCGAGCATTGTTGAGACCATTCTCATTCAAGCTACTGCATTTGACTCCCTGTCCCACATACATTTATTGCCTTACAATACTGAAAATTGCATTTAGTACAAATTCCCCATAGGCTTTCACAGTCTCAACACAGTTTCAAAATCCAAAATCTCTTTTGAGAATAAAGGATATCTCTTAACTGTACCCTCCTGTAAAATAAAAATTAAAAGCAAATGACACACTTCCACCCTACAATGGCACTTAATATATATTACCATTCCAAAAGGAGAAAGGGGGGCATAGTGAGGAAAGGCTGGGCCAAGGCAAAACCAAAACCCAGCAGAGCAAATTCTACATCCTTTAGTTCCATGTCAGATGTCAAGGGGCTTAGATGACTCCGCCCTTCCAGCTTTGCTGACTGAAACACATGTTGGGATGGTTTTACTCCCTGTCTGCAGCTCTGCTTGGCAGATTGCTTACAGAGCTTGCATCTCCATATCTTGGGGTCCCCAATGCATTATAGGTTCCATTTCCACAGCTTCAACAATAAGCCACTCCAGGCCTCCATGCAGGGACTCCCTTGCCACACACCTGGCCTGAGAGGAGGATTCTACAACCCCTTTACACCTGTGTCATTCAGAATGAACTTCAGGTCTGATGCTTCCGAGTTGGGCTGGCTGCTTGGAGTGGAACCTGGCCTCTCCTGGAGTTACAATTTCACTTGCTTTCCTTTATTCCATCAGCTTTCCCTTTGACAGGTTGTAAGCTTAGCCAGGTAGAGTTCTACCCTGGGGGCACCACTCCCTTTGCCCATTAGGAATCAGGTTTCTCCTCTCATTCAGCATAATCTTTGGTACCAATAGCAAATCTCCACATACTCATTTTTTCCTCAAACAGTACATTTTGTATTTCTTTCTTCTGGCTTATTCTTTTTCACTACAGTGCTGAATAAGAGCAATTACTAATAAAGATAGCACAGAATTGATATAAGGATTTCCTGAACTCTCTCTTCTTTCAATGAAACTAGTCCAAACAATTTTCAATTTAGCCTCAGGGAGATTTTTAGGCAAGAGCAGAGAGCAATCACATTCTTTGCCAAAATATCACAGAAAGGGTCTCTAACACAGTTGCAAATATTGTTCCCCTCTGAAACTTCTTACACTGAACCTCCATAGTCTGTGTTGCTCTCTGACCTACTGCTTTCCAAGATCCTACTAGGATGACTCATTAAGCCCTACTTATAGCATTCAATAGCTTTCCTATTCCAAAGTCCCAGTATTCCACATTCCTCTAAAGAAATAGCATGGTCAGGCCCGTCACAGCAATATACTCTCTGGTATCAATTTCTATCTTAGTTACTTTTCTATTGTCATGATGGCATGCCATGGCCAAGAAAGAGTTTATTGGGGGAATTACAGATGCAAAGAGTTGGAGTTCACAATCATCATGGTGGAGAGCATGATAGCAGGCAGCCAGGCATGGTGCTAGAGCAGTAGCTGAGAGCTTGCATCTTGATTCACAAGCACGAAGCAGAGAACTAAGCGGGAATGGTGAAACTTTGATATCTCAAAATCTGCCCAATTAACATGCCTTCTCCAACAATGCCTCACTTGCTAATCCTTCTCAAACAATTCCACCAATGAGGGGCTAAGTATTCAAACACATGAGCCTATAGGTGCCCTTCTCATGCAAATCACCACCTCAGGTTGTTTTTGGTCATGGTGTTGTACCACAACAATAGAACCCCACATAAGGCATGTACATGCAGCCATCCCCATGAAACTACCCTGATGGTTTCAGGTTCTATGCATTATGATTATATCCTAACATCTTCAAAGTCTAACGCTAAATAACTTCACAGTGAAAGTCATTTGCCTAAGCAAAGCAAACGAGATTGAAAAGCATTAACTTCCATTGTAGTACTGGAAAAGCTTTGAAGTTTGTTGAAATGGTATTTTATTGGGAATTGGGATGGTATGGTTGAAGGGATACTCGTTGGCTTTCTTGGTGTTCTTAGTTGATAAAGGACTGAATGGCTCATGAAATATCCATCCAATTCAAAAATCACGTTTCCTAGTCATGGTTGAAGGACAATAAAGGACGTTTTAGCAAAGAAGGACAAACAGCTCAGAAGCTGAACCACTGCCTAACCTGTGATTCTCAGAGATTTCAACACAAGGCCTACCATTCTATTCTTACATGAAATTAAATTCTAAAAAGAAAGAAATATCTTACTGGGGGAAGAGAATGTGGCATTCCAAATGTACAGTGTATAATTTAAGATTAATCAACAACTTAGAGTATCAGTAAAATTAAGAGAAAAATGTTAGGCTTTTATTTTCCCCCCAGATAGGAATAATGATTTATGCCTTAGCTCTATCTTAGAGAGGTTTGGGGAGGATTAATGAGCTGATATCTGTAAAGCTCTTTAAGCGTCTCATATAGAGCTGCAACACAAATGCAAGGTGAAAAATGATAGCACGCTCTACACTGAAGTATGCTCCCCAGAGTATCACTCACAGAAAAGGAGAAGCTGCTGAGGGTCATGATGGTAAATCTCTGAGTTCCCATGTCAGCAGCCTGGATGTGTTGTCATATGTTTACTTCTTTTGAAAGTAGCACTCAGTAGCTGTAATAAGCTTTTCTAAATTCTCCATTAATCACTATGTCCCTTGTGAAGATAATTTTTACTTTTATTTGTCAAATCAGATAGGCTTGCTATAAATATTCTATAAAAAGTAAAGCAATTTGAGTATTGCAGAAACAAAAGAACAGCCCACAGAACACCACTGGTTTGGCATTGTTGGATTGAAGCCTGCTGGAATTGAGGAGATGCAGGCTTTGGGGTGGCTCTGGTTCTGAGTGAGTCAGTGACTCCATCAAATGCTTGGTTTCCCTCTGTGGAATAAGGCAGAAAACTAGATGATCTCAGGCTTCGTCCAAGGGTGAAACATAGTAGCTCATTCTGCCCTTGGTGAAGATTTACTGGCTATCCATCAAATCATATGACAGATCTAATTCTACCTGCCTGTAGACCATGTGTTCTATGATCGATCTAAAAGAACTAATTGTTAGCTACATTTTGCCCAGTACCTAAGATAGCACTTGACACATGCATTTACTTAAGAAGTGTTTGATAAATTAAAAAAAAAATCTCTACTCACACTTTCAGAAATCTTGAAATCCTGTTACCAAATATCAGAATCCCTTTATTCAGAAACACATCTGTCATTTTTAGAGAATGCATTTTGTTTAAGAATATAGTTATCATTTAAAGAGGAATATGAAACATAAGGCTAAGAAAACCAGGTGAGAGATTACAACACTTCTACCCACACTCATGCACAGAGTGAGGAGAGCTTCTTATTGCCAGTATCATTCTTGCTCTTCGCCAAACCAATATGTCACAGAGAAACACTGTGTTCTAGTGTAGAGACTCCAGGCCCTATATCCCCAGGCACTGGCTTGTTTCTAGAGCCCGAACCACTGGCAGGCACTTGCAGATCAGCCTCTAGGACTCCTCCAGTGTCAAGATGCCACTTGCACACTCAAGCTCCAGGTCAGTACCAGAGGCTCTAGATTTGAGCCTCCTTTCACAGACATAGATTTCTAGTCTACATAGCCATAGACTAGCTCTTTTAGCATAGGCTTCATGTTAGCACTATGGCCTCGCATATGTTGACCTAGAATCCAGACAAGTACTTGTGGACAGTGGTCCTAGGCTGATACCCAAAGCCTTAGGTTAGTAGACTCGAGAGCCAGGCCTACTCTAGCAGAATTGGGGTCTGGTATACCCTGGTATAATCTAGTATTCTAGATCTAGTTTTACCTCTGTGAATCCAAGTTATAGGCCAGCTCTGGGATTAGGTGGACCAAATGAACTCTGGCTCCTAGATGTTTCCATGGTTCTGGGTTTATCACAGCACAGGCTAAGGTCCACATAATCACAAGGCACCCAAGCAGCAGAACTCACCCCTAGGTCTAACCTGACCTTAGGGACTCAAACTTTAGAAACACAAACCTAGGAGTTTAATACCATTACAATTACCTTAGTTGAAATGATATAGGGTGTTCTTCAAGTTAAAATTAAAAGATGGTAACAATACAAACACATATGAAAGCATAAAATATGCTCTAACATTTAGAATATACTCAATTCCAGGAACATCTAACTTGTTTGGTAACTCATAATGCACTCTTAATTCTAATATAAAAATTGTAAGACTAAAGTTAAAAATTACTACAGCTGCAGTGATTTGGCAATTGACAAAGTGATTGGGTAGAAGATTTAAATTGTGACATTGTAAGAATATTAAATAGTATCCTTTCTGTCAAAGACTATAAAATTTTTGTTTAAGACAAATTTAGATCTTTTTTATTTTCCTCCTACCTTGTAAAACTTTTATGGAAATGATTTAATGCCCCCACCTTGTAAAACTGTTTTACTGTATTCTGTATTCTGTATTCTGTATTCTGTATTCTCTGATGACTGACCTGGCCAGCTCCTTCCCTTCATTTCCTTTGAACTGATTCTTTTAAGACTAGCCAATCACAAAAGACTGTGAGATTGGACTCCAGCCAATGAGGAAAAGATACAGTCACCATCTGCCTTAGAATAAAAACAAAATCCCTGACCCCCCACCCCCCATCCCCGAGCTTACTCTTCCCCTCTGTGAGCAGGGCACCTTTTGGTCAGAGACAGTTTTGTCTTGTGAAACACTTTAATTGGAATGGTAGTGTCTCTTCCTTTCTGACCCTGAACTTACATCTATGACCCTGAACAACATCAATGAAACAAAATGTGGGGAAAGTTAAAATGTGTAAATTTTTGTATGGGAACAAAGTTAACATTGTAAAGTAGACTACTGTAGCTGAGATATTTTGTTTGCGCCTCATGCTAAATTAAGGAAAAACTTACAGCAGATATAAAAGATAAAAAAAGGGGGGGGATACATACAAATCATTACAGAACAATCAAGCCACAGAGGAAGACAGCAAGAAAAAATGAGTCAAAGGAACTGCATAACAAACCAACAGACAGAAAAGAGCAACAGTGGGCCTCTATCTAGCAATAATTAGTTTAAATGTAAATAGGTAAGATTATCCAACCGAAGGACAGAGTGGCCAAAAAGATTAATGAAACAAAGATCCAACAATTTAAAGGTACAAAAGGATGAAGTGAAGGGTTGAAAGGGACAAGCCTTGTAAATACTAACGGAAGAGGAACAAGAATGGCTATCCTTAACTTCACATAAAACAGACTTTAAGTCAAGCACTGTGACAAGTGACAGAATATCATTTCTAATAACAACAGTAAATCCCCCAAAGGGACATAACAATTATAAATAGCTAAATATATAAGCAAACTTTAACAGAAATGAACTGTTGCAACAACTGTGGACTTTAATCCCCCCATTTTCAGCAACGGGAAGATCCAGACAGAAAATCAGTAGAACACTGGACTTGAGCAACAGGAAAGCCCGCTTGATGAGCAGCAAAACACGAACTGATTGTCCACAGAAACATTTTTCAGTTACAGCATTCATTAGGCCAAAAGACAATGCTCAGCCAATTCAAGGAATCCAAAATTAAACAAATGTCTTTGTGTTAACTTCTATATTATGACATGAGAAATTAGAAATAGGAAGAAAATTTAAAAGCTCACAAACCCATAGCAATTAAGCAACATACTCCCCAGCAACAAATTAATCAAAAAGAAATTTTGTTTCTTTTATGTTCATTAAATACTGTGTGAGCATGGGGTGGAGAAGAGACAGGCTTTCTAGGGTTTGTTGGCCACTAGCATAGCTTCAGGCTCAGTCAAAGACCCAGTTTCAAGGGGGTAATAGGAGAGTGACAGAGCAGGAAATAAGATACTCTCCATGTATCTGCACATAAGCACATTTACCTTCCCCACATACATCATACACATATACCACACACACAGACACACACACAGACACATACACACACACCAACACAGCAAAAGTGTATTAGTAAATTTCCCATCTTGTGCGTGCATGTGTGGTATGTGTGTGTGTGTGTGTGTGTAAAATTATACATTCCTGGGAATGATTTTAAGTAATTGAATACAATTCAGAAGTGATTTAAAGAAAAAGAAACAACTGTGTAGGTTAAAGTTGAAATTCAGCAACAGTTTTAAATAAATCCTGCCCACATTAGGGTCTACAGGAGAAGAAGGAATTGAAATAAGGTCAATGAAAGACACCAAGCCCAGAATAAAGGAATTTCTTCTGTTGTTTTAATCTCTGTCTCTCTCTCTCTGTGTGTGTCTCCCACCCCCCCCCCCTTTGTGTTACTGTGAATGATGTGAGTGAATGGAAGGTGAGTACATGTCATGGCATGCTGATGAGTCTAAGGACAACTTTGGGAATTGAAAAACCATAATGTTCCTCAAAGGATGTATGACTATTATGCCTCTGTTTAAAAATACTACATAAAATGTTTTTAAAAATACATACACAAAACACCCCAAATACCAACCTGTATTGTAACTCAAACAAGCTACAAGTTCAAAGACTCAGGCCAAGTGTTTCTGAAACCATTGTCATAACAAAAAGTAAACCCTTAGAAAAAAACTTCAATTTATTTTTTGAAAATGTACATATGGGGTCATATCCATGGCACTAAGCTAGAGACTTATGAAAATAAAACAATTGCTATCAATGAGGGTATTATAAAAACAAAAAGAATTTTGGGAACTAGCAGGATAGTACAGAGGGTAAAGGTGTTTGATGCCATGACTGAAAACCAAAGTTAGCTCCCTGGAACATATATATGTATATGTGTGTATTTAACACAAAATTGCTTGTAGTCTGAGGTCTATATTAGTAGTCAAACACTTGTGTAACATGCATAATGCCCTGCATTTAATGCTTACTACAGAAAAAAAAATGCAGTAATGAGAAAAGCATTCTCTAATTTACCAGGAAAGAAGAGCCACTGACTGTCTTACCCAGCTGTGAACCCTGCAAGCTACAATAATGACTGGCTTAGCAAGATACTCCCACTGATGCAATAATGACACAAATGTTATGGGGATAACTAGCCACTTTCTGCTTGGATTTAAAGCCTGTTCCACAAGATAGAACACATATCTGGTACTGTTAGCTTGGCCAAAAACACATGGCTGGCCAGGTGATGAGCTCTAAGGGAGACTAAGTAGTATTATTCTGCTAAATGCACATAATAATAATAAACTTCACTCTGAGTTCTTATACTTACATAAGTGTGTCTCTCAACAGTCATCACAGAATTTTGTTTTGGAAATTAAGCACAGAAAACCATAATTGGTCAAATATGTAGAGAAAAGGGGGGCTAAGGAATGTTTAGCTCTAAATAGGACAGCAAGATGGTACCATTTCCCACAAAGTTCAGGCATTATTATGGAAGAGGAGGCAGAAAGATGGAAAAAGTGAGAGGAAGAAGATGTCAGTAGCAAAACAGTATTTGCTGGACATAATAACACATGAATTTGCAGTGGCTGGGACTTCATGCACATGACTCATTCAAGATCAAGTCAGTGAAAACCCCAGCATGGATAAGGGGATGCCTCAAAAAGCCCCACCACTGTCTGAGGATCTCTTGGCTACTAATGGCTCCAGGTGAAGGAAGAGTGCACTTCTTCAGAAATGCAGACCCATGTTTGAATAGATGGTCCCACATCCATGGTAACACAGGCAATACTAAATGGACTCAGTAGGTACTAAGAGATAGATAGGTGGGTAGGTAGGCATGCAGGCATGCATGTAGGCAGGCAGGTAAGTAGACAGACAGACAGACAGACAGACAGACAGACAGACAGATAGATGACAAACCAAATGAAATTTGGAGAAAAAGTGGGGGGAGGGTGAATAGAGGAGGAATTGAAGGGAAGAATATGAGGAAGAGATTTGATCAAAGCACTTTATATGCATATTGTTAAAAAAATCAGACTTTAAATTTTTTATTATAAGAGCTATAAAGATGACTCAGCTGTTAAAAGCAGTTGTTGCTTTTCCAGAGGAACCAGGTTTAATTTCTAGCAGCCACATGGCAACTCAGAATCATCTCTGTCTCCAGTTCCAAGAGATTCAATGCCCTCTTCTGGCCTGGACAGCCACCAAGCATGTAAGTGGTACATGTACATAGATGTAGTCAAAACACCCATACAAATAAATTTTTAAAAATTAAAAGGAAAATAAGTTGAATGTTTTTTTAGTGTGTGTGCATACTCAGGCATGCCTATACACATGCATGCAGGCTTGGAGCAGTCAGAGGACATCTTGAGGGAATGCATTCTCTCCTTCTTCCATGTGGATCCCTAAGACAGAACACAGATCTTCAGGCTTGGCAGCAAGAGCCTGTACCCACCGAACCTTCTCTTCAGCCCCCATAACAGACTTTCAAAAGTGCAGGAAATATCTAGGGAATTTAATCCTCACAGAATAGGACTTCTAACAGGACACTAAATACAGAGAGAAGCTGGGATAATACAATAATGGATAAGACATTCCAACTCAGACATGAGATTTACACTTTGAAAAATCAGTTAGGAGTCAACTGAGTCTTAGAGGGGAAAAGGAAAGAAGAAAAGTATGAGAAAAGAAGAAAGGGGGCAGAAGGAGGGGAGAAGGATGAGAAAGAAAACCAAGAGCCACACAGTCCTATATGCATTGGATATTACCTTAAGAACAAAACTCAGATCCTGCTTGGTGACCAAGATTTAAAAACAACATAACCAGTTTCGATGACAAGGGTGTATACTTCTAACAAGATTTTATGTTCAGCTAAGCTATTGTGAAGTAAAAGTACAACCCCTTTAGGACATGGAAGGGTTTGGGAACTAAACTAAGAATCTGTAAAAACTATTAGAATATGTAGTTCAGTAGCCAGAATTAGCAATGTTTTTAAACAAATGGAAATCACAGCTTACAAAACTAAAGCTGACCAATGAAAAGAACATCATGAATAACTGCATTTTGTTATCCTGCATAATTTTTTATTTGTATGTGTGTGTGTGTGTGTGGTGTGTGTGTGTGTGTGTACATATATGCCATGGTGCTTATATATAGGTAAAAGGACAATTCATAAGAATCAGTTTTCTCCTCCTACCATCTATGTCCCAATAACACAAGTTGAGTCATCAGGCTTGGCAGCAAGTTTTTTGACAGTTTGAACTAGCTTGTTGGCCCCTACTTTTAAAATTCTTATAATATATAAAGGCAATTCTTGAAAATATGAAAAAAGATCTAATGGTGTTACAAAAATAAAAATAATAGCTAAAAATCAAACCTTAGATATATCAACAAAAGTGGAGATACAGAGGCATACAGGAAGCAAACTCATTTTTCTCGTTTTAATACTGGTATCTTTAAGTAGTTAGCTCATTCACAAAACTTTAACAAGCCTTCCAATTCACTACTACAAAACAACACTCTGATGTGGGATGTCTTCCTGTATTCTGTGAATATATGTTGTTTTTATTGCTTGATGAATAAAGCTGTTTTGTCCAATGGCCAGTCAGAATATAGCTAGGTGGGAAATCCAGACAGTTACAGAGAGAAATAAGGCAGAGCTGTGGAGATTCCATGTAGTGGCCAGGGAAGCAATATGTAAGGTAACAAGTTGCAAGCCTCATAGTAAAATATAGACTAATAGAAGAAATGGGTTAATTTAATTGTGAGAGCTAGTCAGTAATATGCCTGAGCCATTGGCTAAACAATTATAATTAACATTAAGCCTTTGAGTGATTATTTGGGAACTAGCAGATGGGAGAAAAACCTCCATTTACAACACCTTACACTCCAAAATGTTTAAACACAACACTGTAAGCATCATGCTTTGCTAACACCCAGTCCAGCCCTTACTATAGGTGTTCAATAAATATTTAGTTAATGAAAACATAAACAAATGGGATCAGAGGTATAATTGACCACCTTAATCAACAAAGTAAGTGTGAATGGACTTAGCTTATACAAAAATATGCACTCTTAGATTTGTTACGAATGCAATGTATAAGAAACTTTAATAACAAAGCAGGAACAAGGACAAATGTGGATATCCTGAGCCATGTATGTGTATGTGTGATTGTGCAAATGCAAGTGTGTATGCTCACACATGTTCATGTGTGTATATTCATTTGTATGTGTGTGCATTGAACAAGCAAGGCACATATGTGTATATTAACGTGTGTGTAGTGTGTGCGTGTGTGTGTGTGTGTGTGTGTGCATAAGAGCAGCATGTGTGTATTGTGTAGCAAGTGACTTGAATTCAAGAAATGCAGAAATGGCAAGCTGAGTTTATTTATCATTGCACTGTTTCTGGCTAGCTTTGTTAGATTCAAGCCCTCCATCTCTTTAGTCATTAACTTTCACCCAGAGATTTTCATCTTTGATTTTTTTTTTCATAGGCTGCACTACTAGTTTATTTGTGGGAGATTTATAAAGCCAATAAAATATATTCATGTCATCTGTATTGCCATGCAGACTAAAATTCATGACTTGGGAGATTATTTCTTCCTTTACTTTAGTCCAGAATCACTATTCAAATTGGAGTTTTAGAAAGAAAGTAGGTCCAAAGAGGAAGCTTGCCACCATGATGACAAAGGCAATAGCAAGGCATCATTGGTGCAAGAGATGCCATGCTCCCCATCATGGTGGTGATGAACTCTAACCCTCTGGGAATGTAAGACCCAAATAAACCCTTCCTTTTATAAGTCCCTTGGAACAGGGTGTTGTGTTGTGGCAGTAGGAAAGTAACCAAGATAGAGAGGAAAGAATCACCTTAGAGATTCTGTTCTCTGGGTTTCTGTCTTGTAGCTTAGTAACAAATAAAAGTGTATTAAAAGTGATAAGAGAGATATTAAGAATGGAAGCTTCATGACAGGTGGTGGTGGCACATGCCTTTAGTCCCAGAATTTGGGAGGCAGAGACAAGTTAATCTCTGAGTTTGAAGATAGCCAGGTCTACAGAGTAAGTTCCAGGCCAGCCAAGGCTGTTACACAGAGAAAACCTGATTCAAAAAAAAAAAAAAAAAAAAAAAAAAAAAAGAAAAGAAAAAAAAAAAAAAGAAAGAAAAAAAAAAGGAAAGAAAGAATGGAAGCCTCTGTCACTCTGATTCCAGTTGGACTTTTGAGTTAAAATTTCCCCTTAACTTCCATGAATCTGATTTACCTGGGAGCAACGGAGCAACAATAGGATAGGAGTGAGTACACAGATGGACTCCCACATCCTCAACTCAGGAGCAGAACTCCCCAGGTCCAGGGAAGCATCATTCAATATTCTCTCAAGAAAGGGATAACTAGGGAAGGAGAACTTTGATCTTTCTTTCCTTCTTCCTTTCTTCCTTCCTTCCTTCCTTCCTTTCTTCCTCCCACCCTCTTTCTTTCTTTCTTCCTTCCTTCCTTCCTTCCTTTCTTCCTCCCACCCTCTTCCTTTCTTCCTTCCTTCCTTCCTTTCTTCCTCCCACCCTCTTCCTTCCTTCCTTCCTTCCTTCCTTCCTTCCTTCCTTTCTTTCTTTCTTTCCTTCTTTCTTTCTTTCTTTCTTTCTTTCTTTCTTTTTTGAAACAGGCTTTCTCTGTGTAGCCATTGCTGTCTTGGAACTAGCTCTGTAGATTAGGCTGTTCTCAATTTTACAGAGATCCACCTGCCTCTGTCTCCCAAGTGCTGGGATTAAAGGCGTGCACCACCACTGCCAAGTGACTTTGATGTTTCTTTTTAAAAGTGAGTAGCACATATTCACTGTACATAGTGATTTTAAAGACATCTTAATTCATGTATATCATGTACTTTGACCATCTCCACCCCCATCTCTTTTCTTCTCAATTCTTGCACCTGCCCCCCCCCACCCCAGCACACACACACTGATTTCTGTAACGATATACAAATCTAGGGTCCATAAATAGAGAAAATGTAGTTTTTGGTTCCTGAATCTGGTTTATCACACTTAATATTTTTTATTTTTATTTTACATATCAATCCTAGTTCCCTATCTCTCTTTCCCTCTTTCACACCCTCTCATGCCCCCCGACCACCTCCCCTCCCATCTTCCCCCACTCCACATGTAGGGTAATGTAGGGGTCATCTAACTCTGTCAAATCATTTGGAGTAGGGACTAGGCCTTTCCCCCTGTTTCTAGGTTAAGGGAGTATACCTCTATTGGGGTATGTGCTCCCAAAGTCCTTTCGTGAACCAGGGATACATCCTAGATCCACAGTCAGAGGCCCCTTAGAATGCCCAGACCTTCTAACTAAGACCCATGTTTACGGGGTCTGAGTCAGTCCCATGCTGGATTCCTAGCTATCAGTCTGGGGGCCCGTTAGCTCTTCCTTGTTCAGGTCAGCTGTCTCTACGTGTTTCTGCAACCTGGTCTTGTCCTCCCTCTCTGCATCTGGATTCCAGATCTGCTCAGTGTTTAGTTGTGGGTGTTTGCTTCTGTTTTCATCAGCTACTAGATGAGGGCTCTATGATGGTAGGCAAGTTAGTCGTCGATCTCATTATCAGGGAAGGACATTTAAGGTAGCCTTTCCACGGTTGCTCAATTTGTTAGTTGGAGTCAGCCTTGTAGGTCTCTGGATATTTCTTTAGGTTCAGTTTTCTCTTCAAACCTATAATGGCTCCCTCTTTTATTCTCTCTCTCTCTCTCTCTCTCTATTCCTCCCCTGACTCAATCTTCCTAGTCCCATGTGCTTTCTTCTCCTGCATCCATTTTCCTGCTATTGATAAATACTTCAGAAAAATATACTAAAACTACCTGTAAACACTTTCTTTGACTGACCTATGCATGGTGGGTCACGTGTAATGCCAATAGTCAGCAGGTGTAGGTTTGAAGATCAGACATTTAAAGTCATAACAGAGAAAGCAAGGCTAGCTTGGGCCATCTAAGATTGTGCCTCAAAAGACCACAAAGATTACTTTGGGTTTTTTCATTCCCATCAAATACTATTATGAATAGGAGTGACTTAAATTTATCATTGAATTTCAACCTTTATCAGTCAGGTCTTCTTACAAGTTGGCTCTAGATTGTGTTCAATTACTTATAGTTATTTTTATGGTATTAAGTAGCAAGAGTTTTTAATATGTAGCAGAAAAATCTGGTACATTTTTTAATGATGATACATTATTTTCTTTTGATTGGCACATATGGTTGCTATAAAGCCTCTAAAAATATATATAAGCCCCTTAAGACAATTGAACCCTTCTCATGTCTGCTGACTTAGAAGTGTTGGCTTGCTTTGGTTTTTTACTAGGCTTTTTACACAGATTCTCACAGCATTGTCAATAATGCCATCAGAGGCAAGAACATCAGGATGATCCAGGCAGCATTAAGAACTATGGCCACTTTTCTCATGTGTTGAAACTTAAAAATACTCTCTCCTGCCACTTAACCTAACTACTTAAAAATGTGACTTCTGAGGCTCATAAAAAATGAGCTTGTTTATAATGCCATTTAGGTCACTTACACTAGCTATGGAGAATTTTCTCCAAATGTCTTAACTACATTGGTCTTATTTTTGTTTCCAAAGACTGTGTATTGATATTTGAGGAAGAATTTCTCTTTTTAACTTTATTTTCCTTTGCTAGTGTATATTGTAAAAATACATTTTTCATCTTGACATTTTCATACATGAGTAAATGTACTCTAGCCATGCTTATCTTCCCTCAGCCTCCTTTCTTCTTACTCATTCCCACTCTCATTCTCCCTTCCTGTTTACAAATAATTCCTCTTCTATTTTCATGTCTTTAAAGAAATCTAGATTCTGCCTATGAGAAAAATCATGTGATATTTGTCTTTGATAATTGTGTAGTTCAGATAATAGGATCTCCATTTGCATCCATTTCTCTTAAATGACATTATTTTGTTCTTCCATATGGCTGAAAAAGAGTGTGTGTATATGTGTTTGTGCGTGTGTGTGCATGTGTGCATCATCCACTGATGGCATACAGACTGACTCCATGACTTAATTATTTATTAGTAGTGTCACAACAAATGCAGACATATATTTACCAAATTGCTATTGGATGATGGCTTTGATTCCATGACTCTAGAGCAGGAATGATGTAGTTTTATTATGTGATCTTTCTTATTTTAGTTTTTTTTAAGGGAATCTGCATACTGACCTCTTCCTTAGTAGATAATTAATTTACAGTGAGTTTCATTGGGATTAGAAAGTAGGGAGTGTTCTTCCAAGTAGCTAAATTTGTCTGAGCCTCTTTAGGCAACTCCACTGGTCTCTGATTCTTCCAGGATGCTTGAATTATCTAACAGCATCTCTTAGCAGTTCCTACCAGTTATATAAAATGCTTGGTGATGGAGGAACCTATGAATCTGGTCAATTTCAGAGACTTACTGAAGTCTTTGGGTGACTACTTCTTGGGCTTAGTAAGCTTCAACGAAGAATGGAATGCCCCATCTTCACTTAGAATATCCTGTATCTTAGTGAGCTCTATTATAAGATGAAGGGTTTTATATAGGAGGAAATTGCTACCCAAAAGTAGTATTTCTTATTTTGGTCTGTCTCTTCATTTATTTGCTTCTTTGGTGGTATTCTATTTGGAATTTTGTGTGCCAGGGTCTCACTGTGTTGCCCAGGTTGACCTCAAATTTGTGAATTTATTTTGTCTCTTGAGTACTAAGATGATAACGTGTATGCTGCCACACCTAGAACAAGTAACATTTATTTCCAGAGTGACTGCTCATTGCTGCTTCACAGTTCATAGTTAACATTAAATCCTTTTAGAAGCCCTACTCCATAAATTTTCATTCCCATGATTTAAAACATTGACACAGATTTCCATTAGCTGTGTGTATTAACTACTTTTCTCCTTACTGTGAATAAATATTGGACAGGAAGAAACACAAAGGACGAAGTGTCTATTACAGTAAATGATTGAGGCTACAATCTGTCTTGATGGGAAAATCATGCTGGTAGGAGCTGCTTGAGGCTATGGCTGCAGGACCATGAATGTGTTTGCTCACATGTAGAAGTATGGAGAACCAGAGATTGAATATACAGCTAGGCTAGGCAATATCCACATGGCTTTCCCTTGACGACTCACTTTGTACAACTACAGCCCATTTTGTGAAGATTCTGCAGCTTCTAAAAAATCACTACCTGCTATTGCTGAACCACTCACATTCAAAACAAAATAGCTGGTCACTAAATATTCAGAGACAGGATGTGGAATAGTAGAACAATATACCCCATCTCAATGTTCTCTTCTATAAGTAGGGAATAGCAAATCCTAGTAGCTGCCTCAGAAGGATGATGAAAATTAAATAAGCAATTGTAGATCAAACACTTAGAAACAGCCACATACCTTACAAGCATTCAAAAAGTATTAGCTGTAGTTGTAATGTGACACTAAGGTAGTATGGTTGCCCACTTCTCGTGTGTGTGTGTAGTGCATGTGGTGTGTGTGTGTGTGTGTGTGTGTGTGTGTGTGTGTGTGTGTGTGTGTGTGTGTGTTTCTGTTTGTATAGCTAGTAAGTATGTATGTCTATGTGGAGGCCAGAGAAAGACATCTGCTATGCTGTTTTATCGTTGTCTGCTTTAGTCCCTTGAGGAAGGGTTTGTCACTGAAGCTGGAGTTTGCCTTTTTCAGTGACTTTGGTGGCCAGTAAGCCCCAGCAAGCTTCCCATTCCTAGCAATGTAAAGCCACCTTTTATACCCTCCCTTTTATGGAGATGTTTGGGATCTGAACTTAGTCACTAGGCTATCTCTTCATCCTGGTTTCTATTTCTCAAAGAGGTGCAGATGCAGACATTTCCACATGGGTGATTTTAAAAGTCTGATACAGGGTCAGATAAACATGGCCTTTGGGTCAAATCTAGCCACCACTTGCTTTTGTAAATAGTTCTAAAATTAATTTAATCAAATCCAGCAATATTTATTATTAAATATGTTGTCTGTGGCTGCTTTTGTACCATAGTATCAGTAATGTAACTGACAAGGATTATATTACTTAGCCTGTTACAGAAAACTGTTTTAAGGAAAAACAAAGTTTCTGCAGGTCTCTGAAAGACCAGTGAGTAACAGTGGGCAACTACTGGAGTGGGCATCAAAGAACAATGCTTTTGCTGTTTCTGTTGTCCCCATGTACCTTTAAATAAGTCACATTTACTTTCCACAACTCAGGTTCTTCATTCCTGAAAATGATTAAGTGCACATGTAAGAAGCTAATTAGTAACAAACATGATTGGTCAAACTGAAATTGCTACATAAATTTGAAGCATCAAATGCCGAGGTTACCATGTCTACTGCGTTCTTGCCTCTTCTGGGTGACAGCATTGTAGCAGGTCTACTCTCACTCCCCTTCCCAGGCTGGTTTGGGCCTCGGCCAATGCTGTGGGTTTCTTTAGCTGGTAATAGACAATTTGTTCCTAATTTAGAGTCTTTAGAATAATTAATTTGGTTTTGGGATACAAGGAACATATGATTAAGCAATTATATTCCTTTCTCTCTGAAGGGTCATGGTTAAAAGGCAGTACCTTCTAGCCAATGGCACTGATACTCCACTCTTAGGTGACAAAGGTCCTTTGCCAGTTGGCCTCATTAAGTCCTTGACATGAGCTCCCCCAATTTTTTATTAAACTGTATTCAGTCCTCAACAATTTTATATTTCTATCCCAGGGTTTTGGAGTCACACCTTCATGGCACCCCTGTGCTGGGTTTAGACTCTTTATTGTACAGAATTTTCTTGTGTCTAATCCCTCATCTACCACAATTACTGCCTTACAGACAAAAAAAAATTCTATAATTTGTCTTTTTCTTTTTCCCTGTGAAACATTAAATTCCTGGTCTCTTTCCTTATCACATACCAAAGTGAATAGGAAATTCAGCTCTGTCCACAAAGGGATGGACTTTCTCTTTTATACACAGCATCTCTTTTCTGTCTTCTGGATTATGTACTGGGGGCCCCAGCATTAAAGCCTTGTGGTTTCAGAGAACCAACAAGTAGTAGGTAGAGCTAAGGCCTAGAGGTAAAGCTCTCTATGCAGCCAGTGATGGCAGAGGACACGTGGGAATCCACAGGAGATGCAGAGCACACAGCCTTCACAAGCGCACCACACAAAGAGTCTCCGTCCTTCCCTGACCTGAATTGTTTCAAGTTCTGTTTTCTTTAGACTCTGGAAAGCACAAAGTTTTATTCTGTGTGTGATAATTACAAATTATGATTTTGAGACATCATAAACACTGCATTGCATTTTATACTAAATGACAGACATTTAGTTCTGTTATACCAATGACTATGGTAAGGCATGGAACACTTGGTTAGTTACACAAAAAGTACTGAGAATAACTTGCAAATAGCTTATAAATATTTTTTAAAAATTTGTCTATGAAGGATATTTATTCCAACAGACATGTATAAATTTTTAAGAAAAAAAACAACAACAAAGTACCCTGCCAGATCTCCTATATTTGTCTACTCAAACTCCTAAAGGCTGACTTCAGGGTTGGTAGGAAAGCAGCTAGTTGTCTAGCATGCACAAGAACCGTGTTTGATCCTAACATCATAAAGAGAAAAAAGTTGACTTTGGAGTCATAAAGGAAATGTGTAAGGGCTCCGCAATCTCCAAAGGTTTGAAGAGTTTCACCTTAGAAGATGGCATCTAGTAAAGGGCACTTATACAGTACAAATATGGAGACCTAACCTTGACACACACATCCCATCTATCATAGCTAAAGCTGTGGTTTTTGACTAAAAACCCGAGAAGAGTAACTAATACATCTCCATGAAAGAAACAATGAAATGCACCTTCGTGCTATCTTCCCTTCAGAGTCACTGGTATGGAAGGATACTTAGGAAATATCAGTTAATATCCATTTTACATAGCAATTCACTCAAAGAGCATTACAGCCACACAATATTGAGTCCTGGATCTCAATATAATGCTACTACTCATTAAAGATGACCTTGAACATACAAAACTTGAGTTCCCTGTGCCTCTAATACACATATAACCCAAATCAAGATCCTCACAGCTAATTCATAGTACTGCTATTAGGATTAAATGAGGTATATTTACATATTCAAAATGGAGACAGTTTTAAAAGGAAGTATGTTATTACCACAGCCAACACCATGAATGATCTTTGTATTGTAATTGTGAATGAAAAAGGAACTCCTAAAGGGAAGCTTACAGCAAGGATATCTCTGTAACGAAATAAAAAGCAACTAACATTAAGGAATTCAATGTATAATAAATATTGGACTTGAGATCCTGGTTGCCTTGATAGAGCAAGGCAGGGGACAGGGCAAGGACAGGAACCACATGATTAGGCTTGCATTATTGGTTACTCTTCTTACCTTTTCTTAGGATAGGAGATTGTCTGTTGTTATAGAACTTTAAAATTGCTAAAGAGACAGGAGTATAAGCACAGATAACTCCATGGATAGTGACTCTTTAAACTACTACAAAGATACATCTTTGAAAAAAGAGGAAGTGAAACAAAGTATGGTCTCTGCTGTAATGAATAATAGTTCTCTGTTATTTTTAGGTACTAAATAAACACTGAGCTAGGTTACCAGATGCGATCATGCCTTACTGGCTAGAGCCTGAAAGCACAGATTCTGTGAAAGACTGGAATTCTTGATACTACGCAGTGACCCAAAGTCCTAAGTCCTTTCCTTGTGTTGACCCCACTTCCTTTCTCCCCTTTCCTACTTCCTTCTTTCTCCTCCTTTCCCCTTCTCATTTCCCCTCCACTTCTTCCCCCAACTTCTCTCTCTTATACTTTACTTTGTTACTTAAGCCTAGCTTAAAATAATATTGACAGGACATAAAGCTAGAGATCAAAGCTACTATCCTTTGAAAGCAACAACAAAAGTATTGCACTTATGCTTCCATTTATAATAACAGCATATGTTTTCTGAAAATGCTTTATTCCAAATATATATATGTGGGGGGGTATGAATGAATGATCTGTGAATAATACATATTTGTGATGATAACTTACTGTTATCTCCACATTGGGGCTTACAATGTCAAAAGATTTCTATCTTTTTGAATGCACTCACTACATAAAGCAAAATAATAAACTATGCAACTGCAAAATAAATACTATCAGAAGCCCATTTTATATATACAGGGAGAGATCAAGGAATCATAGTATCATGTAAGAAACATGACCATGACCACCTGTCAAACAATTAATGGGACTCAAATATGACCTAATTCCAAAGCTGGGGACACTAGTCAGTTCACTAAAGCTACATGAAAGATACAATGGAAGTTTTAAAAAGTTTTTATAGCACCTACCCCTGTAGTTGTCCAGATGACCTGTAAGTTGTATGCTCCTTCTCCCTGTAGTGTACCTTGAGTGGAACAAGTTGGTCATCTGGACTTATAAATACAACATCAGAAGATGAATTATTTGATTAAAATAATTTATATGAGTGTGATACAGGATATTTACTGGCAAATTCCTTTGAGGGTGCCCTGTTTTATGTTACAGCACAGAGCAAGATGAGAAAAAATTGTATGGTGACTATATAGATTGCTAGATGGTATCGGGTTAATAAAGCCTGGTCCTAGAAAGCTTTGAGAAGAAATATTTGCTTGTTCCAGAAAGTTCTTTCCTTTATAGTTGTTCTTTTCTTCCTTTTTAAGATTTTCATGCTATAAGGTATCTTGCCATTAATTCATTCCCTAGCAGTAAAGCCTCAAACTGACCAGCCCAAGACCAAATAATCAGTGTTCAGGCAGTATGGGCTCTTTTGGACAATGAGGTAAAACATTTAAATGTTAAATTGCACTATTGCACTCCTTGGGCCAGCAAGATAGTTCATTGGGTAAAAGCACTTGCCACAAGCCTGATGACCAAGTTCAGTCCCCAGAACATACACAGTAGAAGGAAAGAACTAACTGCCAGATGACACCCTCTGACTTCTACATGCATGCTATGGCATGTGAGAGTTCATGCAAGTGCACACACACACACACACACACACACACACACACACACACAAATCAATAATTTAAAGAGCTCTTTAAACCTTGATCCAACTGATACCATATAAAGAACAAACTTGGAGAATGCATCTCCGTGGGACATAAACACAAAAACAATATTGATCCAATTGCCAAGAGTAAGCAACATTCTACAGTAGAATGCATCTATAATATGGGCTCTCTCTTATTTCTTTCCTGTGTGAATCGCTGACTTCTTCATGTGTAAAAGTTTTCTTTTGTTAGCGTTAATGGATATCGATTAAATCATGTGTTTTTACCATATCAATTTATGGTAGGACATTTTGTTAAGGTATTTATGGAACACTTAGAGGCCCCAGTAATCTCCCATGTTTGCTGGTCTGCTTTTAATTTATCAAAGTCCTCTTCTAACAGACATTGCACACACAAACAGACAGCACAGACTTCCTCTATACAGTGTGTATTTGATACGTTTGATGTTCGTCTTTGACACATATAGAGGTTAGCATAAGAACTGTATAAATTCCAGGAAGCATTTAAAGGTTAGCCATACACAGATGCATGAACACCATACTTTATGTACTTGATAAATATTTCATCTCTCTCATAAAGAAAGCTTTTTATCAACTTTGATTGTTCTTTTTATTACCTTAAAGTACTGGAGTTGTTTCTCGGCACTCATTCCTTCCTTCTCTTGTCTCAGACAGGAATTAAAGATGAGAAGCTCCGTATCTCTCAGCCACCTTTTCAGTTCTTTGATCCTGACCTCCAGCTGCCTTACCAGGCTTCCGCTTTCAGGAGACAGCAGGTCACGTGGGCCTGACCCACTGTGCCCTGCCATTGTGTCCTGTATCTTCTCTCTTAGGGTTTTCTAATGCATCAGATTAAAAAGGAAGAAAAACAAAACAAAACAAAAAATAGATTAGCTGACATGCCCAAAACACATAGCAGGAGATAACGTGAGTGTGCATAGTGATCCAATCCTCCTCATGACTAATGCTGGGCTCTGCTTAGCTTGATGGCACCTCTGGGGCTTGCTTGTGCATCCAGTGGGGATGCACAAGCAAAACTTCATTCTTTAGACTTGCCTTTCACAGAAAATAGCTCTGGTCCAAGTTACCATGGTCATGAACAAAAATTCATCTCAATTCTCACAGCAAAATGTTTCAGTGAAAAGTTGTCTATGTAAGTATTCAAGAAAGATAGAGGCCTGAATTTCATCGATGTACAGAGGCCAAGAGTACAGAGATAAAATTCCATTTTTTTTTTTTTTTTTTTTTTCTTCTGTGAAGTCTAATTCCCCAAATAATATGAAGGACCACTGTTAAGGAGATATATTCTGTGGTTTGGCTGTCCTTGATCTCAGATGACTTGGGGTTCCTCAGCCCCATTGGTCTTCCTGCTTTTCCTTTTGGATTCAGATAATTTAACAGATGTGTTAAAATAATCCTCAGTTCGCTGTGCGATAAGCCTATGTAGACTGAGCACTACGGCATAGAGGAATTTTCAAGCTGGTTTTCTTTTCTTTCTCTTTGGTAGGAGCATTCTCTTTCCAGAATCAATAGGACTTAATCTATAATGATAAATTCAACCTAGAAAAATACGCTCTAAAACACAAATAAAATTAAGTCAACAAACATTCATCTGCTCCACGGACTTCTGTAAATAGTGTCTTTAGGAGATCATGACAGAAAAATAGCCTTCCGTGGCAACACCCTTACATTTTCATGGTGCAAATATTGATAATTTGAGGACCCTCAGTGGAATCCAGATTTAGCTATTGTTTTTATGCTGTAACAAAAGTAACAGCAGGAGGTGAAATCAATGCCCTTGGAGGCTAGGGTCACAAAAAGGAATTTATTGCCACTTTTTTTGTTCTGGAACAGTTTGCAATCATAAATTCTTTATAAACAGAATACTTCAGAGAATGGTCCGTCTTCATAAATATACGACAGAGGACATCAATTTCATTTAATTCACAATTTGTGTCAGCGCAGCAGATGCCAATGCCTGCCTTGATAGGGTTGTTTAATATGCAATTGAGACAGAGTAATATGCAGCACAGGGGACAAAATTTCACAGATTAAACTGTACGCACCACTGACATTTCATTCTAATGTATTTTCATTCCACACTGTTCACCTTAGATGAAAGAAATATTAAAAACCACATCCCTCTATTTTACTATTGTTAGAAGTTAAAATCCTTGTCTTTAATTTTTTTCATGCCAATTAAAATGTAATCATGCCAATTAAAGCAGTATGCCTACTGCGTTAGTGTGGCTTCAGCTTTATTAAACTCAGCTCTCTGTCCTACTCTCCCCAAATTACTGCAAAACTGTACGGCATTTGAGTGATATATTGTCAAAATGGCAACTATTTGAATGACATCTGACTCATAGAGACTAATTAAATACTGCATCTTCAATGCAATAACAATTTAAATTTTTTTTTTTTTTTTTTTTGGTGAGGAGTTGATATTCATGACAAACTTTAAACAGTTTTCTAAGGGAATACTGTTATTTATCAAATTAGGAAAGATACATTTCAATGCACGGTCAACTGTTTATCACTTTATCTATGAAGCCAATAAAGTTGCTATTCTTCTCTACTTTGTAAACAATCTTTGAAAATATCATACACTAATCACATTTCTCCTGAGAGCAATGGATGCTATAGAATTTAGTAGGTCCTGATTTAAACCTCCATATTTTAAAGCAATTACATTAATTATCATTAAAAGGTGAGGCCATAATAAGTAAGAGAACTTTTAAGATTTTTAAGTTACTTTGAACAACTGAAGAGTGTAGAGAATTTAGATGAGAAACGAGGGCTTACATGTACAGGCTTCTATTCACTTAGATTAAGCATGGCATAAACAGGAACACTGGCATGTCTCCAAACCATCACTGTACATGGAGAGCTCCTAATTCAAAATATTTCTAGAGTATTATTTCTTTTAAAAAAAATTTAAAGAGGCAGAAAAACAGAGCGCTTGAAAAAATTATGTTCTGTAACTGACACCACCCATAGTAGCTATTATAACTAATCATTTAGGTAATTGGCAAATTTCGCTTACCCTTGATTTGAAATGAAGGCAATTTAAAAGAGGAGCTGATGAACAACTACAGGGTAACTTCTCTCTCAGCTGTCACCCAACAATAGGACAGTGCTGCCGCCTACATGATGCCATCCAGGCCTCTGGGTAACAGAATGTCTATATTGCCCTTTTGCCAGCCAGCTTCTTGTATTTCTTTGACTGGGAACTACATAAATTTTTTTTGGGGGGGGGCTTTTGTTAAAAGTGCCCTGAAAATTGAGGCACTAAAAGGAGACCGATTTAATTCTGTCATTGAGATTTGAGTTAAATTTGCCTATTTGATTTGGTAGCTTCAGTCTGACCTACAGTGGCAACTCCACTCTTCATTTTAAGGATACACTGAATAGTTAAACAGTAGATGTCTCTAACATGTACCTTCAGAACAAATTCTATTAACATTCATCCAAGCATGACAGTCAGTGTATATCAGATATACTGTATTAGAGTTGACTTGGTGCATACCCTTAATACATGGCACATTTTACTTACTTTTTTATGTATTAAAGAACCAAAATTATTAAAATCTAAGAGGAGACAGCTCAGAATAAATTAAAAAAAAAAGAGAAGAGGAAAAAGCAATGTTTTCCTCATAATAACATGAGTAGCTTGTTTGAAATGTAAGGAGTGAATTGAAAGAGAGAGATATTTGTGCCTCAAATTAGAAATCAGACAGATAGAGTACTTCACCACACAAAATAATGTACACATAACCTACAAACAGTAATAAAAATGCAAATACCCCAAGCAGTTCCCATTTTTCATTAATTGAATCCACTTTTTGCAGGAGATCGTTTGGTAGTGCAACGCCACCTTTCCTCAGGGCTTCAACATTGCTAAGTAGTTCTGTCTTTTTTAGGTGCCTGATGGACATTTCCACACTGTACCGCTGAAACGACAAGGCAGGGGTGAGTCATTAGAAGGCAGAGGGATTTTTAGGAACATCTTTGAGCAGCATTTGCACTACTTACTGGGATATAAGGTCTTGTTTTCCAAGAAAATTTACTGGGAGGCTAAGCCTCATCACCTTGGGTGCCACACTAATGACAAAAACACTCCAGACAGTTGCTACACATGCCCATACACATACTGTTGTCTTCAAAGAGTTTTGTCATACTGTTGTCTTCAAAGAGTGTTGTCTTTTTGTTTTGTTTTGTTTGTTTGTTTTTTAAGACAGGGTTTCTCTGTTTAGCCCTAGTTCAGTCCTAGCTTTTGTAGTCCAGGCTGGCCTCAAACTCACAGAGATCCACCTGCCTCTGCCTCCCGAGGGCTGAGATTAAAGATTTTTGTCCTTTTAAACTAAGTTTTCATATGCATTTTATGTTTTTAACCTAAAATATAGTAAATAAGAAAATGCCTGGCTTACTATTTCAGTTAATTTGGGTCATCATTTGGCTCTAGAGATACCTCTCTCATCTGTACTCTCGGTAGATACCTCTTGGAGAAGTTCAATGTAGCTTTGTTTGTTTGTTTGTTTTTTGTTCATGAAATGTATCAATCACTTGCTTGGGAGGTGACCCTTACTTTTTTAAGGAGAGCTTTTCAAATGAAGGTGATTGATAGAGGTTATGAAAGATGAGAAATTGTGGTTTAGTCTCTAAGACACTTAGACTTTATTGACAAAAAAAACCTAATAAAATTACCTTTGAAAGAAAAACATTATCCATAACAATTATGTGACTTCTTTCTTGTAAGTTTTCTGACGTCTCAATTAATAATTTGTTTTTATTTTTCTTTTACTTAAAAGCTTTGTGAGAGCTAAAGAGAGAAAAACATACACAAATATAAAGAGGGAGAAAGCATACTTGTTCCTTGGGATAGCTATTGCTTATTGATTACCATAAGCTGTCCTGAACTTCTGAGCTGATTACTGTAGCTTCCTGGCCCCATGATATGTTCTATATTCTAACAAACTGCCTAGTGAGTCTCTTAAGAGATGTTTCCTGGAGACAATGGAATAATTACTGAGTAAAACATTTTTATGGTAGTATCCTTCAAATACCTGTATTTGGAAAAGTTCATACAGAAAGTCTTTTGAACAGCTGAAGTAACTATCATATGTATGTGCACATCAAAATATACTTGCCTATAAAAGTAGGTTATAGAGAAAGTATTAAGTGTATTTATAATTCAGGGCACATTTCCAAAAGTGTCTTTCTTTGAAACAACAAAATCAGGTGAGTGAGCCCCATGGTAGCATTGCTCCTTTGCCCTAGTGAGCATGGCTGCCCCAAGGTAAACACTATGATTAGATCTAAGAAGGAAAACTCTTGTGTATGGAAAAAGTATTGCCAGTCATCAGGTTCCTAATGCCCTCAAACACATGGATGATTTTTAGTCCCCTTGGAAAACACCTTATATAAAACTGTAAACTAAACAAGAATTGGGATTAGCTTGAAAGAAAACATGGTGTGAAAGTTCTGTTTCAGGTACCAAATCTTCAGCATTTGTGTGGGTATGCTTGCATACTTTTAGTTACATATTTTAATCTTCCATTTACACTACACATGCACATCATTTGTATTATGTAAACTTCTCCAAATGTTAGGCATTTGTGGACCACAGAACAAAATGTTTTAAATGAGGTGATTTAAAGCATTTTATATTATTAATGAATGTTGATCAGGGTGTCAGAGTATCTAAAATTACATGAATATGCATATTGAAGAAAATCAAGGGTTGCTTTAGAGCTCTTTCAGAATTTGGACTGTGAAACATGGGAAATTCTGATTACATTTCTAACTGAAGACAATTACCACGACCATGTTACTCCATTACAGAAAACACACTGTCCAGTTAAGTTTTCTCAATTCAATACTCAACAAGTATTGTAGAAACCCAAATAGTATATTATTTGTCAAAGTGATGACTGGAGGAGAGGCAAGCTGCTTTATGCAATCAGATTCCCATGTAAGATTTACATAACTAATTAGGTAAGACTGACATAATGTGTATGGGGGGGTGCACATTTCAGCCACGAAGAGGACTATTATTCAAATCTTTCCTTATGTCACATGTATAAATCAACAGAGAGAGTCCTATAGTTGTGCCTTCTGGGAGTGGCTTTTGCTGGCTATTGGCTTTTCTTGTGGAAACTCAGCCTCTCTCTTTCCCAACTTTAAATGTCTCCTCTATCACATGTTAGTAAGAAAGGGGGATAGTTTAGATTATCTCATGAAAATGATAATATATAATAAATGTAATAATGAAAATACAAAAAGCATTTAATTTTATTTTAGACAGTGAAATAATTTTTTCCTGTGAAAAAATGTTGTGTGAGTAGTTATGGCAATAGCTAATAAGATGGTTGGTAGACTAAAAAAATCTTTATTATGTGAGCTCTCTGTATTTCTACATAAATAGCCTGATGAAAGATGCAATTGATAGGCAATGCCTTCAAACAATAAAAGCTAAGAGGACCTAGTTAATTGTTAGATATATTGATATGTGACCAGAGAATACTAGACTGTCCTGTAATTTCAGGTATTAAGTATTTGAGTTCTGAGATGCTGTGAAGGTTGAATCTAATATGACTTAGGGCCCCAAGGCTGTGTGTATAATGGTGCCAGGAGGGTTGTATTTTTGTTGACCCTACTATGCATTTACTCTTCTCTAGCTAGCATCCTTTTCGAAGCAATAGACTGGGAGAATCAACCATCAGCTCTATCTCCTCTTGATCTCCTATCAAGTGGGCTACTCTATCCTGTGGTGAGAAGATAATTTAATCTTCATATTCATTTTACCCACAGCAGTAAATGAGCAGAATCTGCCCCATTATGTTCCATAGTCTAGGGATGTTATCATACAGACCAGTTTTCAATAGCCAAAAATGAGATTAGCAAAGTTAAAGTCAGCTGGCTTTTCTTGAGTGCTAAGGTAAATAAGCATCCGGTATTTAACTTCCCACAGCACCTGCTGTGGGCCTTGCTGTCTAGTCAAAAATAAAATATACCCCATTCAAAGAGTATATTTACATTATTAAGTGTATTTGCTTGGCCAATTCAGTTTGGTCTAATGAATCCTCTTAATAGATTTGTGAATAGTCTAAATTAAAGACACAGGCCACTAGTGTCTAAAAAAGCTATTTCTTTGGGTATAAAGAAAAGTTTAAGAAAATAGAGTTAATAGTAGTCCATTGTCTTAGCTAAGAATTAAAATTGAAACTCTGATTTATAGTTTATATTTTAAAAGCACAAATGCTACAACTAAATTAACAACAAAGCCAGTTAAACCAGGGATTTATGAAATAAATGAATTTAGTAACAAATACAGACTTGATTGAGATAACTTTATTTGACACTCATGCTAGGCTTTTCTCCATCCCCTAAAACTTTCCCTTTCCTTTCTTCTCCTTTTTTCTTTCCTTTGCTTTCTTCTTTTTTTTTTTTTTTTTTTTTTTGTTAAAAATCACACCGAAAATTCTGCCCAAATGGAGAGAGGAACAATGCCTTGAAACAGTGTTAATTGTCACCATGGAAACCAGAAGAATAAGCCATTTTGAAACTGGTATAGAAGGCACACATTGAGAAACTCACGCATTTTTCTGCCTCCCTCAATGTTAAAGAACAAGATGCCTTGTCACGGTGAGGTCAGAGAAAGAAAACATCATGAAAGGGTGGTAGATACTCAATGTCTAGTAAATAAACTAAAATAAAAATAAACCCGATACAGCTGATGCTATAAAAAAAAAAAAAAAAAAAGAAAAAGAAAAAAGAAAGAAAGAAAGAAATAGAAAGATTGTCAAAAGATGGCCAGGACTGGGGGATAGCTCCCACCTAGTGAAACTTCAGGACTACATTATGTGAACCTTGCCCCCAAAGCTCCCTGGGAATTCTGCTGTTGTAATAAAACTTCAGAAGAGGGGAGAAAAAAAGGCAGCATGATGGAATTCAAAATAATGCTCTAAAAGCACACAGAGAGATTAAGACATTCATTGTAAGACTTTTGTGTGGTGCTTCTGGTGACCATGCTGAAAAGAGACCAGACATTGCTAAACGGAGAGTGAAGCTTTGGCTCCAAGAAACACAGAATTAAAGCAAACAGTTCTCTGATTAAAGAATATTGCTATCCGATTCTGAGTCAGCAGGGTTTGAGTACTATGTTGTCTTTAACTGGGCATCCGGTGACTTTATGTTAAGAAATTTAAGACAAGGACAATTATCTTGTTATAAGAATGACACATTTGAATCTTTGTCCAATGCAAATTAGTATCTCAAACACCTGTATTATTTGTCATGATTATCTCTCCCTGCCCCCACAACAAGCAGAAAAAGAAAGAACAGGGTGAAGACAAAATATATCTTAGTCTATCAATAAGGAAGTGTATGCAAGGAACAAGGAACATACCCAACCCAAATGACCACAAAATAATATGTAAAAATATGTATTTTGCACACAAATGCAAGGACATGTCTGTGACTCTCACCCTGTATTCTCTAGCTAGTGTTTGCCCTTCTCATTTGAGACTTCATGGTGGCCCCTCAGCTAGTCCATGCCTAATGCTATTCACTGGTGAACAAAGAGTCTTTTTATAGGAAAGTCCAGGTCCATAGCTCAGCTGTACTGGTAGAGGCCAATGCTGCCTCTCTGCAGCGGCTCTTGTGCTGCCCTCTTTTAGACGGCTAGCATCCAGCATCTCACAAAGCCTGTGTTGCTTCCAAAGGAGCCAGTATCACCAACACTTAGAGAGGATGCTCAAGTCTCAAGAAGAGGGTTCAAGTACAAGACAAGTTATCATGGCTACTTCTTGCAAACTATTTGTATCTTACCATTAGAATTTATGGTGAATAATTGCACAAAGAAATTATAAAGACTCCTACAATTGTCCTTGTAAATTAATAATAGCCTTTCTTGATTGGGATAAATTTGCTGCTGAGCCTTTGGAAAAATTAAAAAGTGCAATGTCATTTAAAATTGCCAGAACTCGCACAGCAAATTACATCTGAGGTTAAGAATTGAGTCCCCCCTCCCACTTCCAGCTTATTCCATTTGCATGATCTGGAAATCACATTACATTGGCCATGTATTGTTAATTGAACATAGATTGCATTATCTTTAATATAAATCAAACTACAAATATTAAAATGAATTGCAAATTCCCTAATAGAAGATCATAAAACAATCTTTTTAAAAGTATCTCCCATTAATAATTTAATTCCAATTATATCACTCAGCAAACTTAAGTAGGAGACCAGGCAACTTATTTCTCCAATCATTTTTTTTTCTTTTACATAAGGAATATCTATGTGTTTTAAAACAAACATAGCCAGGACAGAATTTATTGTTACTGAGTAAAGATAAAAGCACTGATAAATGAAAACTTTCCATGTTAAGCTTATGTACAATTCTGAGTAAGAGTATAAGGTCTCTCAGTTTCCCCTCTCTCTAACCCATGTCAAAGGTGAAGAAAAAAAAAACCTAATGGAAAGAGTCACTAAGCCTAAGAAATATTGTGATTATGCCTTCTGAAATTATAAAACTGATAATTACTATTCTATTTATTTTTCTAAAGGCTTTTCTGTCCCCTTTGATATTTCTATAAATGTGGTATCTTTCTCAAGCCTTTGCATGCCCTTTATTGCGTTTATATCAAATATTTAACACTGTTTAGGGCATATCCACCACTACCAAAAACAGTTATATTCCCAGCAGTCCTACTGTTTCAGGCAGGGAATGTGATTGATCCTCCTAGCCTGAATTGAGTAGAATGAAAAGAAGCGGTTGGAAAATAGCTGCAATCATTTAATGCAGATGACCTCTGACAGCCTCGCAGCGCTTCTATCTGAACAGAAATTTGCATGGGGTCTCTGTGCAGAGGAACAATGTAACCTAAATGGTAGACAATCTTTATTCTAATGAAGTGGGTGTCAAGGTCAATGTAAAACTGCAATGATAAATGGTGCACCACTAGGCAAGAGAAGTTGCATGGGCATTGTAGTGCTTTCACATTAATTGAAGGCTGAAACGCACCGCGTGAAAAGCACAAGCCCCTCTTTTCACCATAATGTGTTAATGCACCGGCGCTGAGATGATTTCTGCAAGATGTTTGCCTGTTGACATGTAGCTACTGCGGAAATAATGACGCTATGACAGAAGTGGACATTTTCAGAATTTGGTGTTTTCCTATGGCAGAATTATAAAAATTTTTTTTAAAAAAAAGCCCCCAAATAGCATGGTGTCCCCTAATGTAGTCCCTTTGATCCTTTTTTCTTTTCTTAGTTAGACCTGTCTTTAATTAGTTTCCTTTTATAGGACCTTCACTCAGTACTTTCCTGCTGAGCATCATTTAAATATTGTTTCCCCCTGCTCTTTACAGTGTTCAGCTTAGTCTACAGCTTAAAAACTTTTAGATGGTGACTGTCTGTCCTAAGTGAAAATTGTAATAAAATGCGTATATGGCTCATTAAAAAAAACAAAACAAAAACACAAAACAACAACGACAACTACTACTTCCTGGCATGGAAACAGGGAAGCTCCCTAACCTGCTCACATGGTGCTGCCACAGTGATGGCAGCTGTAATCACATCATTTCTTCAGTTGATTTGGCAATTTCGTGGTCAATATTTTTCAACTCATAAAAACATGGACAGTATGCTGATCTTCAAAATGTGTGACCTACATCAGTGGCAACAGAGACACTGTTTGCTAATACACTCATCGTCAGCGAAGCACCTTTAAGTTCATCAACTGAACAGGAAAGGGAGCTGTGTCATCTTTAGTTTCACAATTTGCTGAAAACATTGATCAGAGCACATTAGGAACCATCTGAGAGACATTTCTAGGCTCAGCTTCTAACCGGTTTATAAGCTGGATGTATTCTTACTTTCTGATCCCCAAGAAATCTGTGGTATTCCAGCAGCAACCTCCCACTCCAATCACAGTCTTGCTAGTAAAGAGCTTGCCTGTACCTCTGCAGTCTTGGTGACTTACTGCAAGAAGTGACACTGCTAATTTCACAACTCTCATGCAAAAGTGAACTGTCTCAAATAGAAACCCTCAATTTCTGAAATGGTGATTCAAAGGAAAAAAGAATCTTATTACGAAAGATAGTGAAGAAGAAGAAGGAGGAGGAGGAGGAGAAGAAAAAGTTACTGATCAAACTGTTTTAAAAAAAAAGAAACAGAACAGCTTCATCTGTGTGTGATTTGTCAGGTCTGAAGCTTTGACGTGCCCAAGGGGCAGACCCCAGCGGGGAGTAGGCTGCCGAGCTAAATAGCTGTGAAAGAAGTCTTAATGTAGGATGGAATTCAAACTAACCTTGACATGACCTCCGGAAAAATATGCAAAAAGTAAAATGAATGCTCTCTGCAAGATACATCCTAATTTTGTGGTGGAGCTGGTTAGTTTTACAAACATAACTGAGACATTAAAAGAAAAATAGAAAGCTAGTAAAAAGGGACAAACTTTAGAATTCAGGCAAGGAGGGGGGAATCGTAAGCAGCACGATGTGTTACTGTGAAGGCATGTGAACCATTTGGAAAGAATCCAGATAAAAACCCACACTGAACAATATTGTTGTCAGCCTGTCTATTCAGGAAAAAAAATTTTTTTAGGTTGAATATAAATGACACAAAGCCAAGATTACATCATTGCATTACAAAGTCTGTTGTGGCTTTTAGCTAAACAAGCCCCGTGGATCTATTGGTTTAGGACAGTAATTCAGCCAGGAGGGTTTAATGTGTGTGTGTGCTGCGTGTGTTTTTTTTTTTTTTTTTTTTTTTTTTCCCCTCCAGTGCCCAAAAAAAAAAAAAAAAAAAAAAAAAATAGAGGAATTGAAGGAAGAAATATCAAACATGCTTTTATTTCATGCTTTTGATCTGGATTTGATAAGCCAAACTCTAGTTTCAGCTGATGCATTTAGTTCTGATTTGGCTATATTATTATAATTGTGTCTGTTTGAAGTGCCCAGAAAGGCTTTGGCTCTTGTTCCCCTACAGGAGCTGGCTAACTCACTGCTTCTATGGGAATCTTAATTGTCAACTTGTGTAGAAATTCGGTCCTTTTGCCTTCTCAATGCAATTTTGTAGCAATACCAGTCAGCTCTTCACTACACTGCCAGCCAGATTTTAAACATGATTAAATTTCTAGCAACTAACATCCAGAATCTAATGACTTAAATCCCTACAGCAAGGAGGTGAAGTCATGGATTAGACAGATGACCTTCCACTAGGTTTTCATCAGGGTGAAGTGGGCAGATGGGTACCGGCACTCAGAAGCACAAAGTGCAGGGGGCTCTGCAAAGAACCTGTGGAATACCATCTGTGGCGAGCCAGGTATTCATCACCCTCTTCGTCTATCTAGTCTTCTTCTTAACAGGTGAACAAGGAAAACATGAACAAGGATATATTGATCAGATTGCCAGTTATAGTGATCTTATTGATCAATAAAATAATAAACAATTTAGCTCAGAGATCATAAAGTCAAACGCCTACAGGTATTATAGGCCAATTAACTAGTTCTCAAAGAAAACAACAAAGTACAAACTTGCAGTGTTTGTTGATTTCTCTAGTATAAATACTCTCATCAGGGTAGAGTCTGAGCTGCCAATGGCTGTTAGTGTTGGCAAAACTCATGAATTTCTCTCTGGTTCTCACAAACTAGCACTAGCTGGCTCCCGTACCCTACTGCCTAGAAGGTAATGTCAAGAGCGAGGTCAGAATAAGTGCTGTTCTCTCATTCACATTCCAATAACTATTAGTATTGTGGTAAAAGACCACTTTCTCTACTGAAAGAAAAACAACCCACAAGTGTAATTATTACTAGAATCTGATCCCAGTGACAGAAGACGGGACAGGGTAGTGTGGTTTGTGGTAGATGCACCAGCATATGCCCTATCTTAAAGCTATGCCAAATACCTCCACATGGAAATGTGGCTTCAATACAGCTTCAGTACCACTAAGTATGTTGTTTTAAGTGAGGCCAGGAATACATATGTTTACGTAAAAATCGCATAATTTTTATGTTACAATGAAACTTTTAATATACAAACCAAACAATGTCTGTGTCTTGGATCTGAATCCACTGGGGACCATTTCATGCTGTCTGTTTCAGATGAGAATATTAGATTCTAAAAAGAATAAAGATGCTGGCATAATGAATTAAACTGAGGAGAAATGACAAATGTCAAGCACAACATTATTAGCTGCCCTTCATTCCACCCTAGCCTTGACAGAAGATAGAGACTAGAATTCTACAAAGAATGGAGGAGACAAGGCTTTCACTTCAACAAACCCTAAAAGGTAGATGCTAAAAACAACCAAACAAACAAACAACCATTTGGGATTGGACTAGAACAGAGAAGACTGGGCCACTGTATTGAATATACAAAGGAGACTTCTTTTTTTAGTTATTTAATAGTTTTTTTCCTTATTTTATATATCAATCAGTTCCTTCTCCTCCCCACCCTCCCATGCTCCCTACTGCCTCCCTATCCCATTACCCATCCACTCCCCAGGGAGGGTGAGGCCTTCCATGAGAAATCATTAAAGTCTGTCAAGTCATTTGGGGTAGGGCCTAGGCCCTCCCCCATGTCTCTAGGCTAAAGGGGTATTCCTCCATGGGGAGTCTGTTTGCACTAAGGCTACACCCTGGTTCCACTGCCAGAGGTCCCATAGGCTGCCCAGTCCTCCTAACTGACACCCATGTTCAGGGGGCTTGGTTTAGTCCTGTGCTGGTTCCCCAGCTGTCAGACAGGATTCCATGAGCTCCCACTTGCTCAGGTCAGCTGTTTCTGTGGGTTTTCCCAGCCTGGTCTTGACCACTTTGTTCCTCACTCCTCCCTCTCTGAAACTGGATTCCAGGAGTCTGGCTCAGTGCTTAGCTGTGGATCTCTGCTTCTGCTTCCATCCGCTACTGGATGAAGGCTCTAGGATGTCATATAAGGTAGTCGTCAGTCTCATTATAGGGGAAGGGCATTTGAGGTAGCCTCTCCACTATTGCTTAGTAGGAACCAAAGGAGACTTCTAAAGGAACTGAGCAGATTTGAGCCTCCCCAGTGGAAAGCCTCTGAAAGAGCAATGGGTCATAGGATGGGGGTATGAGAGCTCAGGGCAGAAAAGACAGACTTGCTGAAGACTAAGCATAGGTAGCAGAGAATATCGTCTGGGTCTCCAAAAGTCTAGGCCAAGAGCAGAAGTCTCACTGGCTGAGAAATTCTGTGGGGTTCAGTGAAGATTGGCTTGCAAATTGAAGCTAAACTTCCTCTGCTTTAGAAGTTTGAGTTTATCTGCACCAGCATTCATGAAATCTGCCATAGCTAACACATTATTCTGTGCAGAAGAAAAAGCCAAGACCCAAACTGCCAACCAAGAAAATGTCACTTGTTGAAATCAGATTAAAATATCAGACAGCAATGGATGCAAACCGGCATGCAGTGGAGAAGATTCACAACCACATAAAAACCTCTGCAATCTAAGCTGGGCCAAACATCGAGACACAAAAGACTGAGCAAATGAATCAAAACTTCTATAGCCATCTTCAATTCACCCTATTGTAGGAAGACAGTTCATTCATGAACCACCAAGTGAAAGCTTTCAGGTTTTTTTTTTTTTTTTTTTTTTTTTTGATAAATATATATCAGAGGGATTTTTACTATAGAATCTGTATAGCTAGCATGTCTTTCAGCAAGGCACTTTATGTTGATCACACACATACACTGGGGGGTGACTTCAGCTGATGGAAGCAGACGCGAACACCCACAGCTAAACACTGAATGGAACTCCTGGAATCCAGTTGCAGAGAGGAAGGAGAGATGAGCAAATGAGTCAAGACCAAGCTGGAAAAACCACAGATCTGAACAAGGGGGAGGGAGCTCATGCACCCCAGTTTGACAGCTGGAAAACCAGCTTAGGACTGACCCAGATTCCCTGAATGTGGTATTAGTTGGAAGGACTGGGCAGTCCATGGGGCCTCTGGTAGTGGATCAGTATTTATTCCTTGTATATGGATCAATGGACTTTGGGAGCCTATTCCACATAGAGGGATACTCCCTCAGCCTAGACACATGGGGGAGCGCCTGAGCCCTGCTCCAAATGATATGAAAAACTTTGAAGACTCCCCATGGAAGGCCTCACCCTCCCTGGGGAGCAAACAGGGGATGGTGTGGGGGTTGGAGGGGTATCAGGGGAGGACAGAAGGGTGTGGAACTGGGATTGACATGTAAAACAAGCTTGTTTCAAATTTAAATTAAAAATTACACACACACACACACACACACACTACTCTCAAAATTTACCTTTCCTCTTTTTTCTCCAGTATTATATCTAACACATGTGTAATCCCTGTAAGCAGCAGCATGGTGAAATGGCGATCTTTGTTAAGCTATGAATCTATGGTTAAGCTATGCTGTACTATGCTGCAAATCTATACACTTCAACTGGCTTTCTCTACCTTCGAGTGTACTTCAGTGAGGATGTGGGTCATTGCCACAACTTATCACAACTGTCATTTTGATGTGCCATATAGGAGCTAATGAAGACCATGTCAGCACATAGTAAGAATAGCTATGCAAGTGTGTAATATTTTTGGTGGGCAGTGTAAGATGGGAAGATGTGAGGAACAGAAATTAGTACAACAAACCCAGCTTTTCTCCTTTACAAGTCCCTATTTTAAAGTATACTTTCCTTTGTTTTCTATCCCCTCACAAACAAACACCTCACTTTTATTTTTATGTAACTGACTACAATGTTATTGCATTTTCTTAAGCCAAACAACTCAAGAATTTAAAAGGAAATTTGCCGACTGTAGCTGTCTTCTGTATGTAGTAAAAGAACAAATTTACTTTTTTTCTGTAACAAATACATCAAAATTTCAAGTGTGATAAATTAAGCCCCACTTAAGACTTAACTACTGCCAAACTTCAAACACATGGCATTCCTACACGGCCTGAACTGACCTCTTGTGTAGAAACTCTGTCTCCTAAAACTTGATTTACCAGCTTGATTCTACTACATATGCTGCGACAGTAAAATAAATACAACCATTATATTCTTAGCTACTTCCCTGAACTCTCATCATAAAGACTCATTCACTTGTGTTGTCAAAGTAGCCTCAACTATCTACAAAAGCAGAAGCTGGTTATTGATTATTGGGTATTGATGGTGTCAGTTTGAAGAAAAAGCCCCCAAAGGATGATGGCTTTCATGTTTTCTTTGAGTAATGATGAAGTGTTTTTCAATAGTTAGAACTCTTAGAAAACACGAAGTCAATGAATAGTTTTTCAAGCTAAGAGATAGATGAACTGCTGCTGTTTATTGTCTTAATGTACAACAACAGGGGAATTTATGTGTCAAAGCTTACCCCATATCTCTATACCAGAATTACAGGCCTGCTCAGTGTATTTATAATGGAAATGCTGAGGAACCCTAAACTTTGGATGTACATGGCTGTGCAGCAGCAGTCGGTTGAAATATAGATATATTTTTAGCATTAGGGGGCACCAAGTTTGTTTAAATCTAGAATCTTTTTTCTACTATTGCAAGTAATGTTAATAGCACACTGTAAACGTTAAGGCTAAGTGTGCAATGTCAAAATAGATCGGCTCTCTCTGAAAATTGGAAATTCGGGCCTTTTAAACATAATCCAGATGTTTGGCTTTTATTCAGATTTTAAGAGAGAGGGAACTAATATGATATAAAATTCATACATGCATATTTCATTAGTGCTTTTGTATCGCTGAATTAAACATTCTGAAATGTGCTTTTTCTAAAATCACATGGTTTCAAATCAAAGCAGTTGCCAAGATGTTGTACACCTCAAAAATAATGCCAAAAGAGCCAAATTAATTTCATAAGGAAAAAACATGTGCTTCTTAGGTTAACTTGGTTGATAGAGCTTCCCCAAAAGGGAGTATCTTGCTTCCTCTCTGTAAAAAAGGGGAGAATGAAATAGAAGACTGTAGTCTGTATTTGTCAGAAAGGTGTTGGTATGGAACTCAGTGACTTTCCAATTCTTTAAGTATCATTGACCCTATTTTCATCACTACTTTTTCAAAGCTAGGTGTGATGCTGCAAACCTATAATTCCCAAACTCAGAAAGCTTAGGCAGGAGGATTTAAGTTCTAGGTCAGCTGAGCTACACAGCAAATACACACATGAAGACAATAATAACCATAAAATCCACAAAACCTTCATTTTCTCAGGTTTAGTGCACTTGTCATACCTTAGGGACTAAAGACTCGTGCACAGAGCAGCTACATATAGAATTCATCATGTGGTAATAGACTTAACATATGATAGAACTTTTCCAGAGTCACTTCTCCTCAAAACATAATGGAGTTGCCATTGTATTGCTATGTATTCACATTGTGGCTTTTTATGTTAATTAAAAAAATCACATCTAATGCCTATTGGTACAATGGTGGCATGAATGTTACAGTGATAACCAACTGGTTCATCATTCAATTTAAAGACTGGGCCAAAGGAAGGAATTCATACCTGGTACTGTAAACTTGGACAATAATTCATGGCCATGGAGGCCATATGCATTAGAGGAGAACCAAATATGGTTATTTTGCTAAATGGACATAGATTCATATTGCCTTCAAAAATATTTGTTCTTATAACCATAGACTAGTGCAGTTTTCACCTCCATTGGAGTTACTTCTTGTTACAGTGGATAGCAGCTAACACAGATACTCACTGCTAATTAAAGTGTAGAGATGAAGTAACATCTCATCTCAACCTCAAATAAGACTCTTTATCAATCTTTTACCTAAGTCTCAGAAAATATCAGGGAAGAGGAGGCAGAGATATTATGAGAAGAAGAGCATAGAGAGGACTTCTGTGAAATAAAGTCTTCTAAACATGACAGGGTCATTCACTGGTGAACTCACAGTAGCTGTGGTTGCCTACATAATAGTTATACATGATCATGCCTATCAGTGTTGTAATTTAGTTGGTGAAGGTGCCCTAACTGAGAACTATTGGAAATTGTTGGCTCATGGAGTGGGGTTAGCTTTCTTCAGTGGTGTGCCCTCTCTTTGATTGCCCATAGTCCAGTAGATCATCTCACACCCAAGTGCATATTTGCAGTTAAGTGGGGGCTGGGAGAAGTTGAAATGGATTAGATATGCTCAAAATATGCTGTGTACGTTCATCACATACATGAATCAAGTCCCATAGAGTATATACATAAAATAAATTTTTTGACAGGCTCTTGCTATGTAGCCCTGGCTGATCTGGAATTCTCTTTGTAGACCAGACTGGCCTTGAACTCAGAGATCTGCCTGCCTCTGCCTCCAGAGTGCTGAATTAAAGGTGTGCACCACCACACTCAACTAAAACAAGTAAAATTATTGAAGATAAAAAGGAGGGCTGGAGAGATGGCTCATAGGTTAAGAGTACATGTTGATCTTTTAGAGGACTGGAGTTTCGTTCCCAGCGCCCATGTCAATCTGTTCACAACTGCATGTGACTCTAGCTGGAGGGGATCCAATACTGACTTTTAGCCTTTTTATGTACCAACATATATGTGGCATATATGGACAGAGAGAGAGAGAGAGAGAGAGAGAGGGAGGGAGGGAGGGAGAGGGAGAGGGAGAAATTTTTTTAGAAAGACAAAAGGACTTTTAAATCTATAATCTTGTGTTTTCATGTGTGTGCAGAGGTGCAGATGAATGTGTAGATGTGTGGATGCCTCTCTCTCTCTCTCTCTCTCTCTCTCTCTCTCTGTGTGTGTGTGTGTGTAAATTTGGAAGTCATAGAATATTTGGAATGTCATTCCTTAGAGGCCAACCAGTTTTCTTTTCCATCTGTTTGCTTTGTCTTTGTCTAGTTGTTGCTGTTGAGAAAGGTTCTCTTGCTAGCCTGAAACTTGCTAAGGCTAGGCTGAGTTGCTAGTGAGCCTTGGGGACGGGCCTGTTTCTGCACTCTCAGTTTTGGGATTACAATCACACACTACTACTCCTGGCTTTTGATTTTTTTTAATGTGGGGTTTGTGATCAAACCCAGGACTCATACATGCACAGTAAGAACTTCATCAATTAAGCTGTGTCCTTAGCCCATATCTGTAATCTCAATAGATCTATAAAGGGACAAGAGTGCTTTTGGCAATGGCTCATTCCTTGTGTGGTAAAATGTTTAATGCTTTGGGGCCACTTTTTTGAAAGTACTTCTGATGCCTTCTTCAAATGAGGATAAATATGGTTTAAGAATTAGACCATAAGACTGCAACAAATGGACAAGAACTATTTATTATTTACCCTTTATCCACTGTTAAGTATTGACATTATGGTTTAGTTGTAGGAGGTTGGAAAATATTTATTCATTTGAATTTCTCCCAAAAGAGAGATCAGACAGACTTAAATCAGTTGTGGAAATACATGTTAGGCAAAGAGTTAGTACACAAAAATGAAAAGACCATGATTATCTTGTGTATCTTTGAACTTCCCTCTGTGGGAATTTCACTTGGTAAAACATCCAACATAGAAATATTTTCAATTTTCTGATAGATGCCAAGTTAATTGCTTCCCATGGCCAGGAATGGCTAGTGTCTGTGAAATGTGTCAGAAAGGAGGAGGGCCATGGCAGTTTTTTAAACACTTCAGAGCACCTCTTATGAGGCATGCTTTCTTGGGAGAACATTTATCAGCATGAAAGAGGCTAGTTCTCATTCCCAGTCCCCAAGTCTTTCTCTTTCAAATCCCTCTGTGTTCCTCCTCTTGCCTATTTTAGAGTGGGGAAGGAGACACTTCCCCATGTTTACCAAAGAATACATTTTGGGGTTTCTAGCCTACAGCTGCCCTGTTATTCCAGCCTCAGGAAGTTATTGTCAGTCTTCAGCACATTGTTCTATTATTATTACTGCTGTTCTCCCAAGGAAAGCCTTGGAGAAAACTTAGGAGTATTACTCTGTTTTAAGAATGAAAGTCAAAGTTTAGCTACCTGCCTGAGCTCTGCAAGGTAGTGCTGATGCCCAGAAACAGAACAAGGACCATTGCAGCTTAGCCAGCTAGGCTGTATTATGGCTCTCCAAAAATGTTTCTTTATATTCAGCCCAAAGTCTGAGGATAATGGTGGAGCCTAGGAGCTAAATGTAAACAAGGTCAAGAATGTCATTCAAAATGACTTTGGAGAAGGCAAAATACATTGAAGAATCCACCCTGTAGTCCTCTATGGTTATACTTGTTCCCATGTTGCTCATCTTCTAAAAATGGTCTGTTTTAAATACTGCAAGGTGGAAGTTAAAAGGTCAGATAGAAGAGTTCTCCATGATAGTCATGCCTGTCACTCAGAAGAATGACAGGTCAAGTTTAAGGAAGTGCTGGGGTAAATAGACATTTACTGGCATAAACCTAAGCCCCCACAGAGCAAATCTTGCTTATAAAAACTGATAACTACTTTGAAGCACCTCTCTCCCCCCACACAACTGCTACATCAGAAGAATCTGCTATAAGCACCCACAAAGGTTTATTAAAAATTATATCAAAGAGAAAACTGTGTGCATGGGGGTGGGGCATGTGTATAAGCAGATATATGTATGTCTCTCAATCACAAGAGGCAGAATAATAAAGTTGTGGAGGAACTAAACACTAAAGGTTCAGAGAACAACATAAAGAAAAAAGGCAGGGTGGGGGAAGGTAACAAGTCAGAAAGGTTATAAGGAAAGCTGGAGAGGTCTTCCATGAATAATTTCCTTGACATGATCACATGACAGAATACAGTACAATGGCTTAAAAAAAAAAAGACTAAACATTCATTGATTCATTGACAGGAGGAGAGAGGTATGAGATGTGGACATTTAAAACAGATGTTGCCACAACAATGGCAAACTTTTATAGAAGAAATGGGAGCTAAAACTTTTGGTGTAGAGGATTTTCTCTATGTATCACTCAGAAGTAGAACTCCTCACAGGGTACTGTCTGTCTGTGACTATTTTCCTATTTCCCTGTCTTCATTCTATGGATGGCATGTTTTATAACCAAAGGAAGCCATTTCATTTTTCATGGCTTTGCCACCAGCAAAACAAAGATGAAGACACACTTGCCCCCTTTCAACTACTTGTATTTGAAGATGTAATCAAACCATATTCGTGAGAATTCCACATTTCTATGTAGAACACATCATTCAAAGAGTCTCTTCAATTTTAACATATGTGACTTTTATAATAAGATTTCCTTTTTGTCTGTTACGCATTTGCATGCAAGACTGCAAATACACCCTCCTTTTCTGTCTGAGAAATGATATATTATAATTACTCTCTGGTCACAATAGGCAGTAAAATAAGTCACATCAAAGAAGAATCATTGGAAAGGTAAACACTATATACACATTCAATGCCCGTCTTATAGAATATGCAAGGAGAAGTCATAACTATTTTCTCTCCTCTTAGGCAGGAAGGAGAGAACATGTTGATATTAGCCTGTACGAATAACTTCACAAATCCAATAAACAGTCATTTCAGTACTTCCTTGGGTCTTCATTCCTTGCCTAAGAATAATGTTAATACTCCATAAAGTTGCTGTAAGGACTAGATGAACTACTATAGACAAGGTCTAAGGTCTGCTATATAATAAGTACTACACAAGTGTTTGCTCACCCTTGATCCAAATGTTGTCAAGGCAGCAGAACCTTGTGCCGTGCTGTCCTCATCTGTTTATATATTCATAGAAATAGTTTATATATTTGTGTATATTACTTCTTTTCCTTAAATAGAACACTGAATTATCAGTAGAAATAAAAAAGGCATTGCCTGTTAATAACTTCCATTGAACACATTGAATAAATTATTGTGAGTCATCATAGGCTTACTACTCTTCTCTAGTGTGACTTCCCGGTCTGGGTAATGTTCTAGAAGCATGGCAAGTGAATTGTCAGATCTAAGGATTTTTGTTTTGTTTTGTTTTGTTTTTTTTCACATTGAATTTTTCTGTAAAACATCTAACTCTGTTCCCTTATTTAATTTTCTCACCATCAAATACCAGCTCAGATATCATTTCTGACAGAAACTGTGAGAAAAACTAGCATGCACTCTGAATGCATACACATTTGCAGTTGCACGTTGCTTGTTTTTACTTTTCTCAATGAAGTAGATTATAAATTGCTTAAAGAAAAGGATGACCTTTGCATTTTTTAAAATTGAATTTATTTATTTGTGAGTACATGTGCACCAAAGTTTGCATTTGGAAGTCAGAGAACAACTTTCAGGAGTCACTTTTTTTTCTTTCATCACATAGGTCCCAGGCATGGTGGCAAGTGCCTATACCCACTGAGCCATCTCCCAGCCCAAGATAGCCTTTAAAAATATTTTATATTCTACAGCATATCACAATAGCTAACATGCTTTCTATTTATCCTCATGTAGTTAGTAATATGAGATTACATTATTTCTTATGCTTCAGATAAAGGTGAAAAATATTAGATCACTCATTCTTTTTATTTGTGTATGGTGTGTGTGTGTGTGTGTGTGTGTGTGTGTGTGTGTGTGCGTGTAAAATGTCTGTGTCCATCTTTGTAAGTGTGAATGTGGGTGTGTGCCATAGTCTATGTGTTAGAGATATGAGGACAGACATAAATGTTGGTTCTTACTTTCCATCTTCTTTGAGGCAAGGCCTTTTTTGTTGTTTGTCACCAAATACTCCATACTAGCTGGGCCCCAGATTCCTCTTCCCAGCTCCCATCTACCTTTAGGAGTCCTGAGTTTACAGATTGGTACTTAGTTTGCTTCACATTGGTTCAAGATATTCAAGTGCAGGTCCTTACTGAGCCAGTTCCCTACTCCCAATTAATTCTTAATTCGGACTTAAGATAACTTTTAAAGTATATGAGCAAAAAGATAGGATCTATCTTTGGGCTTTGGCATACAGAAAGTGTGCAAATTTCATAAAATATTAACCGAGTTTGATATTAATTAAAGCAGTTTACAAATTATAGAACTTGTGGTCAGTTTCTCTTCAAGCAAATAAGCATGTGTCTCTAGCCACTAAGCCCCTCATCCCCACCCACCTTCAGCCACATCACCTCCAGAGATGACACTCCAGTCCAAAATTTGGGGGTACAATGATTGCCTATCACTAGGTCACTAAAAGTAATTTTGTTCCATTGTAACCTGATTTTTTAAAGTTTTGTTGAAAATAATATATAATACAACCTAATCACTTAAGGTACATAGCAGAACAGTTTTTACTTTGTTTCCAGAGTTGTACACACATCACTATAATTAATTTAGAACTTTCTATAACCACTAGCAATTATTCCCTAGTTTTCTCCCTCCCTGTGCCCAGCCTCAACCACTTTCCGATTCCTACCTCTATACATTAACATATTATGAACATTTTAAAAAGTATGCCTTCCAAATGAAGTTCTATGTCTTTTTCCATGTTATCCCATTATTCTCTCCCTTTAACTAACCCAAACATCCACTAATCACTGTTGGATGAAGTCAACATTTTTGATGCCACATCTGAATGAGATCATGAGCAGTTTCTCTTTTGTGTGTGGCTTACGTCAAGTAATAAAATGTTCTTCAGATTCAAGCATGTAGTTACAAATGACAAAATGTCATTCCTCTCTGTGGCTTGATAGTATTCTATTGTACAAGAATAATAGTACACTCATTGAAAACATGTACATGTGCCATGTTTTCTTTATCCATTCACCTGTTGATGAGCAGCTTAATCAGACAAGAGGAAGAAATATAAATAGTCTGAGTTAGAAAACAAGCTGCCAATTTTCATTGTAATCTGATATGACCTTATGTACAGAAAGCTCCAAGTACTCCCCCAAAATATTATTAGATACAATACGTGAATTCAGTAAAGTTGTTTCTCTGTATTGCTTTGGAACCTGTCCTGGAATTAGCTCTGTAGACCAGGCTGGCCTTGAACTCACAGAGATCCACCTGCCTCTGCCTCCTGAGTGCTGGGACTAAAGGCGTGCATGCCCAGCACAAACTATATTTTTAACAAGTGATCCAGATAAAAATATATAAGATATTTAAACTACTCAACAATAAAATAATAACAAAATTCTTGAGTTAGAAATGGGTGTTTCTTAAAAGAATACACACAAGCAGCCAAAAACATAAAAAAAGAAAAGCCCAACATTGTTAATCATTAGGAAAGTGCACACTGAAACCATATTGAGATATAACTTCACTCCATCTAGAATGACTATTGCTGAAAAGGCAGAAGTTAGCTCTTGGTGAAGACGAGGTTAACAGGGAACATTTCCACACTGTTTATAAGAAAGTAAGTGGAGCCCCCCCTACACACACACACACACACACACACACACACACACACGCACGCACGCACGCACGCACGCACGCACGCACGCACGTAAAACTAACCCTGATCTGTGACTCACCCTCCTCCCACCAGGTATATCCAAAAGGGGACAAATCAATGTGTTGCTCACCTGTAGCAATTGTAATACTTTTCAAGCAGCAATGAAACAGAAACAACCTAAGCAAGCTTGTTCTTTACCAAATGTCCTTAGGGCCCCATAGGTCCTTTCCACAAAGTGATGGCAATCTTGGTGGCCAATTAGACTCACCTGAGAAAAGGGAACCCTGATTAAAGAATTGCTTCCTTCATACTGGCCTGTGGTCATGTTTGCAGGGCACTTTCTTCATTACTAATTAATGTAGGATGACTCAGCCCACTGTGGGGGCTGCCATCCTAGGCCCGTGGGTCTGCACTGTACAAGAAAGTTCATCTAGGGATCCAGTAAGCAGAGATCCTCTGTGGCTTCTGCTTCTAGCTCCTGCCTTGACTACCCTCAGTGGTTGACAACCTATAAGCTGGAATTAAGCCTTTCTTCCCTCAAGTTGCTTTTGGTCACAGCAACAGACAAGCAAATAGGATATTCATAGACAGGTAAATGCTTTTAACTATACTGCCCTGACAGCCAAGGTTATTACCAGATATAAACCAAATATGTATGTATGTGTGTGTGTGTGTATGTTTTATAAAGCAATTTATGTTTTTCAGATATAAACCAAAAATGTGAGGCAAACAGAAGGGAAAACAGGTTTCTTAAATGATATGACTCTTTTCAATGGTTTAGTAACTATATTCTTATACATTGTGAAAAATGGAGGTAGCATCTAGTAGATAATCCTAAAGAACAAAGAGAGAAGATGAAGGTGTGTGGGAAGGAAAATATGAAAGAACTAATGTTCTGTGACACAGCCGAGTACCCAAGTGTTTGGCTGCTGCAGAAAGAATCACCATGAGGATGGCCTAAGACAACTCACAAACCACCTATGACACTGCCTGAAATGAACAAAAATGTTGCAGCATTTAGACATTATATTTCCATGACAGTTTAAAAACACTGTATTTAGTCTTTAAAAAATTTTTGTTACAGAATTCTGATTTTACCCAGATTCCCCATAGCAAAAGTCAACTTTGACGAAATCATTCATATTTCTGCACCAGAGGGTGTGATGAAGCTGGAACCCACATTAGAACAACTCAATCTACCTCCTCCTCGCTTCACAATAAGGAATATGAGACCTGAGAAGGGTGAGCCTGCAGAGGTGTCTCCATGTGTGAAAACATGATGACCTATCATACAAGTTGACCTCTTACTTCCACATGAGCCACATGGCATGTGTATGCCTACACACACACACACACACACACACACACACACACACACACACACACACAAATATAACAACAAAAATGATGATAATAATAGTAATAATAAACTTATATAGGAGCTGATGCCCAAGGGAACTCTGACTTATCTCTTCAGGACTTCATATTAATTTCTTCATCATGTCCTTGATGGTGCTGATCAAAAACATAAAAGGATGTCTACAGGATAAAATACAATCCAGGGCCTGAAGATAAGGTGCATGAATTCTCTTCAGAAGGGAGTTACACAAGGAGACCTGGGTCTGAGTGGCCTTATCTCCTCCTGAAGAAGCTTCTAAACCAGCTACCCCTGCATACAGAATGAGTAGGGCTTGCACTTCCACATTCTCCAATCTCTCTGTTTGAAGCTTTGAACTGGAATTAGTGTCTCAAGACAGTCAGTATGATATGATTTATGTTATTGGGCCAAACATGAAATGCAGGGCCTCACAGAGCAGCCGGGCCACCTGTGAAGTACCAGAGACAATGACTGGTTCAAAGACTTGAAAGAAGCCACTTTCTCAATTTCTTTGGGTCCTACAAGCACAATAGAGCATAGGAGGCCACCTGGTGGTGAAATGAACCAATTAACTGGTTAGCACTGCACAAAAAAAAGAAAAAAAGAAAAAAAAAAAAAAAAGAAGGAAATGATGAGCAGCAGGTGTTATTGTGGAATACCACACAGAAAATTGAATGGAGAGATCACTCAAACCTTCAAGAATACTATATATTCCTAAAGTATAGTCATAATAATTATTATTTATAATGGGCAGTGACACATTTTCCCCATGCTGTTAAATATAAATGGTTTAGGAATGTCAGCTGTGTGATCTGTGTGATCACTGCTCAACTCACTCAGCTCTCCTATTGTACAGTCATAGCTACATGAACAATGTATGAGGTTGTGTTCCAATAAAGCTTTATTTAAAAATGAGATCTGACCTTCAAGGCAGCTTCCTGCTCCAGAAGCATCCCTACACCTAAAATCTGCTGCTGGCAGTCTTCTAAAACCTTGGTGGAAATTGTAATTAGCTTCCTCTAATTTAGAAATGCTCTGTGTAGCCTCATGACCACCTTTTTCCATGGAGACTGAACATGCTTGCTTTGCCCCCTGCCCCATTTGTATCACAGCATCTGCTTTTGTTTTCTTACTAGGCTCTTTACTCTTGTTTCCCTACCTCATGCCCCCTGAAAATGCTGCCACTTACCATTTCTTCTCCCATCACTTCTTTTAGGTTTAAAACTTTACATCAGTAGTTTTTATAACACTAGATGTAATAACCAAGCTTAAGAAAGAGACAATAACAATGCATTAAAAATAGACAGCCACATCTATGACAATAAGCCAGAGAAATGACACATTGTATGCTTTAGATGGAATCTGGGTCCAAAACAGCTCAATCCTTTATAAACAATAGATTATACATTAGCTGCAAGAAGGTGTGGCTCTGTCGCCGTGTGGAAGGAGGTTTACTCGGGGTCCACTTTTATGTTGCTTTCATTTTCTTTTTGAATACATTTTTTTTAGGAGCACACTATGTGTAACACCACCCCAGACAAGCCACATCTCTCTTCTAAACCATCCACAAAGTTCTTAGCTGCCAAAAAGAGAGAGCTGAAAAATGTGATTGAGGAATCCATGGAGCTGTTTATATTCCTTACATATATGGGTTTACCAGTAGTATCTCAGTGTTGGCATGCTTTCTCCTACAAGGGAGCATGAAAATAATTTTAGTTGGACGGAGTGTAGACAAAACTGAAATAAATGATCTAAAAATATGGTTTTGTTAGCTTGAAAAGAAAACTGCAAAACCTTGAAAAAATATGACTACATAGAAGAGAGAAATTTAATTATAGTGCATGGGTTCTGGTTGATTTGACAATTAAACCTAACAACAGAAGGTGTTTACACTGGATATAAGAAGGCTTCCAGGGTAGTGAAAGTTGTAAAATATTTTAATGGGAGTTTGTGGAATTCCTTCTGGAAAGATCTTTAGCAGAGAATAAATTCTCTCCTATCTGAAATGGATTTTAAAAAATCCTTGAGAGGAATAAATGAAATGAAGGTGCCTTTGAGGTCCCTTTTAGTCTAGAAAGTTCCACTGAAATAGCCACTTTCCAGGGAACTAAATAACTGTACAAAACCTCTAAGAGTTAACTTTGGAATGTTTGGTAAGCAGCCATTGCACAGTGTGTAAGAGTATTACTGACTGCAAGTCTTACTCAGTCCTGGGAATTCCACCCTCGCAGGGCACAGGTCTGAACAGTAGTGTGGGCAGTGGGTAGGAAACAAAATGGTTTGCTGCAGTTAAAGTGTTTTAAAAATTAAACTCAGTGCCCTGGTTGGCCAACACCTGACATTTCTAGCATTGATCCTGGCAACCCTATTTTGTTGTTGTTGTTGTTTTTACACAGAAAAGGCTCCCAACAGTGTTTTTGTATTTTAATTCTTTTTCGAACACAAACTTGGAAGAATGGAGCCTTGTGAAACTATCATCAAAACATGTACTATGAAATGCTAGCTAAATTTGAATTCTTCTGCTGTATTTACAGTTGTAGAAAGAGACTCTAATTAGCTCAACCCTGGAGGTAGATGTGTGCTGCAGATTCAATGAATATGGAGATGTTCCCTGGTGGTTTGTAGGACAACCAACATTTTACAGAATGGGTCTTCTACCCATCAGTAAGACAAGAGTGAGGAAGGAGAAAACAAAATCATATGGACAGCAATGTCCTTAATGTGTGTTTTCAAGTCTCAGTGGTCCCAGCTCGGTGGGGGGGGGGGGGCAAGGAAGTAATAAGAACTCAGTGAGAAGAGAGTAAACCCTAGTCAATCTCACAAATAAGACCAAGATATAAATTCACCACAAATATCAACCAAATTCAAATTCTAGATGGTGTATATTTTAGGCTTTCCATAATTGCATAAGGGACTTCTACAACACAACTACTAATAATTATTTACTCTACCTTGGCAACAATTTTGTGTTTACAAAATTCTTATTCTTTGATAACAATATTATATGCAATGTATTCAAATTAGGTAAATGAAAAAATTAAAATACTCAATCACCAGACTTTTCTGTAGTCTTCCATACCTGTAAATAAAAAGAAAATCCTGAATTTCAAAAGCAAACTGTTTTAACACTAATATATCTGTCTTGCTTTGGAATTAAATATTTTCATTTTATATGAATCTCCATATACTAAATATTTAATCTATAAATAAATAGCATTAATATGAATAAAGAGAAGGAATAGCACTTGCGAAGAAAGCAAGATGTCCTTGAGCACATGAGCACTGGCTAACCTAAAGACTCCTTTAGTGTTGCTACAAGACCCATAGACAGGATTTCATTGGGTTTTAAAGCTATTATCTTTTAAAGGTGACTCTAAAAGACGGAAAGTACACAGAGAGTCTGGATACTTTTGCTATTGTGTTAAAATTGCTCAATTGCTAAGGAAGGAACAATAACTGCTAAAATACACTAGATTACCAATGCTGCTAAATTAATCCAACTTATATATTTTAAAATGCTTTGACTTCAAAATTTAAGTCTAAGGACAGGTTACTGGGGAAAATAATTTGTATTTTTGTTTCCACAGCAAATGAAAAGCTTCCTTCCAGACTAACATGGTTTGATCAAGCAAGATACCCTGAAATAGTGTCCCAGGTGATCGAACTTTCAAAACAGCTGGGACAAGACAGCCTTACAGACTACAGCCAGGATTTCTGCATCTTCTTAGGATTCCCATGGTTTTACAGCACCCCCAACCAGCAGGAAGCACTTTGGAAATAATGACACCTAAATTCCCAAACATTGTCTATAAATGTTTGTTTTCCTTTAAATGGGGTTAGTTATGAATGATTAATGATCACAACCAATCTCTTTTTAATAGGTAAAAAGGGAACTATGGTATAGAAATGAATACTTTGTATTCATTATTGATACAAATTTAAGGTCAATTTTGTTATATGTGTATTTATCTTCTTGTTTAAGTATTGTGTTTATATAGCTCATTTAAAAATGTAATGTATAATTTAGTACAGATTTTAGACAGTTACCTATAATAGTCAAAACTTAGTCAGGTTTCCTAGATATATAGAGTTGTATTTGAATTGCATATTCTTCAAACCTTTCAAAGACCTACAGAATATGGCATTTAAAATGGTTTAGGGTTTTTCTTAACAGTGAGGCACTACTGCTTCTGGCAACACCAACTGCATCACAAGGAAGATGGACACTGAAGAAACTCGTTACGTAGTTTGCTTCATGACAAGACTAGTCATTTGTACAAGATACTGCTCTTGTCTAGACTGTTTAACCATATGCTTTATAAAGTAGACATGTAGGACCCACTGGAAAGTGACTGCTAAAACAAGATGGACAGTGCTACAGGGTTTTTGCTTCATGGAAGAGTTTGCCAGACATTTTGCAGGACACAGAGAAAAGTGACTGACAAACTGCCAATACAGGTGGACAGTTTTAAAGTTTCCTGCTTTGCTGAGGAGTCTGCCAGACACACTGTGGCCTATGGGCCAAAGATGGATGTGACAATTTACTGAAGAACTTTGGATGACTGTCCAGGTAGCGAGATGTCTCTGTCACTTCTAGAGTTTATATATTATCCTTCTGTGGTCTTTGATGGAGTTGAAGACAGATAGTTATTGTTATAGTTTTCCTTAGTTAGGACTAAAGATAAGTTACATGTAAGACTTTAGAGTCACACAGATATGATAGATAATACAATTTTTTTAATTCCTGATGTTAATTAATGGACTAAATATTGTTATCTATAGTTCTTATTTGATAACTATTATTACATATTTTACTATATTAAAGTTTAAACTCTTTATTTTAGACAGAAAAGAGGAATGATGGGAGATGTTATCCTATAAATATATTGATGAATAAAGCCCTGTTGGCCTATAGGAAAGCAAGGTAGGCAGGACTAGGGAGACAAGGAGGATTCTGGGAGAGGTAGTAAAGAGGCATCAAGATATAGGATGTGACAGAAGTAACAGGTCTGGACTCTTTCTCTGGTAAGGTAAGACCACATGGAAACTCTTAGATGGATAGAAATGAGTTAATATTTAAGACAGATCTAGCCAATAAGAAATACTAGTAACAGGCCAACAGCTTTATATCTAATACAGCGTCTCTATGCATTATTTTGAGGCTGATGTGGCGGCTCTGGGACCAGGCTGGTGGGAGAGTGCTCGTAATAGTGATCAGTTTGCACACTGTTGTGCAGTTTATGTCTGTCATGATTACAACTTTCTCTCTCTCTCTCTCTCTCTCTCTCTCTTTCTCTCTCTCTCTTCCTTCTTCTTCTCTTTTCCTTCTTCTCCTCCTTCTTTTCCCCTGATATCAACTTGGTTAACATCAGCACTATGATTATTAATGACTGCCCTTCCTGTTTATTTTTTTTACTTTTTCAAAGATAGAGATTTTAGGTTTTATATCCAATATAACAAACCATGAAAATTTATACTCAGTGACTTACTTGAAAAAGTCATGGAATGATAGCATACTTCTAATAAACAGAGTTGAATGATTGAATAATCTTTCTAGAAATATTTCTGAAATATAATTATTAATTTTGTATAATGCCCCAGAAATCATACTGTGTACTGGAGGCAGATGATAAACCCCACAGACGTGAAGTCTTTTCTCTTGGCACATAAAATTTTAACAAATTTGTAATCATTGATTCTTTTAAATTTTGTATTATACTTATTTATTGTGTATATGCACAAACACATATGCTATGGTTTTTGTGAGTACTGGTCAGTTCTCTACTATTACCATATATGACCTAGGGGGCAAACTCATCTTCGGGCTTGGCGAACAGGTACCTTTAACCCCCAACCCTGGGTATACCACTTACCACTGATTGCTCATTCTTAGGCTACCAAGTCTAAATCTACCACCATTACTTAAAATATGCATTTAATTAATATTAAAGAGCTCAGTGTAATATCTGGAAGGGAGCTTTCTTGGGAGATAGTTATGAGTATTAAAAGGGATTGTGTTGTTGTAAAGAAGGCTGTAAAATCCAGTATGTTAAGATTTGTAACATAGAAATGTACTCTGACTGAAAACTTGGCATATATGAAGGAATTTTGTGTACTTATTTATATATGCATGCTTTAAATGCCTTGAGTCCAAGGACTCTGGTTTCATCTAAATTCAATTCTAATGAAAGACTTTTTTAATTAAACAAATTAATACTTCATACACGTGTGTGCCCACATGCAAATGTGTGTGCATAAATGCATTTCTGTGCATACTTCCATCACAAGCATCTCAGTTTTTAATGGATAACATGACAAGAGGAATATCACAATCATAAATTTTTTATGCAAATGTCTATAGACATATGGAATCAACTAGGGAAAGCAGCTGAATAGTGTGTTTAGATGAGTCTTGGGATGTATAGATGCTCTTCCAGAGAAACACCCTAGTTCTGTGCAAGAAGGTTACTAGTAAGACCAAAATAAACCCAAAACCAATGGGGTATTAACTTGGTAGCTTTTTCCCTCAGAAGAAATATATAACACATATGTAGATGTGTGTGTTTTGTGTCTTATACTAATTAAGGTCAGCAGAAATGGCACTCATCTCTCATCTTACCCCAGGGTACCTCATTAGGGATACAGTGTCACAGAGATGCCTAGTTTAGGCATGTATGAGTTTTCAAAATACCCACATCATTAAAAATATGCTAAGAAATGCTCCCATTTCTGAGAACTGAAATTGCTTCCTTGGCAGTACTGGCAAGTGGTCTTTTCACAACTGGTATTCCTGTGGGTTATTACTCCATAAAGACTCATCCTTGGGAATTTTCTTTGATGATAAGAGGGTTCAAAAAGTTGAATCTTCCTGTCTTTAATGTGTCTCCCCCTAAAATAAAGATTTTCAGTTTTACCTTTTCTGAATCTGACAGGTACAGGACTTCCCTGGAGTGCTAAGGTACCATAAAAAAAAAAAAAAAAAAAAAAAAAAAAAAAAAGAGCAAGGTTTCCATATAACCATATAACAGTCTGATGAGCGATAAGCCAACTCAAATCCATCATGTTCACTTTGAAGATCGCTATGGTTTGGATGTGAAGGACCCCTTACAGTCTCCTGTGCCTGCACACTGAATCCCCAGCTGGTACTCCCATTCCATGGCCCATGAACATACGCAAACACACATGCCTGTCCATAAATGCACCTCCTTTTATCAAGTGATAAAGTAGAAATTTCCACTTGACCCATTTTTCTGGGTATCTTCTGTTGACTTTCCATATCCCCTTCAGTTGCTAGTGCCCTTCCATCCAAACTACATTCTATTTTTGACACAGAGCTTCCTGCAGCCCAGCTGTTTGGCCTTAGTCTCCATCTAAACTAGATTTTAAGACTGGCATTTAATTCAGCATTATACCCCCAAAATATCAGCATCTAGCAGAGCTCCTTCTTTATTTCTAAAGAAGTGGATGTTAGGGCTAAGATGCAAGGAGCATGAACACTTGAGAATGGAGATATTGGAGCTAAGACACTTCTAGTCCTCCAAAGATGACAACACAGCCCACAGACCATCTTCCTCGTACAGTTAGACATGGTTTTAAGACAAAGACGAATGGCAACAGAATAACAAGTTCTCAAGAGAAAGCACAGGGATAATTCTCCTGGGGCTGACCACCTATTCCGAACAAATTGTAGAACGTCTTCTAAAATAACAAAAGTCTCTACCTTATACTTCAGGATCATACATTAAATTCTACTAAGCCATAAAAACACAGAATCATCAGAATGACAAAGTGTTTGAATTCAATGGCATTATATCTAATATAGTATTTTTAATTAAGGTTATCATAACCAATACCTTCCTCATATAATTACATGGAACATTAAACCTACTTCTTATATTTTTCACATCACTATCCATTTGTCAATACGTGTTTTCATCTTTAAGCTTTGATATTGTACTATTTTTAACAAAATAACAAACCCAAATTAATATCATAGTAGTCTATCAAGTTTAATCACATAACATATAATTTTTCTAGCTCCAAACCAGATGAGTGAATATAAGCTATAAACTGAAGAAAACTAACCAAAATCTTAGGTGGATGACATTTTCATTAAATCATTTGTCTGAAATATATATGCTCCATTGAATATTGGGAGCCAAAGAAGGCAGTGAGACAAATGCCCTTTCTTGTTGGGACTTTTATAGAAATCTGCCAAACTCTCAGCTTACATAGAAATAGATAGTATATTTCCATTTAATTAAGTAAAAGTTTTCAAAAAGTTAAAGACTGAAGTTTTGTTTTGTTCTTTTTTTTTTTTAACAATTAAATCAAGCTTTTATTAGCAAACCTTGTTATCCTGATTGCAATTAATGCCACCTTCCTAACAGGTCATCTCATTTAGGTGCAATCTGGAATCATTTGGATTTAACATGATGGTTATTACTTATTACCCTGAAACCAAGCAGCACAATGAGATATTGATTACTTTTAACCTTTACATCCAAGGATTCAAGAAAGGTCGGAGGAGGGGGATATTCCACTCTCAGCTGGCAAGCAGCCTTTTGGAGAATTTAAATGATTCCCATTGGCCAAGTAGACCCAAGATGAGACCAACCTCTGAGCTGATGAGAAATGAGGATGCTTTAAAAAAATAACACTCAGCCCATAGTTTGCATTACATTTTTATAGTAATGTACATATTGCTATATACATTAGTCAGATGTGCCTCAGATGGCCTTGGATGTACTGTTAACACTTTCAAGTCTGGTTCCAGGAAGCATCTCTATTGGAAAGAAATATTTAAGTGGGTGTTTAAAGTGTGTGATTTCCTGTAGCAGCTTTCATTCAAATAAACTTGTCTCCCCAAACTAAGATCTCTTGGTAGGTTCCCAAAGGCTGAACACAGTTGTTGGCCATTGATGTCGGATCCTTGGATTTCTTTGGTTTTTCCATGACAGCATTTAGAAATACTTTTTTACTTTTGTGCCACTGAAAAGCAGCGAGTTCTAGGCAGAGTCCAGCAGAACCACAGACAAGAGAAATATAAACTCTTATGTGTGAGATTAATTTGCTGAACACTTGGCGTTATTATTGCCAAGTCGTCAAATTGTTCCAAGTTGTTCCGGAAGGTTGTTATTAATAGTATGTTTTCTGAGGAAAGTTTTGTCTACTTTTGGAACTGCATTTCTGTTGCCAAGGAAACTCCTTTAAGCACCGTTTCTAGGGACACACTGCTGCTTTTGTTTGCCAGTGTCCTATTCATATCATCTAAGTAGTGTTTTACATGCTCCAGCCTCCAGCCCGAAATGCTGAAGGGTTAGCCCAGTTAAGTTGCTTTTTCAAACCTAGTTAATGCCTGCTATGAGTCCCTCTCCTTTTCTCTGAAGTCCTCTCTCATTCTCACATCAGAATGCTCCCTTTTCCCCACAGTCTTCCCCTTCTCCCTCCGATGTGCCCAGCTCTCACCATTCAAGACTGAAACAAAACAAAACAAAACCAAAAAAAAAAAAAAAAGAAAGAAAGAAAGGAAGAAAAAGAAAAAAAGTTGTATTAAAGCAGATAGTTTTCACAAGTTTGGGATAAATTCACTTTAATTTGAATAATTCTATAGGTTCTCAAATCAGGGCATCAGGCCTTCAAGTGTTAATTATCTTTTCACTCTAAAATTAATGTAGTCATTTCCTACTGACTCCTCTATCCCATTTATTGAAGTACGGAGGAAAACATGTCAGAGTCCCCAGCCAGCTCTGTTGTTGTGATTAAGCGTGGTCACATGGCCCATCCCTGCCAAAAGGAGGGCCCTGAGAAAAGGTGACAAAGACAGTGATTTCCTGTCAGCAAAGAGTACGACAGGGCTGTCTAGAAGTGATGCAAATGAGGGAAATTTTCCCCCACAGCTTGTTTGATCCACTCTAGGCCAGAGAAGGCCAGGCCAGGAAGAGAAGTACAATGCCACAAGGCCAGCCCCAGAGCCAATGCACCTTCCGGACACCAGCTCACCACTGGAGACAGAGCCTGCTGGCTGGGCTTCCCTTCCTCACCCTCCGTACAGAGCCAACTGTTTCTTGGCATCCTATTCTCTTCTAACATCCTCTCTGAAAAAGTGGATCAAATAGGAAGTACAGGCTCCTTTAGGAACTGTTTCCCAGGTTGTTCGGGAACCACAATCTACTTTTTCTTTCCCTAAACATTCCAGGAAGAGTCTTGCACTCTCTCAAATTAAGAGAAAAATATAAATTTGAGTATCCATATCAAACAGCGATTCATCAGTGCTCAAAGTAATGTGACAGTTAATGTAAGGACCTTTTGAACTTTAATAAAAACAGAACAACAGATTCACTCCTAGATCAGTTCTGGTCACTTTAAAAATGACTAGATAATGTTATTTGAAAAATTATAATGATTTTTAAGCATTTTTTCTTATCTTAATGGAGTTTGAATGTAACATACAATTAGGCTTTCCAATTAATCAACTAGGAACGAGGTAAAAAATGATCATGAAGCGTATGCGCCTGCTTCTCTCCGTATAGTCTATTCTGACTGCTTGGATGACTAGTGATTTTTTTTTTTTTTTAACTTGGCACGATCAAAACTAAAATGTAAAATTCGGTTCTGGAATCCCATATGAAGTCTAACCAGCATCATTCAATTTTTGATTCACATTCCTATTCTATAAACCAACAAGTGAGAAATAAATGTGGTGGATATCTTTCACCCCTAAGCCTGGTCACCACAGCCTCAACCATGAAGCAGATATGCACTATAGTTTGGGGAACTCAGCTTCAGCTATGAGAGTATCAAGCAACATCTGAAATGATTTAGAACAGCTCAGTCCAGAGCAAAAAGAAAGGAATCTATCCCAGAGGGTTGATATCCGTGAGTTTATAAAATATAGGCATAGCGTGATTAATGTGTTTTCTATGATCAGTTCATAGCAATGACAACATCATTTTGGCATCAATCGTCGTAAAATAGCAAGCCAAGTATGTCCCATTTATCTTCTCTTACTCTATATTTCTTATTCCTCTGAATATCTAATCATACTTCATACACATATCTTTTAAAGGCGCAAAGCCTTTTAAACACACACCCAGAGTCCCTTCACTCACATTTTCCTGCACTCCTCCAAACTGTACGTTCCCCCCCCCCCAATAATTATTTCCAAGTCAGTTCTCTCATTGTTACATCTCAAATGCTGCTTGGGTTTTTATTTAGCATTTTCTTCCCGGTTCATTTGTCTATTACTTTAATTCACCCCTGTTGCCTTTCTTTTTGCTCTGTTAACTTTCACCAATGAGAGTCTCTTGGTGAGATCTGTGCTCTGAAATGTACTTGGCAACTAAGGCACTGAACCATGAATTAGTTCGGGGGTTACAGATACTACATTTGCAATTTTACCTATAATAAATACTTGATAAGTATTCTTAGGAGATGGCATATATGTATCCAGTGAGCTTGGCTTCCTTAAAGGAACTACTATGACTTTTCCAATGGAAAATGCATACTGTGTAAGTGATCTCATCTCCTTTGCTCTTGCCACCAAACAGCTTCTCTTTACAGCTGTGCAGGATGCTACAGGCTATGCAGCTGTGTGACGTATACCAACTCTTCGCCTAGAAGCAGCCTCTGGTCTATGTAGGTTTTCCCCAGTTCTGATTTGTATTTTCACTATAAAGTGTGCTTTTGAAATGGCATCTTGCTGAGTTGCTTAGTCCTAATACCAGGGTTGAAGTGATGTCACCCCCACCCCATCTCCAGTATCCTATGTAGCCAGGACCATGGGAATATGCTTCTGTATCTGATATATTTTTTTTAACATCTTAATAATTTCACAAAGATTCTTAACAATCTGAAATTCATAGATATAGAGAATTAGTCAATATGTTCAGTAGCTATTAAGCGAAGCAAATAGATCTTTTCCTTTTACAAACAGGACATTTAGAAAATACGCTAATGGGGAACGATACAGAAAACTTGTATTGTTTCCATAAAATGTGGAACTATACAATAAATGTATAAATGATGTGTAAACATAAGTAAATACAACAACAAGATTTATAACTTAAGTATAAAGAAATCTGCTGTAAATTTCCTGGCAGTAAAGTCTTGGTATTTATTTATTTCAAATAATACCTGGAAGGGTTTCTGTTAGCACCCTGGAAATCATATGATAGTACCAATGAAGACCCAGCTGAGGGACTCACTCAAGGCACACATCTCCCCATGCCATCTGAAAAATCACTTTTGCCCCATTATAATAATCGCCAGACTCCAATGTGGGCGTTCAAATGAAGCTTGCCTTTGGCATTAAACATCATCAACACAGGATTAGCACAAGCTCTGCTGTCTGTGCTTTGTGGGTAGCATAGAACTGGTGGAGGTCAGGTAGTCCAGCGAGGGAGACCCTTAAAGCACTCCGAAGTGAGCAGTGGGGTGACACAGCAGCAGAGCTCAGCTCTCCCTTCGATGACATATTTCCAGGTCACTCAGTCTATAAAATGTGTAGGATGGGAGGAGGTGATTGAGCTTCCCTGAGCCCTAGAATGATGCCAACTCTGATCCGCAGAAGTGGGAAAAAAAATGGAGCTTTTCCTTCGCAAGTGGATTTTTAAATATTTTTCCATTAATAGTTAATGCACAAGCAGACCATCAGAGTGACAGCTCCCTATGATTATGAATTCTGGCTTTGTAACTCTAGTCCAAATAGGAGTTGAACTTTCAAAATCATGGTGGTTACTTTTGACAAATTAAATTGTCCTACTTAGGAAGGTAGAAAAAATGAAGAGCAAGACTGTGTGTGTGAGAGAGAGGGGAAACAATTTCTCCTTGACTGGGAGAAAAAACAAGAAGGGATGATGTTTGTATTTTCTAGGCTGAAGGTACTGCCAGTGTTTATTAGCAAGTAGACACAGAAGACTCTTATTCAGGGGTAGGACAAGAGAGAAGGGGGCAGGGAAGATGCTGCTCATTCAGCTCACTGTCTCAAAACTGAAAAGAAAATGTAACTGAGAGAATAGTTAATTTTTAATAAGAATTGAGTTTTTCTCAAAATGATGTAGTTTAAATTAATTAATTAGAAAAAAGGGGTCTTAAATGTCTAACATTCTGGAAATAAGAAATGGATTAAGTGTACTTTATTCTTTATGACTGTACTAAGGCTTCTAAACTATGTCATCAGTATCAGATGCCATTGATACATTAAATGCCTATCAAGTGTCATGCCATTCTTGCCCTACACACATTCCTTTGCATTTGGCCAGCTTTGGAGAAACAACATATAACAAGAGCATCCCACTCAGAAAGTGTGCTGAATGAGTAGCTCCACATCTAGCAGTTAAGAGTAGGTGGTTTTCTAGCTGAGGCCAAAATACAAAAGCAATGGGGACAACTAGGAAATGAGCAGCTAGTGTAGAAAATGCTAAGTGAACCTCACTTCCTGACACTAGAAAACTGAGGTTTTCTCTAACTTGACATTTCCAAATGTGGACCTTGGGGCTCACTTAGGACTTATTATACAAATACATAAATCTGGAAACAACCATCTGTGCCAGGGAAAGAGTTGGGTAATAGAACACCAAGCTACCCAGGGACAGAACAAAGACTTCAGATGCAGTGATAGGAGGAATGATGGCTACCCTTGCCCATGCTTGCTTTACTTTTTACCTTCACTCAAGAGTTATCTTGAGAAATATCACAGTTATCCCTTTCAATTATGCCATCTATTAAGCTTCATTTCTATTTTTCACTGTTGTCTATGGTTTGAACTCAGGCCCTCACACATGCCATGCAAGCACTCTCTCATGAAGTTTACAGTAGGCACACACTATCAGACTTCTGTGTGTGATAAGTACAAGGCATTTCCCCTGATGTTAACACTTTCAATAAATGAAAAGGGTCAGCAAAATAACTCAGCAGGGTAGAGATGCTTTGTGCCATGAGTTTGTTCTTTGGCTCCCAGATTGTGGAAGGTAAGAACAGACTCCTTTAAACTGTCCTCTGACCTCCACATGTACAAAGTGGTACAAAGTGTATGAATACACACACACACACACACACACATACACACACACACACACACACAATGTAAAAAAGAAAGAAAGATGGGTTAAGTAATATAGGTTAAGAAGTCTCTGAAGTGGGTTCACGTCCTTCCATTGTCACAGGCTCAGCACTAAGAATAGTAACCATCCTCTGTCCCCAAACACCAGTGGTGCTTTTAATAAGACTTCTGATAATGCATTGATAAGCAGGGGTGGGGAGCCAATGTGGAAATTAAAGATGATCAAGGTAGTTTCCTGCCATTTGAAAGCCCAAGACCTGCCAGCAGAGCAATTAAAGAGCTCCAATCCTCCAGGACTCTCTTTGATCGATAGGCTACAAGTTCCCCTCTAATAAGTCATCAGTTTAGTGGATTCTTGAAAAAGCAGATTAGAACAGAGGAATACAGTATTGAAAACGCTGACCTGACCCTGGAGGCCCCAGGGATTCTTGGGCAAGACCTCGAACTAATCCTCAGTCAGTTTTTCTAATCTAAAAGCCATACTTCTACAGGATTCCTAACACCATATCCCCAGGATTGCTTTGGAAGTTTCTAGACCTCTACAACTATTTCGGGCTCACACCAAGACCTTTGCACACCTGTAGCATTCTCCCTCGGTTTCTTGGTAATATTTTCTCTACAAACCAAATGCAAAGCGAATACTGGTCTATGTTGATCTCCTAAAAGCAGAAGCATGGTGACAGGATGAGTCACAGATGAAAATGTTTGGAAAAATACACTAACCTAGAAGTCCCATGTGGGTGGAATAATCACCCTTGGTGTGCCAGAGTGGGCATTCTCAGGCGAAGCACTTACAAGCAAATCGCCAGAAAAAGACAACTGCTTTTTTCATTCAATGACTTCCTATTAATTGTGATATAAATTATAAGGCTTGTGATTTTTACAAAGAATAACAATGTTTCAGAAAACAGTGGCGTATATGAAAAATACAAAATACATCAATATGAAAGGAGATGTTACTTGGTGATATGATGACAATAAGCTCTGAGATAATGGTTGAAAAATACAATGTTTTTCTAGCACTAAATTAATATAGACTTGTAATCATTTTTCAGATGTAATTTTTGATCCTGAGATTGAAATAGCCTAGCTTTAGTTACATGAGTTGGAAACTGTTACTCAAACAATGTCATGCCAGAAAATATTTAAGGTAGTGTAGACAGCTATTCTTACAGGAAACAGAAAAGTCTCTGAACAACATCAGGACTGGACAGAATTCTTCAGAGAGTAAAGTCCCCATTTACTGAGTCCCTGGGGCACCTATAGCCTTTCTTAACTAAGATGGTTCCCAAAGGACAATAATTAATGTCAATCAGACACTGTTAAAATATATGTCTCCTTAGAGGAGGCAAAAGTTAAAATACTTTATTAAAGAAAGTTTGCCTAAAATGGTAAAATTGAAGAGGATAACTTTTATTTGACCTTGATTTTACTTCTTATTCTCTAAGAATTTTTAAAAAGCTAGAGGGTAGTTGTTTCTTGTCATTATATTGTTGCTGATTCTGTGGTTAGTTATTAATTTTATTTTTTATGATTCACAATCTGCTCTTTGAAATATGCCATATGCTCAAAGCAATTCAAGGATGACAACTGTCAGAATTACTCCAATAAAAATTGCTTAAATGAGGAAGATTTACTGCAGCTGATATCTCAGCGTAGAACATCCCTTTTTCTTCCCCCACAACTCTCTCAGTGACTGTGAATCTTATAGCCATCTTATTTTTTCCCCCAGTAAAAAAGAAATCACATGACTGTTTTGTAAGGACTTTTTAAGACTATTGAAGTAGAATTGGTAAAACACTCTAGGTTAAGGAGGGAACTAGCAGATATGGAAGTAATATAGATAGTTATCACTTGGTTTGCTTGAAATCAACATGAATTCCAAGCAAGAATTCTTAAACCGCCTGAAAGTACACTGCTGTATGTGTTACTCACATACCTTGGATTGCAGGAGCTCTGTACTTTGGTAACAAGAAGTCAAAATGAAGGCAAATTTCTTTCTTCTGGGAAGATATAAAGGGGTGGATTGAATCTACCTGAGTGCTCCAATCAAAACACACACTGTTAAATGTTACCCTCCATCTAACCCTGGTTTTGTTTCAGTTGTTTTTATTAATGCAGTTTCATTTATTGCTATTCATCTTAAAGATAAAGCTCTGTCCTTCTTTAGAATTACACCAAACGGAATGTAATAAAGGGAACCTTCTTGCAATTATGATGTCGGTGCAGCCTGTCAGTACACTAGGGATGGAAATGAGTTTGGGGACAGGGGAGGGAATTCTAATAGACACCATGATACATACAATGAACACAAAGGTATCCTGAGAGAGAGGAGACTTGTCAGGCTAATCAGATCTTCCACAGCAAAGGAAAAGCAGGGAAGGGTAGCTCTAACCTTGTAAAGATGCTGCTGCTGCTCCTCTGACATCATCAGGTCATGGCTGTCCATCACCAGGGACTCCATGTCAATCAGCCAATCCCAGAGCTCCTGATATTCTGAATCAAAGTCCAGAAGCCTGAAGATAAGGCACAAAAATGTATTATGCATAAATACAGTGTAGTTGTTAAACTCTCCTATTAGAATAATATATTCTTGAAAACCCATGATGTTCCTAGGTGAATACCTGTAAAAAAAAAAAAAAAAAAAAAAAAAAAAAAAAGGCAAAAATCATCTGTATGGTTACACAGAGGGCAAAGTAGGAACTTAGGGCTGTGACACAGCCACTTCCTAGATTTTGAAAGCATAACATGTGATTCCTGTACTCACTCCCAAGCTATATCATGCTGATTCCCATTTGCTAACAAAGAGACATGACTATGTCCTTGAAGAGAAACACTATCACTTCACAGACAGAAATGGAGGGTCAGGGACTTGCTGAAGTTTTCATTGTCCCAGATTTGAGCTAAAGATAGCACTTTCAAAATCTGAATTACTTTCTCATTTAAATCTCCTGGATGTTGCACCTCAATAAATCTATTCTAAAAATATAATCTAGATTTTTCAACAATGATAACATGCTAACAAATCAAAAATATTATTTTCACTGGAAAATGGCTCAGTCATTCACCTGTCCCCTTGCTGTCTATCTGCCTATCTCGGCAAACACGTATCCTACATTTATTGTCATGGTTGAGTAGCTAGCATTTCAGCTTAACACTCAGAGATAGGCTTGAGTGACTCTGGTAAGCCAGTGAGAACCAGTGGCAGATCCAGTATTAGACAGGTGTTCCCCACAGACATGCAGGAAACAAAGGTAAGGACAGAAAGTCAAAACAATGAATCTTTGAATAGGCAGCAATCATTAAAATTCAAAGGAGGATCACTATGGTTTTCAACAAAATAAATCATTAGAATAAGGAGCTTAACAGGATTAATGTGATTCTCTATTGAAAGCCTGGTGAATAAGTAAAGCCCAGATTCTTCTAAAACACTGTGATCTGAAAATGAAAGTACAGAATGAAAACTATGACTTTGTCCTCCCACCTCCAAACTACTCTTAAAAGAAATGCGACAGTTTTGTCAAACTCAATGAAGGCAAATTCTCCATTAGTGCTCATGAAGTAGTGACCTCAGCTATGATGTGGATGAGTCAATGGAGTATGATTACTTCTCTGTTCTTGTCTGTCTAAGTTACATTGCTTTTCAAGAAAATGCATACCATATACTTAATAGATAAGTCAAACAAGTTTACAGTGGATCTGGGAGTTGAAAAATTTAATCTGTAACTGCCTAATTTGTTTTAATTGTTTTTACATCGTTACCAAGATTCTTGACTGTGGAACTGATTAGTAAGTGTTCAGATGCCAGTGGTATGTCTAGCTGCTGCAGGATCAAACTTCAGCAGATGTATTGTGGTCTACAACAAAGCTTTTCAAACTCAATGAAAATATGTGCACAACTGATAAGTCTAGAAAAATGAAGGTACTAACTCATACTTGGGGAGGAAGATGCAATTTGAATTTCCAATAAGTCTTGTCGATGCTTTTGATCCATGGATCACACTCTGAGTAGCAAGGGGTTTCCAGTATACATGTGAAATCTGAATTAGTATTCCTACTCAACAACAAACCAACATTATAGGAGGATAAATGAACCATCAAGACTTCAAAGTTAGTCTGTGAATAATAAAAAGATACTACTGAGGATTTGTTTGTGTGACCACTTAAAAAATACATGTGATATTATGACTACCATTTTCTTCACCTCTGCCTTCTAATATTTTACCAATAAAAACTGGGGAAGAGTAAAATGCAACCCACGAAAATGGAGAGTAGGATATGGAGAACTATTGAAACCAAAGGGAGAAAGAAATAAATGATCAGTTCTTCATTAAGTTGGCTTGAAGGACATGGACCAAGTAAAGATGGGGGGGGGGGACAGATACTTTAACATATTTCCTCTTCTCATTTTGCCCAAGTCCTAGAGAGAAAACATGTGAGGAAGGCTGGTAGTGAGGCAAAATGGCCATAAGCCTCAGCCCTCTCCTGTTAGGAACTATAGAAGAGATAATCTTCTGAGGTACCTTGCAATTAGCAGGACTGAGTGATGATGGAGGGGTGAGAGAAAGGTGTCTGCGGGGGAGGGGGTGGGGGTTAGTTTTGATTAAGGCTCCTGTTGACATTCTCTTACCTAATCTTCTCCAACATTTCGGAAAGTTCAATGGCTAAGTTGCACAGAAGTATTACCATGGTAATAAAGGCACAGCAACCCTCAGGACAGGCAGGTGGGGGTCTGGCATGTGATGCCAGGCCTCACTGAAATTTGGTAGGACCCATGAGGGTTGAGATGAGGCTTAGTCAGCTAGAATTCCACTAGGGCCTGACCAAGCCTAGAGACAACAAGAAGTAAAACAACCACAACTGTCCTCAGGGTGAAACTGGCCTGAGACAATGAAGTCGGTCTATACCAAAACCCTATGCTTAGCTATTGAATTCAAGAAACACAAGGTCACATAAACTTCTATTTTCTCAGCTGTCAACTTGGAGAAAAGAATGGAGAAAGGGAGATCTGAAAACCTGAGCATCAACCTAGTTATCACTCCCTAAGGAGAATGAATATATTAAGGAGGCTATCATATAGTTAAAATTTCAATGCTGATCTTAAAATGCATCCTTCTCTTAATTCTCTGAGATGTTCTAGTTTGGTTGTGGTTCTGTGATTGTGGTGGTTTGAAAGAAATGGCCACCAAAGGGAATGGCACTATTAGGTGTGTTAGGGGAAGTCTGTCATTCTGAGGGCAGGCTTTAAGGTCTCTTTTCTCAAGCTTCCTTCAGCATGACAGTTAGTTGATTGACTTCCTCTTGCCTGTGAAATATATCACTCAGTTGCACCAAATCTGCATGTACACTGCCATGCTTTCCACCATCATGATAATGGACTGAACCTCAGAAACTTTAAGTGAACCCCCTCAATGAAATGTTTCCATTTATAAGACTTGCAGTGGTCATGGTGTCTTTTCATAGCCATACAAACTCAAACTAAGATAGTGGTAAACAAAGTGATGACCAAAGGCAACTTGTCAAGGTGGAAGGTGTTTATTTCTGCTTCAACTTACATCATGAAGGGAAGCCAGGACAGGAGCTCAAGGCAGGAACTGAAAGCAGAGACCCTGGGGGGAGTTTTCTTAATCTCAGCCATTCTGATAGAGGCAAAATAAAATCTCAAGTAATTTTAGTTTGGACTTTGCAGGGAATTAATGGGCTAGCTTTTTTTTTTTCTTTTGTGTGTGTGTGTGTGTGTGTGTGTGTGTGTGTGTGTTTTAAGGATACATTTGTTTATTAAAACTGATCACATATATTAGTGCCCAATTGATTAGTTACCTTCCTATTCCTTTCATCCACTTTTCTATGGGAAAGCAAAAGAAAATTTATGAACAAGAGAATGATTAATGAATAGATTTGAAATAAATGAAGAATAAATGCAGGATCATAAAAGGCTTTGAACCATGGAAATCTATCCACTGGCTTTCACTAGGCTTATTGAACTCGTTCCTTTTATTATTTCTTATCAAGGACTGTCAGTTGCTGCTGAATGCAGAGTTGGGTTCTTAGTCCACACTAGAGACCTGAGCATGTGGGAAGAGTCTTACAAGGATGCTCTGTGCATCTCTAAGACATTCTTCTCTTTTACAGCAATGAGTAATTAGATTTTATATTGCATTTGTAAGACATGTTTTATGCCCCCAGGCAGTGGTGGCTCACACCTTTAATCCCAGCACTTAGGAGGTAAAGGCAGAGGGATCTCTGTGAGTTCAAGGCCAGCCTAGTCTATAGAATGAGTTCCAGGACAGGCTTCAAAGCTACACAGAGAAACCCTGTCTCAAAAAACAAACTGTGGTGATATATTGTTTATGATCCAATAAAGCTGACTTGGGGATCAGAATGCAAAGCTAGCCACTGCCATAGAGGCCAGGCAGTGTTGGCGCAAGCCTTTAATCCCAGCACTAGAGAGATATATAAGACAAGAGCAGGGTCTCAAGCAGGCATTCAGTCTTAGACGTTCAGTCATAGGCAATTGGTCGCCAGCCATGTTGAGGACAGGATTTCCCTAGCTTTGGTAGAGGTAAGAGCTCTCTGGTGGCTTGGGTGCTTTGCTTTTCTGATCTTCATCTTTAACCCCAATATCTGTCTCTGGGTTTTTATTTTTCATGTTACAACAAACAAACTCAAACTAAAAATCAAACAAAACAAAGAAAGCTCTATTTCACAAGTCTGTGAATGCTTTGCTCTCATGTTTTGGTCCTTTGATGTAGAGTTAGCATCAGTGTCCCCCAAAAATTATCACCAAGTTTTGATACAGAAAACAAGAAAGGTCTTTGAACAGGCATTTGTGCCCGATAATGCTAGTCATGTGTTAATTTATAAGTTTTTAGGAAAACATTAGATTGTTCCAAATTTAGTTATACCAAGTAAATAACTTTATAGCAAATCAGAAATTGATTACTGAACTTCTTGTTTGAATCTTGTGAGACATCTGAAATGTTTACAATTGTATGTACATACCACTACAGGAAACTTTATATGCTTGGAAGTCTTTAAAACTTCCCTGTCTTTACATTACTTTAAAAGATATGTGGTTTGCAAAGGATATGATGCAGAGACAATATCATCCAAATAAAGTGTCAGCTACAATGCAGTAAACAGGAAGGCCTCATTTCATAACTTTGTCACAATGGCACCCCAGAACAGCTTAGCAGCATATGCCAGTATATGTAGTATATGCCAATTTGATCAGCTGAATTCACAACCATGTTCTTTTGTTGACTTTCCAGTGAAAAATATCCAGGTCCCTCCTTTTAAAAAGAAGATATAACTGATAATGTGGTTAAAAGGCAGGAAATTTCATAAGACATTACATTCCTTGAGTACATGAATATTTTCTGGGGGATACTTTTGTCACAAAATTGTATTTATGATTGTCAAGGTTATAATATCAACTCATTATATAATCTCCTTGATTATATGTTGTGTGATGGGTACAACACACACATGTATGAAGATATACATGATGTGAGGATACATGGATGGATGTAATTGGTCAATCTTAGGTATTGTTCCTCGGGAATCATTCTTTTAGTTCTTTCTTAGATATTGTTTCTCAGGAATATTATTTTTTTTCAGTTTTGATAAATCATTTGTGCTGACATGAAATACACAGTTTTTAACAACTAACAGATTCATTTGAAGTGTCTCTACTCTTATGTATAAAGTGATGATGAGGGTTGTTCTTCTAAATCCTGTTCATGTATGTTTGTCTTATTGGTTGAATAAAACACTGATTAGCCAGTAGCCAAACTAATTAGCCAGCCAGTATAGGTGGGGCTACCAGGCAAGAAGAATTTTGAGAAGAGGATGCAGAGGGAATTCTCCAGGGATGCCATGTAACTACCTGGAAGATAGGACTCCAGCCTTCTCCGGTAAGACAAGATGACAAGGAAATTCTTAGATTAGTAAAAATGGGTTAATAATTAAGAGAGCTGGCCAATAAAAAGCCTGAGCCATCAGCCAAACAGTTTATAATTAATATAAGCCTCTGTGTGTTTATTTGGGACTGAATGGCTTTGGAACAATGTGGAACAGAACCTCTTTCTACAAAAGGGTAATATCAATATAGGGAATGTAGAAGAATAAATGTTCTTTTAGAATCTCTTTTACATTTTTAATCACTTACTTTAATTTTAAGACTATAATATAATCACAACATTTCCCTTCTCTTTCCTCTCTCCATGTCCTCATTGAGCTGGGGTTTACTAATTGAGTTAGGCTGTTAGGCCAGTAAGCCCCAAGGGGCTCTCTATCTCTGCACCCCTAGTGCTGGTGTTACAAGTCTGTGCAGTCTACATTTGCCCTTTTATTGGCATCTGGGTGCTTTTATCGGTATTTGGATGCTGATTCTTGCATGGTAAGCACTGTATGAACTGAGATATTTCCCTAGCTCATCTCCTTTCCTGGACTACTAAACAGTCTTAAAGTACATCTTCCTTCTATTCGAAGAATATGTTACATTCTCTGTAAATATGTTATAAAACAAACTCAAATATTTTCTCTGAAAGTACAACAAAGCAAACATATCACCTAAGTATTCCTTTACATACTCTTTAAATTATACATCCACATTAAATTGGTTCACAATAAAAGAGGGAATAGTTATGTTTGCTTTGCAGGGCTGGGGACCTAACTGGGTGTGTGGTCATGTGTTCTAGGAAAGAGTGTCATGATTGTCTCATCCCTAGAACTTAAGAGTTGAACATTCTGCTCTAAACATAATATTTCCATTTTAAGAAGTTAATCATGGGAATAAGACATCTTGTAACTAAGTTAATTTTTGCTATACAAATATATAATTAGGAATGTGTTTAAGTTAAGAGTAAATGTGGTGGTTTGAACAAGAATAGCTCCATAACTCATATTTGAATGTTTAGTGACTAGGGAGTGTCATTATTTGAAAAGATTAGGGGCTGTGGCCTTGTTAGAGAAAGTATGCCACTGGGTGTGGGCTTTGAAGTTTCAAAAGCCCATGACAAAGCTCAGTCTCTCTCTCTCTCTTCTCTTTCTCTCTCTCTCTCTTTCTCTTTCTCTGCCTGCAGATCAGAATGTACCTCTCAATTATTTCTCCAGCACCATGCTTGCCATGCCTACTGACATGCTTCCTGCCATGATGATAATGGACTGAACCTCTGAACTGTAAGCCAGCACCAATTACATGCTTTCTTTGATAGGAGTTGACTTGGTCATGGTGTCTCTTCACAGCAATTGAACAGTGACTAAGACAGTTACAGAACCTAACATAAACAGATAAATAGAGAAGAGTCAAGCCTATTGAGAAGCACACAAATGTTTCTTAATGGTTTATACCTACGTTTGGGTTTTAGTAACTACATCTGATTGCCAGAATGATTTCCCAGCATCTTGCTCACCATTCTACTCTGCCCATTTTAATGTTAAAAAAGATTCCAGGATTTTTAACAAAAAATGAAATACTATCAATCTGATTTGGATTTTTCTTTCTTTCTTTCTTTCTTTTTCTTTTTTTTTTTTTTTTTTTTTTTTCCTCGAAGAGACTGGCAATATATATTTGTGAGGCTAACATAGTTTCAGACATGACTCTTCTCTTGAATCCCGATGGGAATTCTGTTTGACTAGCTAAGTGTTTAACACACAAATGCATTCAGCCTTTGGTATTTAAAGTGGGCATCATTAACTCAACATTTCAACTTAAACTTTGCTTAAACGATAAAGTTTCACCCAAGTGAAATCAATGGGAGGTGTGTGTGAATATATGAGGTCTCATCATGGCCCACTAAGGAATTTTGATTAAAACAGCCAACCAAATTAAGAAATCATCAAATTAGAGTGATTATTGAAGTGAAGAAAAAGCTAAAATGTCCATTGCTTTTCTACCTTAAGATGAGTATTATATGTATTTTATCCGTATATATACATATATCTTTTTAATGGTTAATTTCACACTAACAAACATAAAAATATCCACCTGTCTATAATAAAAGTTTTATTAAATGACCCAAGTTTCCTTGCTTCTGTAGTATATTGATTCTTTCTCCAAATATTCACTGAGTATTCAGTGGTCAAATTATTTGAGCAGGGGAGATTGCTCATGGTTTTTACTAAAAATCACACAAAAGGAAGTGGTTAAGAAAATTTTACAAAATACAATTTCAGTGATCTACTGATGAAAAATATTAACAATAGCTTGGAATTTCTCACTAGTATCTACTCCATGCTGAATATAAGCATGTTAGAGGGATGTAACAGTGTCTTTTAGCCCAATCATAATATCGTTAAAGAATAAAACTTAGCTTTGTAGGCATAGAACCTGTTAGGTACAGTTTCATATAGTCATTAAAGAATAAAACTTAGCTTTCTAGGCATAGAACCTGTTAGGTACAGTTTCATATAAAATTCCTTTTTCACTCTAAACATATTAAAGGGTGGACATTAGTTTACTATTTCAGATGAAATTTCATGAGCAGCTGCCTTAGGAGACAAGAAGCCTGACTTTGCCATTAATAAATAAAAAGAATATGGAGTTCTTTCCAGAAATAATTCTCTATATGTGTACTTTATATATACACATATATGTGTTAGTATATATCTGTATATGTGTTTTATATATAACACAAATATATATACATACACATATATACACAGACATTAAAATGTCTAAGAGAAGTAAAATCAAGACTTGAAACTTGTTGGCAATTGATCTTCATTTATCATAGACTACCTGTCCACAAATAACCTATGCCTGAAATAACAGACATAATCCATATATTTAGAAATGCCCATATAGATTTTTGAGTGTCTTTTATGTCCCTTCTTACAGGATTCTGTAGGGCTGTAAGGAAGTCAAACTCTTGACCACCTTTTTAGATAAGTCATTGAACTCAGAAGCTTTCTGAAGAATTTTAGAATAAAATTTGGGAGAAGAAAGGAAGAGATTATACTTCTGAAGACAAAGTAAGAGGTACTGGCTGTTCTTTAGAAATGAACCTCCCATTATCATGTGTACCAATGAAGCTCAAGATCCAGGCCAGCTACTCATGTACTGGTGTGGCTTTAGGAGCTCACCCCTCAGTAAAATACACACCCCCTACTTCAGGTGTCATCATCTTCAAGAGTTTAATAGGAAATACTTGCCTTTGTATTATGACACCAGTTAACCTAAAAATAATTCTTTGTTGCTGTTTTCCAATCTGTAACAGAAGTCTGGTAGCAGAAATTCTTTTTAGAGGACTTTGTATCCATGGAGGCTGACCCTGTTCAGAGTTATCAACCATTCTTACTTATCAACTATTCTTACTGAAAACTCCTTAGGTACTATTATGCAGCTTACATCTAAAATCTGAGAGTGTGAAAACACAGACACCATTCTTTCACTTAAAGAGCACTAGGAGAGGAACTGGGGTTTTCAATAATACAACACTTCTATAGTGTGCACAAGGACTTGGATTTAATCCCTGCATTCTCTAGTCTTAGTTACTAAGAGATTGCTTCAAACATTGTTTATAAGACTATGGAGTGATAAGTGAAAAAATTTTCTTGGGAGAATTGAACTCCTAGGGCCAAATCACAGCCATTCTTGAGGAGGTGTATAAAGTATTCAATTCTAAATTTATTTACTATTATTTTATTTTTGCTGTTATTTTAATGAATTATTATCAATAATGTAAGGTGACTCACATCTTTGGAGAAGATAGGAGAATGATAAAGGGAGTAACTCTGAAATAGATCTGCTTTGCACACTACAATGTGTTTGATGAGGTTTATCCTAGGGGCCATTTCAAGATGTTAGCTTTTTACCATCTCCAGAACCCATCAATACCCATAAACTGTAGGCAGAAACAATATACATAAATCTTTGTTAGTTGACTGTACTGTTAACTTTGAAGTCATACCTGCCTGCAAAGTAGACTTCCAACCTCCTCTGATTTGCTGATTTTTAGATCCTGGTATGGGCCGAGTTAGAACATTGCTAGAAAACTGACTAAGACTACATTTAATGAATTTCCATATTCCTAGAATACAATCTCATGGTACCAAGTGAGCACATTTCTCTTGGCAGTGTTTTCTGTACATTTTAGTCCCCAAAATCCTATTTTAGTAATCTCCTGGGCTCCAAAGATCTTATTGCTTTATGTTCTTGGGTAGCTGGGAATATGGGTACACAACATTGAGCCTGACTATTTTTGCCTTTTTTTTGACCAAATGTTGCATTTTGACAATATTTTTACTCACCGTAGAAGGAGCCAAGTGGATCTGAATCAAAACCTGATCAGGCACTAATTATATCAGTAAGAGTAGAATCAGAAGCAGTAGGAATACAGGAAAGATTAATGGTTTATTGAGGATGTCTACTGATTTAGCTTATTCATAAGGATAATTTCAATACTGATGCTTGTAAGACACAGTACTTCCTTTCTTATGACTAGAAAATATTTTATGTAAGCAGGTTCCTAAAATACTCATTGAGCAGAAATTCAAATTCCCTTTGTGTACTTGGGAGCGGGCAGGTGAATGAGCACAACTGCATTCAATTGGATAGAAACTTGTGCCCTATTGCTTAAAAGGAAGCTAAGAAATCACCTGCGGCAGTGAAATGCAGGGTGATTATGTCTCTTCTCAGGTGTTTAAAGTCACTCAGCGTATCTTATTGCTTAATTAATTTAGAGAAACAAACCTGGTCTTTAATCAAGCAATATTTTAAATAGTGATTCATTTCTTTCACCTGTCAATATCAGTTGTCTTCAGGGATATTATCTGTGCATTTTTTATTTGTGTTTTCACACTAATCAGGAGATGTGTATTTTTCTCATCTTTCTTGTCACACTTTTAGCCTTTTGTCATTTCATTCAATAGTAACATATATGGTTGGGAAGAAATTTTATACTAAAATATTGTATAATGAGGAAATGACATTGCTATTTTCTTCAGTATAAAATACAACCCTTAGCTACATCCCCTGTTTCCAACAAGCATTGTTCAATTTCCTCTGAGGCAGGGAAAACCTTGCATACTGATAATGAGGTATCTTCTAAAATCTACCTTGGGAATCCCTCCTACCCCAAGCAAGCAGAGTTGGGAACATCTTTGTGTATTTCTTCAACGTCAAATGATTTATACAATCTTTAACATACACCCTATGCACACTTCCTGTCTAATAGCTACAGATCTCCCATTCCCCCTCCTCACCATTCTCCATTTTACTATATTGTACACACCTTTCCAAGTAACTCAGATATTCCTCTCTCCTAGGTCTCTCTTACGCTTTCAAGTCAGACTGCATTAGTCAGCCCCAATACTGGAATTCTGGTGTTCTGTCTAGTGATTTACAATGTGGTATCTATGTCAGTGTTTTTCTTTTCCTCTTTGTCCCCCAGTCACTCCCTCCAGACTATGGAGATGAGATCTTATGTTCATTTTTTGCATTACTAGTATCTCACACTACTCTCAGAAATGCAATATTTATATAATAAATATTTCATTTACTGTTTTTTCTTTCACTTATATTTTTGTGTTCTCTTACAAATTGTCATTTTTTTTTTCCGGCAGAAATCTGCATATGTGGTCTAGGGTAATGATTCCCATTTTATATACCCATGTTGAATCTTGGAGAGGTTAAACATCTTAAGGTTGTGTGTCCACAAAGAAGCACAGAGCCCTTGAAATTTGAGTCTTAGTTTGTAACCCGGTACATGTTCTCATTGACTAACTTAGATTAGAGAGAACATATGACTATCTCTATACGTAAGTGTTATTTGTGCAGTTAGAAGTATTCTAAGTATATCTAATATCATGAATAAGAACCCATACATTTAAAAATATTTTTGTTCTTTAAAAAAATCCAGGTATACAATGTATCTTGATTATATCTGCCTTCCACCTCTTCCCTGCAATTCAAGCTCACCACCCCAAAACATCTCCCTCCTAACTTCATGTTGTCTTTTTCATTTATTCTTTAAAAATAAGTATTTATTTATTTTATATCCTAACTGCACTTTCCTCTCCATCTTCTCCTCCCATTCCCTTCTCCTACCTTCCCTCCACTCCCCCCCTTAATCCACTCCTCCTCTGTTTCTGTTTAGAAAGGGCAGACCTCCCATGGGTGTCAACAAAGCTTGGCATATCAAGTTGCAGTAAGACTAAGCACCTCCCTTTGTATTAATGCTGGGCACAGACACCCCATAAGCAAAGAACAGGTTCCCAAGAGCCAACCAAATCATGGGCGACAGCTCCTGCTCCCACTGTTAGAAGTCCCATAAGCAGACCAAGCTACACAACTGTCAGGTATATGTAGAGGGCCTAGGTGGGTCCAATGCAGGCTCTCAGGTTGCTGGTTCAGACCCTGTGAGATCCTACCAGCCAGTTTAGTTGTTCCTGTGGGTTTTCTTGTGGTGTCCTTGAGCTCTCTGGCTCCTACTGTCTTTCTTCCCTTTCTTCAGCAGGATTCCCCAAACTCAGACTAATTTTGGTCATGGGTCTCTGCATCTATTTCCATCTGTCGCTGCATAAAGGCTCTTCAGTGAAATTTTTTTAAAATAACCCATTGAGTCCATGTTAGCACTGCCCATATGATGAGCATGGATATGGGGTTATCCACAGAGGCACGGACAGCTCATTACTGGCCATGGCAGGAAAGACAAGTGATTCTCCTCAAGCAGCCATGAACAGGTAATCTCTTCCACTTGCGAGGCCTTAGTAGGCTCTACATGGGTGTGCATAGGCATGAGCAGGCTAGAATGTTAACTAGTTTGCTCTCATACAGGTTTTATGCAGACAGGAGCATTAGCTTAAGGATGGGAAATAATGGTGAACTACATACAGTCCTCCATTACTGTCAGCTAAGATACTACTTAGAATTCTCAATTTTGTAGTCTTTATTTTAGAAGTTTTATGTGACATCAGGAAAGCTCTAAGTGAAATAAGAAACATTATAATTATCCACAGCTTTCCAAATGCTCAAGATTACAGGCAACAGGCATGTTATTGCTCTTGGCCTCTTAACTAATTTGTAATTTTTTCATACAAATGCAGTCTCCATACTTTGATCATAACACTAGTTTTATGGTGTGTGTGTGTGTGTGTGTGCATGCACACGTGTGTGGTGGCATGGACTTAGGTGTGCATTCCTATGTGCATGCATATCAAAGCCAGAGTAGGATCTCAGGCGCTGTCTTCCATATGCTCTACTGTATTGTGTTGGGCGGGGTTACCTCATTGAACAGCAAGTTTACTGTTTTGACTAATCTGGCAAGCCTGTGAGCGCTCAGAGATCCACCTATCTCTCTCTGACTTCATTCCCTCACCCCAGTCTTATGTGGAATGCCAGATTTTATGTGAGGGCTGTGGATTCAAACTCTCATCCTTGTGCTTACTGATTAGGTACTCTATCCCTCTGAGCTACCTCTCCAGCCTCTAGAATACTGTCACTTGACATTCCAGGTCTTCTTTTACTGTCCTAGCTGATTTCACAAGTTACTTCCTTGGAGAAACATGCTTTTTGTCACTTCCAAGCCTGTACCATCCTCCATTGAGTTGTATTTGCCTGTCAACATTCTTTGTATCTCATTGACTTCAAATCCCTGATGCCTTGCATGACCTCTGTTGAAGAGGTATTCGATAAATAATGTCTTTATTGGCACCAAAGTCATTTGAGCAACTTGGGTATCAGAGTGCCTTCCTCCCATGATTCCTTTTATCCCACAGTCCTCTGAAGATTGTCTGTTCATTATATCTTCAGTCCTCAATCTTTCTAGCATACTTTACATTAATTCCTAACCTGAAAATCTCCATTGTCTAAAATAGTGCTTCCCAAGCTTCTAGAAATCACTCTTGGAAGGTTGTTCACTTATGATGAATGTATTCACTCTCTTACTCCCAGGATCTCCAGATTCATAGGTCTGAACTGAAATCCAGAAGTGGTATTTTAACAAATCGATAGGAGGTGCTGATGTTGCTGGCTTAGAGAGTACACACCAAAAACCATGGAAATAGCCTCTCAGCAAGTGGTGAGCTTTTAGGCTTAGTCATCCCCACCCCCACCACCCTTTATCCCCACCCCCACCCCTGCCTATAGAATTGGAATGTTAGGCTGGTTGGGCAAGCAGGGAGGAGAAGGGGATGGAAGCTTTGGGCTTCAAGGTTCCACTGATGATCATAGCTGAAAATGTATACTCAATGATTAACTCAGGATCTGGAGTTAATCTCCTCCCCAAACATTTCCCCCATTCCTTCAACAGTCTATCCTGCCTTCCAGAGTGCAAAACAGTTGGCCATCTTCTAGATCTGTGCTCCCTCTTTGCTGGCCCCACATCCATTTTAGTTACTTACTCATATGAGCACCTGGTACATGACAGGCAGCATACCAGATTCAAGGAAAAAGGCACTGAATGCAGGGACAATGCTGTGCCTCGTGCATCCTTCTCACCAGCTCTGGGGACCCTGATTTGTTGTGGAATACTAGTTGAAGGTATGTCACATTCACTGATGCTGTGGAATGTTTGTTTAATGATGCAAAGATGTGATGCATTTTATTTTTTTATGTTGCATTTGCTTAACTTTGTTACTTTGCCTGCCTAAAACACCTGATTGGCCTAATAAAGAGCTGAGTCAGCAGAGGAATAGGCAGGGTTGCCAGACAGAGAAAATAAATAGAAAGAGAAGAGGGAGAAATCAGAGAAAAGGAGGAGAGAAGACACCAGGGGCTAGCTACACAGCCATACAACCAGCCACAGAATAAAAGGAAAGAAAGGTATATAGTGTAGAGAAATGTAAAAGCCCAGAGGTAAAAGGTGGATGCATAATTTAAGAAAAGCTGGCTAGAAATAAGCCAAGCTAAGGCTGGGCATTTATAAGTGAGAATAAGTCTCCATGTCATTATTTGGAAGCTGGGTGGCGACCCTCCCCCCACCAAAGAGTAAAAGAAAACAAAAAAACAAAAAAAAAAACAACCCTACACCATTTCCCCTTACTGCACAGCTACATACTGACTTAATGCTACACTAAAGAGCTATGTCTGACTTTGTAGGTGTTCAGTAAGCATTTTTTTTAGATGAAAATGAGAAATTCTATCCCCTCCAGGCCCCCTCTGTTGTCTTCTCTGGCCTGCTCTAGTTCTCCTGGACCCAGTTAGACTTGAGTTTACCTGTCCAGGAACCCAACTCTAACCCTCACATGTCTCTAACTCAACACTTCATACCATTGCAGTTATAGACCCGCCTGTTCCTAAAACTAAACCATGCATTTTAAGTGTAAAAACTACCCCACTTTCTCCCTCCAATCTTCACTTTACACAGAATGTGACTACAGAAAACACCTAAAAATGTATTTTGGGTTTTCTGACGGTTTTGTTCTGCTTTTTGGATACAGGGTCTCACTACTCTTGAAGTCTTTGGTTCCAGTGGGCTTCATGTCTCAGTGACCTCAGGGGGTTGAACTCACAGGCATGCTCTATCATACACCATTTTGAAGTTTCTTGCCAAAGGCATCCTTATGGAATAAAATCTCCTTAGGACTACTGTATTTTTCCATCATGAGTTTTATACAGTATAGAATTTCACAATGCAGGATTGATGATAAAATTCCATCAAGGGTATAGTTCAAATCCTCGGAGAAGAGATAGTGTGGCTGTTTCGATGATCTGTCTTTTTGTTTTGTTTTTGCTGTTTGTGGTGCGAGTTTTGAGACAGGGTCATCCTGTTCACAGAATACCCTCAAACAATCTGCCTGTCTCGTTTTCCTGCATGCTGAGATGACACGTATGTAGCCACACCTGGCAACCATTATATTCTTGACTTAGGGTTCTGAGCTGTGCTTTTTTAGTTCCATCATATATCTTCTCTCCGGGCTACTGAGTCATTAAGCTGTTGGGTATTTTAATTCCCTAATTTATATGTTGAACAAAAGGCATGACTAATAATCTAAACTAAGTTTTCTCAGCAAGTATAGAGCTCCTTAATACACTGAACCACACATTTGAATTTTAATTGAAAAGTGAAAACAGATAACATGTTTCTAGGAAGAAATATCTAAAAAAAGGAGACGGTTACTGCTTATAAAGCATACAGAATACAAGTAGTACTGCTAAGCTACACTTAGAGCATTGAACCATGCACATAATAGGACCTTGTAAAGGCTTATTGACCAAAGAAACAAAATAATCAGTACTGCTCTCACTTAAATAAAAAGTAGCATTTATTTCCCCAAAGAATCACAAAGACTCACATATTGCAGGCCACCCAGGAGCCATGGCTCCACGATGATATAATAAGCCAAATATCTCCCATAGATGAACATGTTTTGTCACCAGAACATGTTCCTTTGTGTTCTGGAAAACACTCCCACCATACCCACCCAGGACTTCAAACCACAAAACTGATAACTAAGAACTTTGGTATATCACCCTAATAAACACCTCAGCAAGCCAGAGTGGTTATAAATTCATTTCAAATGGAATATTTTTGTTATATAAAACTTGTAGAAATTTCAGAGCACTATTCATTATAATAGTTGTGTCTTCGCAGAAGAATTCTTATATAACTAACTACATTAGCACTCATGATCTAAACATATATGTGAGAAAGTATATGAAGTGGACTACCGACTTCATTTTCTCTGTAGTCTATTGGATATCTGCATTTGAAATACAGACCCTGGAAAGCCCACGCTATTCCCACACTCACTTGTTGGAAACAATACTCATTCTATGTAACAAAAGGAACGGTTAATGATGCTTTCTATCATTGGAGTAAATAATTTTACAAGGCTGTGATTTTAAGGCTTCAGAATCACATATTTGACTGTGGGAGCAGAGTCTTGGGGGCAAGACACCTCAGATAACCTCACCCACAGGAATTTCTCAGACAGTGCTTTGCTGTGTGTCAACAGGGACTAGAACGCAGTATAGGTTTCTGTTTGTACTATTAAATGGCTGGCTTTCCTTCATTCAGTGCACTCTTAAATTCCTACACAATACACAGCCCTCAGCACCCTAAGGAGCACAAACAAAAGGATATCAGGGAAGCTCACCCACTCCCACATCACAGAACAATGCTCGCTGCTAACTAAGCAATTCCCAGGGCAGATTTATGATGAGTGAGTGTTCAGGTTGGGCCCTTGGAATCTGAGGTCAGAAACACGTGGTGCTGCTCAATCCCAAGGCTTTTAGAAAACATAAAATGTGACCAAAAGTCTGTGCCTGTGTGCACTCCAGAGAGTACTTAGGCGTTTGGAGAAATTAAAGCACATTAAGCCCCCCAAACAGCTTATTGTTCATGCTCTAAGATTTAACCTTTTCCTTCTCACTTGCTGCTGCCCCTTCCCGGCTCTGGTCAATAGAAAAATATGTCTACTGAATCAAGAAAAACAAGTCAATGAAATATATACCAGGTCTTCCGATTAGAAAACAACCTGATAGAATGACAAATATAAATTATTTGTTCTCATTTCTAAACAAAATTATTACTCTGGTATTTTCTTATATTCTTATACCCCAAGTAATTATAACAGAACTGAACCTCTAATCTATGAACTAACTTAACCCACAACATTGTATGAGGGCTGTAAGTCCATTGTAAATGTGAGTACTTCGAAAGATAAATGCAAGGCAGGTATGGTGGTGCATACCTTTAATTCTAGTACTTGGGAAGCAGAGAAGCAGGTGGATCTCTAAGTTTGAGGCCAATCTGGTCTATATAGCGAGTTCTAAGATAGTCAGAGATCACAGTGAGACCCTGCTCCCAAAAAGAGCACCCCCCCCCTAAATTAGATATAACAAAGAACAAGAAAAGGCTTCTTTCCTGCTGCCCTTCAGAGAATATTCTGGATAGAGTTATTTCCACAGGCTTATATGATGCTATAAATATGCAATATTATAGGAGAAGAGTGTCTATCTCTTGTTGCCTAGCCCAAGTATAAAAATGAAAAAGGTGACCAATTATATTTTATTATGATTATAACCAAGCTTTTAAAACTATGAAACAATTTAACTTCATCTCTTTTACTCTTTAATGATCATCTATTAAATATTAGAATTGAGTTAGAAAACAAACATATAAACATACTGGGCAATGTTTATATAGCTTTATGGGCATTCAGAATTATCTAAAATTACATAACAAATATTGAAGATTATGAGCAACGAGTCCTGTCTAAGTGGAGCTGTACATATCAGGCTAAATAAAATAGCTCATGGGATTACTGCTCGGGTGTTAGCTTACTCAGACATGGTAGCACACATTTGTCACCTCAGCACTCATGGTATAGAGGCAGGAGAATTAGGAGTTCAAGGCCAGCCATGGCTACAAGGGGAGCTCAAGGCCAGTATGAATTACATGAGCCCCTCTCTTAAACTTAAATAAATAAATAAATAAATAAATAAATAAATAAATAAATAAAGTCAAGAACTAGTCTATAATTCTAGCTGACTTTGTGTGAATGTGAGTAATCCATGGTCTCTAAACAATTATCTAGATCTCTATGCTATGTTCTTCTGAGTTTCTATTGAATCATTAGATTCATTAGAATCATTAGAAATTAGATAAACTAACTTCAACATAGACAGTGTTGTCAAATGGGGGATATAAGTTTCTAAAGTAATCTATGAGGAAGAAAGACCAAGATTGTCAATAAAATATAGTCTCAAAAACACTCCTAAGAAACACAATGCTGCCCAGTTACAAAAAGAGGAACATGGTATGCACTCACTCATATATAGATTTTAGACATAGAGCAAAGGATCACCAGCCTATAATTCACACCACCAGAGAAACTAAGACACAAGGAAGAACCTAAGAGATTCATACAAGGTTCCTCACAGAAGGGGAAAGGGATAAAATCTCCTGAGCATATTGGGAGTGTGGGGCAGTGAGTGGAGTGGGAGTTAGGAGAAAGAGAAGGGGAAGAGAGGAGAGCTTGTGGGACTAGGAAAATTGAGTCAGGGGAATTAGGGGAGGAATAAATGAGAGCAGAGAGAGACAGAGACAGAGACAAAGAGAGAGAGACCATAAAAGAAGGAGCCATTATAGGTTTGAAGAGAAAACTGACTCTAGAAAAATGTCCAGAGACCTACAAGGATGACTCCAACTAGCAATCTGAGCAACAGTGGAAAGGCTATCATAAATGCTCTTCACTGATAATGAGATTAATGACTAACTTATCCACCATCATAGAGCCCTCATCTAGTAGCTGATGGAAACAGAAGCAGACACCCACAGCTAAACACTGAGCCAAAATGGAATCCAGATGTAGAGAGGGAGGAGTGATAAGAAAATGTGGACAAGACCAGGCTACAGAACCCACAGAGACAGCTGACCTAAACAAGGGGAGCTAATGGACCCCCAGACTGATACCTGGGAAACCAGCATTGGACCGACTCAGACCCCCTGAATATGGATGGGTCTCAGATAGTAGGCCTGGGCTGTCTAAGGGACCTCTGACAGTGGAACCAGGATGTATTGCTGGTGCACAAAAGGACATTGGGAGCACATTCCCCATGGAGGGATACTCCCTTAACCTAGAGGCAGGAGGGAGGGCCTAGTCCCTACTCCAAATGACTTGACAGATTTTGTTTACCCCTCCTGGAAGGCATCACCCTCCTTGTGGAGTTGGTGGTGGGGGGATGGGATGGGAGGTTGGTCGGGGGGCCATTGGAGGGAGAGGGAACTGGGATTGATGTGTAAAATAAGAAAAAATAATTAAAAAAAAAGAAAATAAAAAAAAAAACACAAGGCTTTTTTGTGTTGTTTTGTTTTGTTTTTTGGTTTTCTTTTTTTCAATATAGTAACAAAGTTCAGAAGTTTTGGCTTAAATGATAGAGGCTAATAAAAGCCACAGTCCTCAACCATTGAGCCCTCCCTTGTCTGCTAGCATGGAAGCAAATGCCTGCCTAACACCTAGTGCTGGCCATCACTGAGAAAGAGAATGAATGAGAATAAAAGAAGAAGATGAAGAATCCCTTACCCATTGCTTCCCACAGAATGCACTTTGGACATGTCAGCAAACTCCTCCTTTCTCTTGCTGCCACTGGTGTACTGCTCGCTGTACAGCTTGAGGGACATCTGCTCAACAGCATCTCTTTGTGCTTCCAGGTAGCAGAGCTGAGCCTCGTCCTGGAGAGAGAAGGAAAGAAGGGCCACTCTCTTAAGCCAGAAGGAAGGCATGTCAAGTGAGGGCGACAGCGTTCACATCATTGCACTGCCTGTGTAGGCTTGGGTTTAATGGGATCAGCTGGGCACACTACAGAATTACATTAGAGATTGGAATCTTATAAGTTCGGAATCATATAAGTATATGACCTGAATAAATGAACTCTCAGAGGACTCTGTACATATTACAAAGTATTCCTGAGATCATAGCACGGCATGATGAGACTACCTAAAAAATCTGTGAAATTCCTTAATACTCTTCCTCACATTGTCACACATGTAGTACCTTTTAAAAAGTTTCCTTTCAATTTATACAGTGGGATATTTCATATATATATATTTCTCTCCTGAAGACTTTTATTTTTCTTCTTTGGGGAGATGTAAAATGCCTTCTATTAATTCTACTGGATGTTTAATAATGTATATATACTTCATTTATTGCATTTTTTCTCTCTGTACTACTGTCTTAATAGTGCAATGGTTCTCAACTTTTGTAATGCTGTTACCCTTTAACACAGTTCTTCATGTTTTAGTGACATCCAACTATAAAATTATTTTCATTGCTGCTTCATAACTGTAATTTTGCTACTGTTGTAAATTGTAATTTAAATATCTGTGTTTCCTTATGATTTTAGGTGACTCCTGTGGAAAGGCCATTCAACCCTCAAGGGGGTCACAACCCACAGTCTGAGAACCACAGTATAGTCGCTTTTCAACACATAGGCTTGAATTGTTGACTCATACACACTTGGGGTTTGCTGCAAAAGAAAAGTAGTAATTTCATCATAATGGGTTTTTCTTTCTTTTTTTATTTTTAATTTTTAAACTTTTTTGGTCAATCAGAATCCACAGAATACTGAACTACATTTGCATGGAAATGCATTGGATAGATGTTTTATTTATTGCCACTATCACAATCCCTGTGGCTTTGGGTTCTTTGGAATGCCAGCTGAAACTGAGAATGAAGTCCCCTCAAGGTTGCACTTCTCTGTGATGAAGGAGAGGAAGCAATGTTGAGTTTGGATGCACATGGACCAAGGGATCCTTATTTTCCTTTGAGTATGCTTCACAAAATCAAACAACATTTCTGACCAATCTTAAAACTGCTATTTCATGGTTTCATTGTGTCTTTCCTTAGGAAACAATAGTTATGATCAGCTGTTGCATATTCACCAGAACTCTCTAAACTATAAACCAGACATGATCTTCTACTCAACATTCAGAGCCAATAACGGGCTTTCTCCTGGTCTTACCTTTTATACAACTCAGCTATTGAGAAAAGAGGAGGATCACAAAGTAGCAATCACTCAAAGGGCTTGACCTATTAGAAATCCTATATTTTGCATTTTACAGGCTCTAAATTTCCACAGAGAATTTCAAGAGACAATGTTTGGATTACTATAGTTATGTATTACGGTTTCAGAAAGTTCAAAACCAGTATTTGTTCATCCATCTAGACTTTTCTTGCTCAAACCAACTGACTTGAATACGAAGAGACTCAATTAGTCATTCTGTTACAGTGTTACATGTATGCTTGTTTTCAGGGATGACCAATTGGTATGCTCTTCCCTGGGGAAGACTACCTCTCCTGCTCTCAGCATTCCTTAGTTGCCTGTTGTTCTTTGTGTAGGGTTGAGGTCTCTCATGGGTTTCCCCACCCACTTTGGCATGTCTATTGTTGTCCTTATTCAGCTCATGGTTAAGCAGTCCTGTTACTGAGACTTTATGGGTGTAATTTATGGGAAAGTTTGGAGGAAGGGAAGGCAATGGAGAAATGTTGAAACTATTATGTAGTCTCAAAAACTAAAGGAAAAATGTATTATCGACTGTCACTCGGTTTTAGAGCCCTGGCCCAGCGTGGATGAAACCTTGGATTTGATTCCAAGTACCGCAAATTTAAAAAATAAAAATAAAAAAATACATATAATATGTGTAGTTTCAAGAAGAGATGTGACTGGTGGGAAGTCACACAAGAAATGTTAAATGTAGTGTCACTTTGCATTTTTATTGAAGATGTGGAAGGGGAAGTTTGCAGAATGTCAGTGGTGTGTATGGAAGAATGCTAAGAGGTATATAAAGTAACACTGGTCTAAAAACATATTTTAAAGAATAAAACAAATCAATAATAAGAACAAAATTTTACAGAGCATAAAGGGTCTGTAAAATTGCCTGAATGGTTACAAGTATTTGCTTCACAGTTGTCAGGGTAAGAGTTTGGACCCAAGGCCCATAGAACAAGCCCAGAATCCCACAAGTCTGTAACTCCAGCTCTTCGGGCCTTTGGGTCTTTGCACACACAGGTTTATGCACCCCCATACACACATACAATCTCTTTAAAATTTATGTCAAATTCTTATGTAATAAATAAGATAACAGAAATATTAAACAATAGTCAACGAATGTAAGAACAGTTCCTCCCCAGTGCTACAACCTCTCCTCCACCAGAAACCTAGGGTACAATGAGGAAGTTGCTCTGGGTTGGGTGCTCTGGAAAACTCCATTAGATATGCATTTGGGTCATCAGGGATCTTCTTGTAAAGACATCTGTCTTTTAACTGTACTAAGTAATGTGCTGACCATGGTTCACTCTGGGCAGTGATCTCACAAGTGTGTGCCTCTGTTCACAAAAGACTCATGAAGAAGTCAGAATAGGGACTTATCAACACTCAGAAAAAATAGTCAGCATTCATGGCTCTGTGGGGATGTGTACAGATGAAACATCTCTAACAACAGGGGTGTGTAAAAAAGAGTCCAGAGAACAACTCAAAATAAAACTAGTTACATAAGTTCTTTCTAGAAAGTTCTCATCACTAACAAGCAGGTGAATAGACAGCCTAGGCCTTTCCTGTCCATTTCCATTTCTATTTCTGTTTTTAATAATCCATTCCTACATTTCCTTATGAAAGAATTAAACAGTTTCCCTTGCTAACATCGAGTGGCTTTGCCATTCAAAATCTCTTTGTAGATTCTCTTAAATTTTTTTCTAAACATAAACTAGAAAGAGAGATATTGCAAGAAAATATCATTCTGAAAAACAGTACCAGTATTTCTCTGAATAAAAGAGTTTTAATTATCATTTATGATAACTGTGGATACTTCAAAATGTCACTATATTGTACATATGGAAACAGCCTGATGAATGTTAAAAGATAATATTATAGATAAGTAGATAAGCAGGATTTATTAAATATAAGTAAATAATAGTAACATTATTAAAGATTCATAAAAAGGCAGGATTTGAAATTTTTTATTAAATAGAAAAATGAGATGTTAGTGGTGGATGTGCCCGTTCATTTCTAGGTTGTAGTGATACCGAGCAGATAGAAAAAATGAACTGGGCAGAGGAAGAGCTGCACTCTGGTAGGAATATTAGAATTCAAATGCTAATTTGGATTCTAATTGACATTAGAATGCAATGAGAATGCCCTGGGGCAGACACCATGATGGGAAGAGGAAAAGGACTCCTCCCTCCAGTCCATGCATTAGCACCGGATGGCAGACCCAGTGCAATGAATCTGCAGTTTGTTCCAGCTCTTTTCTTCTCTAACATTCCAAATTCATTTTCTATATTGTTCCTCAGCTAAGCTTGTATCACAGCTAAGACCACTGGTGTGTCCGAGTTTGGGTGGGGATTTTTTCTTTATACCCTTTATTATTGTCTTAAGTGTCATCTATAAAGTGATGCCTTCAGTCACTCTCCTCTGAGCTTTAACACTTTACACCAATCACATGACTTAGGTTATTTTAGGTCCTGATGTTTAAAAACTGGCTGTATTCTCAAACTCTCCAGAGCCTCCAATTCTTCCCATACTGGTCCCTCCTTGTTAAACACATGACCAGAAACTAAAGAGTCACCTTGACTTCTTCCTTTCTCATAAGCCACTCCTTATGATATGATTCATCTTACACAGTACATCTCCAAGTTCTCCAAGTTGGCATTGCTATGGCCTCATTCAAGCCTTCTTTGCTTCTTACTTGCATTACAGTTGATTATCTAGTGTGTATTTCCTCTCAGGACTTTGGGCCTGAGTCACTCAGTCCCTCATATCCCTCTAGTTATTTTCACTTACATTGGCAAGAGTGGTCATTACAAGCATGAGCTGGCTTACTCCTACACTCAGACCCCCCCCCAAAATAAGCTAAGCAATTCCTTGCCTAGGCTAAACCAGTGATAATCTCCCTATTAATCCCCATGCTTCACCCTCTTTAATTATCTTTTCCTTCTCTAATTCTTTAAGCATTCCAAATTTTTAAGCAATTATGCCTTGTCCATGGATTTTTACTCCTATATTATTCCCTTTTTTCTGGAACATTCTTTTGATAATGTTTTGTCTTTCAGCTTATACCTGACATGCTGATTCTCAGAGAGTCCTTTCTCAATGGCGTTGCTGAAACAGATCCACTGTGTTTTGTTTATTTCAGAACCAGATTACTGTCCTACTCAGCACATGCAAATGCAAAAGTCTTATGTTTAGTATTTGATATAGTTTCTGATTGTCTTTGGATTCCAAATATTAAGAGTAGTCATGTTTGTATCCTTGGACATTTTGCATTCTGACAACTTTGCCAATCTGGACCAAGGCAAACATTAAACAAGAAGTTACTTAATAAACAAACATTGTCCATCCATCCACTTATCACTCATACATTTGCTGAGACTTTATTACATCTCAGGAACTATCAGCTGCTGTGAGTATAAGGAAGATAAACCACATTCTTTTCTTAAAGGAGCCATGCCAACCACTACAGTTAGGACAAGTGGCATTGTTATTGAAAATAAAACAACCTGAAGATAGGGAATAGTCAGCAAGGCTTGACAAAAGGTGTCTGAACCAGAACTGAGGTGGTAAGTATGACCGTGGTAGACAAAGCTATCTCTAGAGGCAGGATAATTGATTTGTTTAGGGCCCAAATCCTGAAAGGACAAGGTACATTCCAAGAATAGTGACTAGAGCTTTAGGACATTTGAATGAAGAGGTTAAAGTAAACGGTACATAAAGTGCAAAAAAACAGAGGGCCCAGGTTAGAGAATCCAAACACTGTTTTGAGCACAGCAAAGAGTCAACATTATTATTGTGTAATGGCTATGGTCTTCTACTATCTCTCCCTCCAACAGGATAAGACTGTTTGTCACCTTATGGATAGTCTAAACATGCTTACATAGCTCCTGCCACTTGGTATACTTTGAGAGGAGATCAGTGTGATGCTCTTCTTGGTTGTCAGCTTCACTAATCTGAAACTAAAACCTCCAAATATAGGGCACACCTGTAAGGGGTTTATTTTTTCTTGCTTAATTTGAAGTAGGAAGATCCACTTCTAATCTTTATCTTGGCATAGAAAGACACAGGCCTTCAATCTGGATTTTGAAGTGGGAAGTCACACCTCTAAACTGGGACACATCTTCTACCAGAAACCTATATAAGGACATGGAAGAAAGAGGCTTTTGCTCTTTGCCTGCTTGCCCTTGTCTTGCTAGCAAGTCCATTCCTTCACTGGTATTAGAGCCTACTTCTTTGGGATTATAGCATGTACTCAGGAAAAGCTGAGACATCCAGACTCACAGACTGAGAAAGTACTGGATTCTTGGGATTTGCATTCACAGCCAGTCATTTTTGGATTAGCTAGACCACAGCACAAAAGGAGGAGGTGGGTGGGGGATTCATTCTATAAGTTCTGTTATTTTAGAGAACCCTGACAAATACACTCAGTGAGAAGGAAATCAGCTGATTTCACTGGGTTGGAAGCACAGCATCCCAAACCATGGGGACCTATGAGTTTCTAGTAACTAGTCTCTCTAGCAAACTATAACATGTATGAACATGTGTGTACACCTTTAATCCCAGCATTTAGGAAGCAGAGGCAGGCAGATCTCTGGGATCAAGACCAGTTTGGTCTACAGAATGAGTTCCAGGATAGCCAGGGCTACCCAGAGAAATCCTGTCTCAAAACAACAATAACAACAAGCAAGCCCCCCCTCAAAATAAAAAAAGTTTCAAGGCGCCTAATGTAACAGGATTTAATTTTCTACAAATTTGGTTAATTTAAATTTATTGATTTTAAAAATGTCCCCAAACTGTTAATGTATGTGACATGCATTTCCAATATTTTGCTGAAATATATTGTCTTACTAAAGATAAAATGATTTCAATTTTTAAGGAATTAAATCAGATAAGAACCAGGAAATAGAAAAAATAGGTAGTTTTAGAATATGTATTTGGTTAAAAAAAAAAAAACCAAAAAGTTTTCTCATCTAAAGAAGAGGGAAAGTAATATGGAGACTTCATCCTAAGAAAAATGATTACCGCCCCCCCCCAAAAAAATAAAAAGAGATTAGAACAAAACTGAAAAGTTAAAAGCATGTCACAACTTTCTTATGGAAGTTAAAACTTAAAGATAGTATAGGTTTATAGAGCCTTGATTAACACAAAAGACTATGCTCTATCCAAGTAATTACTTATGGCTCCTACTCAGTTTCTCATCAGAGAACTAAAAATTAAAAGGGCTGATGATTATTAAAAGTCCTTGTCAGGCTTCAAGTGTCCTATACAAGAGTTAAAAATTTTAAACTACAATTCATCCTTCAGTCTACAAAGAAATGTGTGAGCACAGAGAAAACTGTCCTCAAGGGTTTGAAGGGAATATGCTGCAAGTGGTGAGGAAAACTAAAGGAGCTGCAGGGCTTCTCCTCAAAGAGCCTTGCCTGAATTTAATGCTCAAAAGAAAAAGAAAAAAAAAATGGTTAGTTTTTGACTACATGCATGGCCTCAAATACCAGGCAGGAGTACAGCCAAGTGATGATGATGATGATATTGATGATGATGCTGTTGATGATGATGATTGCCAATAATACAAAAGAGGAGACTAGAATAGAGTTTTATAAAAGACAAACCATGAGTCTGGTGTTAGAGGCCTCTCCATTAAATTCCAAGCATGGACCACTATCATGGCACGTAGGAGAAATCACAGCCACTCCAACAACAATACAAAGATATTTTAGGCTTGTTAGGGGCTATCACCTCACTTGTGTTTAGACTTGCTTCACTGTTTGCCTTCAGACACTGCTGGCATAACACATACTCAGTGATTATAACATCATACGGTTTTCCTTTAAACTTATTCCCTTCTTCTACTTATTTTTATGTTTTGCCAACATATTAGTATGGAACTATAAATATGCTCTCCCCCCCCCTTTTTTTATAGTACATGGGATCTTACTCTGAAACTCAAAAAGTAATTTGATTTAAAAACAAAATGGCTGTTTTATAAGACCGTGTGTCCCTAAATATTCACACTAAAGGAACTTGTACCACTATTAACAGGATGGTGTGTGTGTGTGTGTGTGTGTGTGTGTGTGTGTGTGTATATATATATATATATATATATATATATATATATATATATATATATATGCCTGACAATATACCATGGTCCTCTAAAACTTACATACCCAAATTAAATTTCCGTCAGATTCTGCCTTAAGTATTAACAGTTTACTATAATCATGTTTATTAGGCAATTCATGTTAGAGAGGACCTATAATTTTGGGTCTAATCTTTGTCAGAAGAATCTACTACATGCTTCATTCATTGCACATGGCTTGATGTCTTGAGTTATGACATCATCTCTTTCGGGTTCCTTCCAAATGTTGACCCTCCCATCTCCAAGTTCAGATTCGCTCATATTCCTCTAAGAACAGAGAAGTTGAGGCTTTTAGTCCATTGGTAAGTAGGGTTCATGACCTTACACAGCATGGAAGAAGTTACAGAAGATGATTATCATCCTTCTGCAACCCTCAAGATTAAGGGATCAAACTCTTGGGGGAAAACTGAGGCATGCTATGAAAGGCAGAGAAATTTATGGATATGAGGAGGGGAAGGTACTCCCCCCAGAATCTGTTTAAAGCTCCAATAGCAAACCTACATTTGTATTTTGTTCAATGTCTTAGATACAGTTGTTAAAAAAATTTGTTGAAGACTTTCCATAAACATTGTTCGACAGAAATATTTCTTCCCGTGATCCTCCTCTTACTCTGGGAAGAAACTTTGTTATCCTACTCAAGGAATGTGTAATCTATGATCAGAAAAATTATGGTTCATAAGAAACATTCAACACTCATTCAATGATAAGACTAATAAAATCATTCCAAAATGTGCCAAGGAAACAATTAGTAATTTTTTATAAAGTTCTTTTTACCACTGTATACAAAAAGGGCCAGCAGGATGGCTCAATGGGCACTTGCCCAAGCTTGATGCCTAGAGTTCAGTTCTGGAATGCAGTTGATGGAAGGGCAGAATGAACTCCTGAAAGCTATTATCCACCTGCTGCACACATACATACAGAAACACAGAATAAATAAAATGTTGAATAAAAATTAAGAGTGTTCAGCTATTTTAATATCATTTTCAGTAAATATTATTGCATATAGTAATCTTTTTATATTAAGTATATAACAATATGATTATATTGTCACTCCAGAAAACCTAGCATTAAGGAGGGTTAGTGATAGTTCTTATGTCTTTATTTAAGAGACATCACAGTAATATTTTAGGTTTTTAAGTGACCATTTCTATTTTTATTGACTTGTTTGCAAATCATTAAAAACATTCCCTTTGATATTTAGGACACTTAATCTTAAAGATGTACTTTTAATGATACTTGTTAAAGATAACATTCAAAGTGAGGAAATCAGCATTAACACTATTTTCATTTCTTCAACATTTATGTATAAAGAAAAATGTCTTCCTTCTCTGTTTTAATGACATATGCGATGCTTATTAATGCAACAAAAAAACACCTCTACCTAACAGACAAAAACAAATGTGACACACAATTGCAGTTGTAGAACCTTCATCTACCGTTCTTCCTTTCTGTTTTGTAATGCAAGTGGTTAACCTCATTAAAAATTCAGCATTTTATGTCATGAGCTATGGTGGGGGAAGTGTGATTACAAGGTGTGGACTGGAGGGGATGATTAGAATTTTCGATGTCTCTCCATTACTGTTCCCTTAGCAAATCTCTGCATAGTGACAGATGCATCAAGTCTGCGTTTACATTCCGCAGCAGTCGCCTAATTTCTACCCTCCTCACTAACCTACAGAAAACTCGCATTTATCCTCTGCCAGAAACTAAGAATTAAAAATGTATATCGTGAAGATACAATCAGAGCTCTCTCAGCCTGCAGGTCTAGCAGCTCCTCCTTCAGTACAGTGATGCTGACAAGTATGCTACAATGAAGTCTGTGACTACTACATGGACTCCAGTCCCTTTGAATTTCTATAGAATAGTCAGTTGTCATTAAATGGAGATGGGATGGAGGTAGGGAGAGGAGTAAAACAGGAACAACAAGAATTACTTTACATACTAATAATAACAATTTAGTTATCAAAACAGAACGAAACAAGTGTGCCTTTATACTTTTCTTCTGAAAATTCAGCCTCCTAGGGCTCTAATAAGTAGGGTTATAGTTCAGGAACGCATGCTAGCACTCCGTTCAGAGCCTATATCCTCATTTCAAAGAGAATCATTCAAGCCGCCATCCACCCTGTCAAGACTCTCCACTTTGAGCTGCTAATGTAGAATAAAAATCAATATAAATTTTGATCATTTGATGAATATTTACTTCTCTCTTCAGTGTTTGGGGATTTAGAATGGAAAAGTGCTGAATCAAGTCATTTTATTTTTTTGTGTTTGTGCCAACACCAATTTACTACCCTCCAGAAAGTTCCTGAACAAGATGTCTCAGGTGGCAGGCATGTTGGTTTTTCCTGTCAATCATAACAGTGTGTCACTAGGGGACCATAACCATTTCCCTTTCATACTCTTAGTGTTCCAAAAAGGAATCTTTTGATTATTTCTCTGGAAAAGGTAAGCTTTCTCCTTATGCACATATTGTAAGTCTGGGTGTCTGTTGTTTTTGCAGTCAGCTAAGTCAAAATTGATAAAATCTAGCAAAAGTTAAACACTTAGTTAATGAGGTTTCTGGGGTCATATGCAATAAACAGAATTTACAAGTCAGTTTCTCTATATAAAACTCAGCACCCTCCCAGGACAAAGAGCTTTTGTAGAAGCTTCCATCATTCTCTATGCATTTTTTTCTAAATAGTAACAAAATATCAATTGACTGCTATAATCCGTAGAAAGACTTCACATTTTTATTGTAAGTGAAAACATACATTTAGAAGATTAGCAATTAAAATGTACTTCCAGTGTAAGATTAGTCACACAAGTAGAACAGCATGTTACCCTTTTATTATGATGTATTACTAGATATGTACACACATATGTATATGTGCATATAAATATATATTTTGCAATATATTATGTATATATTGCACACAGATACACATATGTAACAAAAGCTTACTGTCTATAGACTATTTGCTTAGTGACTCATGGACAATGGCCTTTCACAATTTGAAAGAGACTAAATTAATTGACAGCTCCTGAAAGGTAAGCTATTCTCATTTATGAAAATACCTTGTATGTAACAAAACAGCAGAAGACACAATATTAAAGAGACATTTTTGTTGGTTCCTTATAAATTAAATAAAATAGCAGCAGCTGTGTTTCCCATGGATGATGTAGCTTTAGACAATTGCTAGACATTATGTAGACAGATGTTTTAAATAAAATAAGGTATTCAGATTGCTAGATACCTTGCTAGATATGAAGGCAATTATAGGGTATGTTTGCTAAATTACATTTTTCATTTTTTTGTGAGGAGAAAAAGAGAATTGTCCTGGAAACAGTACCAACAGGAAATGATCCCTATATCTAAAACAGCTGGATACTGTAACTAATATGAATTTACTTGAAAATAAAAAGGCTGTGTGCCTCTGGAGACATGCAGTAACATGCCATAAAAACAGATGAGAATATCAAAGTATTTAAAAAGGAGAAAATACATTTTATCTAGAAATTATGTTGAGATATAGTCGACTGATTAATGAGAATATATGGAGATGAAAAAAAGGAACTTATGAAAAGCACTTTTAAACTTATTTTATTTAAAGTTATAGTTGTGGAAAATACCAGTATATTGGGGCTGGAGAGATGGCTCAGTGGTTAAGAAAATACCCGTGTGTTTTAGAAAACACCGTTGCTTTTTATTATATTGACTATTAATCATAATAACACAAAGGTATAAACTTGTGTTTAATTGGAAGATTCTAATGGAAGCAAAGAATGCTTACTGAGTGAATTGAATCCTAAATGTTATATAAAATTATATGTAATGGCCTATACATGGTAATGCCCTCTACCATGTTTACTCCCATATCCCAATTCTTGATAGCTGTTTTATTGGGGAAACATCATCTCATGTGCTGACTCACACTACAAAGGTACAGGGATTAACATATTAACATGGAGCACCTCCACTCTCAAACATTTTAATTTTCTTCAGTTAGAGATAAAACACACTAGCCCACAAGTACATTTCGGGGAAAGAGTATGGGTAAAAATCTATTCTCAGAGTCACCAAGACGGCTCAGCAGGCAAAAGTGGTTGAGTTCAGTCTGCAAACATTCACAAACAAACAATAAATGTAATGAATCTTTGAAATTAAAAAGTATTTTTAAAAGATCTATTTGCACAAAAGGTGTGAGGAAGCCTAGAGGCGTACACCCAAGTCTTGGGTGTCCACTCTTCTAAACTAAGTCAAAAATGTATCTTGGTCCAGCTCCTTGGAGGTCAAGATCTCAGACAGAAAGAGACTATGAAAAGTCAGGATTTCCCATCGTCCCTAAGTCTGAAAAGTTCACAGGCCCCTGTATGTTATCAAGAGAGGAGAACCCAATAGGAGGGGAAAAGGGAATGCAGGACATAAATGTCAAGTAAAGGATCCAGGGGATAGTAAGCAAATGCCATAAGAGTAAAGAGCAGTTACTAGAACAGTGCCCACAAAACCCGAGATTTAAAACAAACCCCAAAAATCAAGACAATAATTCTCTTCTTTCTACAAGTTTTCAAAACACTAAAAAGAACAATCACTATTTTCTAGGAGATCTGTGTCCATTCCCAACATGCAACTACAATCACTTCTGTAATATTGAGTCTGGCATGTGTGCGTGTGTGTGTGTGTGTGTGTGTGTGTGTGTGTGCGCGCGCGTGTGTGTGTTCATGTGTGTTTATTTCTGTGAAGACACAGGTTGACCATCAGCACTGCTCACAGTTTGTAGAGCTCAACAAGCTGCTTAGAGTTTCCTGAAAATTCTCACTAGATCTCTGAGCTATTGTATTCATAAAAGACTAACAAAAAGAAACATGTAGTCAGGCGGGCAATGGGAGTAGCTGGGTTCCTGGGAGGCAGAGACAGGCAGATCTCTGTGAGTTCAAGGCCAGCCTGGTCTAAAGGGGCAGGGCAGTCTCCCAAAAGCTACAGAGAAACCCCATCTAGAAAAACAAAACAAAACAAAAGAAAGGAACACACATGTGTCTTATTTTTCCATTCTCTTCCTTTATTTTAGGGGCAGGGGAAATAGATGAGCTAATGACAAGAACTAGGTTCTATGGTTTAAGTCTATAGTCAGGATGAATGTTTCTCTTAAATGGTGGTTCACACCTTACTTCTTTTGTGGGCAGCCAGTGTGCTGTGGCCATGCCTCTCCAGAGTCTTCAGGGATCTACAGTGTTCAGTCTTGTCTTTCACTCCAGCCTGCAGAGCTACTTGTCTGCATGGTGTCCAGACACATCTTCTTTCAGTCTATTTCCTTGGATGAACCTACTTCCTTTCCACTGTGGCGTGTACTTCTCTCTGCCTGGCATTTCCCTCTTCTCCTGGCTAGCACATGGCTAGCTCAGCTATATTTTCAAAATCTGTTTAAATGGTGATTCCTTCCCCAATTTTTCTCCCTCTCTCCTCCCCACCCCTTCATCTTTGATTTTTTTCCCCTAATATCTGTGACTGTATTTGACTCATTTTTGTTTTATCTTGCTAGTTTGCATAAAATACATTTTTTAAGAATGTGAGTTTTTAGTTCATATTCCACTGGAAGGTAAATTTCACATGGCAGGGACCATGTCCTTTTTAAATTTTCTTGTTTGTTTTGGAGAATTTTGCATGTGATTCCACATCTTTCTTATTCACAATTGTATCTCCGGTGCCTAGAATATTGTGTGCTGAATGGATGTGTGAGTTGTGTGGAAATTCATGAGCCACCTTAGTGATACTCAGGCTAGAAGAAGCTGTGTACTTTCAGGAAGTAGATTCCTAGCTGGTTCTAACCAATAGCCGAGGCTGATGATCTAACTATAAGATGGGAATCATAGCATTAGAAAGAAAGGATCATTCTCAGTGAAATCACCTGAAATTCTTTTCAAATGTATGGCCTAAGGGGGCCATTCTCACTCAAACTACCACAATTAAGTTGAGAAGCCGGGTAAAGTTCTAGTAAGTGCATAACAACACAACGAGTGGCCTCATGAAAGGAATCCATGGTATTTCATTCTGTGTGATTTTCCAGTCTTTTTGCCTGCAGTAGCACTTTGGTTGTTGGGGTCCTTTTGTGTTTCTGCTGTATCTTACACAGCTAAAGCTCAGCATACAAATAGTACTCCAAGGCATTTGAATTACGGCCCAGGAAGACATGAGTTTCATGCTTGGGAAACAGTTATCTTGGATGCATTGGAATCCCTCATGGGGGATTCCAACTGTCCCCAGACAGTTGAAGTGACTCTGATTCTGAAGTGACACTGAAAGTTTACTTGTGACAGGCTGGTGTGTGAAACACCAATCACAGCATTACCTAGCACCCTTGCACTTGAGTCATCACACAATCTACTGCTAGGTTACTCAGCATTCAGCATCTAACCCACCAGCTGCATGAGTAAATGTCCCTTACAACGGCCCACAAGAGAAAAAAGGCCCTTATAAGAGTCTTTCCTTAATCATGTGATCAATCAGTCATATGGCTGCTCTGATTTAAAAACCATGAAACAAAGCACAAGAGTCTCAAGAGCTTCAGAATAAAGCTAAATGATCTTGGCATCGTGTTTATATACCTGGTAGGACTGGGTCCCGGTTCACCTTCCCATGACCTGAGGATGGATCTAGAATATGAAGTACTTCATGCAATGATTCACCTGGATCCTTCTAACTGGCAAAGAAGACTGGCAGGACCTCAGTGTGAATGGGATGTTGAGGCAGAACCAAAAAGGACAAGGTCAGAATCAAAGCAGTTGTGAGGAGAATTCATTTCCCACTGACATTAAATACACTGTAATTTTATTTTTATTTTACTCTATTTTATTTTATCTAAGCTGATATCTTGTGACTTTAGGACCACACCTGAGAGAATGATACTCTCAAAAATGATAAACATACTGATATTAGGCATAACTCCACAGTCAAGATGTAGATGAGGCTCTCTGCCATTTCATAGAACATTTAGTGGGGAACATCATTTTTATATCTTACATAATTAGATATTTATATTTTATAGTTCTACCTCAAATAATCTATTATCCTGTGAAATAATTATTGATTTTGCTCTATTATTTGACACAGTATGCAAATTACAAATTAATTGGATGTCTAATCATGAGTTTGCCATCTATCACCTAAACTGGGCACATTCATTGGGCATCTGGATTAATGCTTACATGATGCATAGTAACATTTTGCTTAATCAAAAATCACTTGCTAATAGAGTTAGATATCCTGGTAATAGATTATATCACTTTTGTGGCTTTGGGCCCCATGTATAACATCTTCCTTAGTAATCACAGCAACTTATGCTGGACACCAATATATCAGATATCAGTCTTTCCACTGGAAAGAGTTGATGAACTTGTCACATAGCTAATGGAAAGAAATACCCCAGAGCTTCTGACTCCAAGTCACGGGCTTCATTTTTTTTTTTTTAACTCTTTGTGGGTATCATTCCTAAGCAATCATCTTGAAACCATGTTCTCCATTCCCTACCCAGTCCCTGACTGGTACTTCTAGCAGTTAAAACAGCTAGCAGCTGGAGTACAATCAAGTTTACTATGGAAGGTACATACTTTGACCACTTTCTGAAATGCCCAATGCCCCATATCCTACAAATGTTAGATTCATCCAAATTTTTTGCTCCTTTGCTTCAGAAATGAAACTTCCTTGTGTACACTCTGATTCCTTTGTCTTTCAGCTTGCCACTCCACCATGTCCCACAGTCTCTTCAGAGTCTAGGAGCAGAAAGAAATGAAGCCTCACTGTGAGGTCATTGCAAATTTGATTGTTTTCCTGGTTAGTACCATGATTTATCATTGTCATGACATATGGATATGTAGGATTCACATTGGGGTCCTGTGGCAACCTAGAAATTTGGGACTGGATTGAAACACATGCAAAGCCTTGACTTCTCTCATGTTGCCTTCTCACTATTCCTTCTGATACCCCCCCTTATTCCCCCCCCACACACGTCTCTCTTGCCCGTTGTCTACCATCTCAGCAAGGCCTGCAAGGGCTCTTCCACGTGTGCTGTCCCTCACTGGATATGTGTTCACTCCACCTTTTCTAACCTCTGACTCTTGAATTGTGTGTTCCTCTGTAGGTGAATTCTACTTGGCTTTCTGCTCAAAATAACTTGCTTTTATCTAAAGAGGCCATCTGGACTCTAAATGTTTAGGAACTGAGATCAAGCCCTGCTTATCATCAATTGCTTTTTGTTAATTTTCTTTTTATTTATGTGAGTTTTTGAGGAAAAACTACTAAGGCAAAAAACAGTTATCAATAGTAAGAAGTTGGCTACTTTTGTTCCAGTGGTTAAGAAGGGAGTTGGATGAAGGGAGAAAGGGCCTAAAATTTATTGAAAGACTATGCTTTGACTAGGCTGTCTTCTCAATGACAAATAGGTCAGGAGAGCACCTGGAAAATATCTGATTCCCTGTTGTGTAACAGTTTCCTCCAAGACTAAAATGTAAATAACTCAAAACAGCTACCTAGCTTCAGGAAGTCCCTAAGACTGAACAGATACACTAGCTGATTACCCTCACCTCATCCCATCCCCACCCCGTCCCCACCTCATCCCTGCCCCAGAGTAAGCAATGAACTCTGAGAGGGACTCTCAGACTGAACTAGGCTGCCAAGGAGACTTTAAAACCACACCAGCTTTGTCACATGGCATTCCCCTAGAATCTGTTCACATTTATCTCTTCCTTCATGGCATGTCTAGGTTTACACATTCCTCTACAGACTGAATGGAGGATGATGTCTTGGCAATCTTCAAGGGAGTCTCTTTTATTTGTATAACAGGCATCAGTGAACTCAGTCTCCAAATTCTACCCATCAGCTTCTTAGGGATTTTTCTCCTTACTGCTTCTTTGTTCTGTAAGCAACCATTTGTTTCAGAAAGGAAACATTAGTATGTGTGGATTGAGCCTGACAGACAGAAAAGTTATAAAAATATAGGTGATCCTCTTGACCAAGGAGAGAGTTCACAATGACACATGGGCACAGGCTGGAGAGAGAGCTCTATATGCAAATTGATTGCTACACAAGCCTGAGAACCTGAGTTTGGATGCTCTGCATCCACATAAACAGTCACTGTACAAACGCAGGTATACCTCTGCACCTCACTGGCCAGCCAGTCTAGTCTATCAGTGAGCTCCAAGGTCAAGGGGGAAACCTGTTTAAAAAATAAGGCCTGAAGCAATGCAAGAAGAGTTCAGATCAGGGCAGAGTTACAGTTGTCCCTAAAAGCTGTGTTCTTACTTAGAACTTGGGGAGAGAGCAAATAGTCTATTCACAAGGTTCTAACATCACTTCTTTTCAAAATTCCAAAATCTCTAAACTAGAATTTATTGTTCTAGCCAACTCCTTCCTCTCATGAACCATACATAGAAATTTCTTTCCAGGATTCCCAATAATTGCCTTTCAATTTGGCACAGCCAAGTATACCCATTAGGCTATATCTTCCCACCAGATGTTTTCCAGCTGTTCTCAATGTCTTTCTGCTAATGCTTTGCCATCTGCCACCTTAATGGTGATACAAGGGGGACTGGATGCTTTGGTGACTTTGTTCTCTTAGTTGTGGAGACCTGGCCCATTGCCTCACCCTAGGAAAGTCTGTTATGCATATTCATTGCATTATTCAACTAGTTACTACATTCATTCCAGCTTCTAACTGACCAGTTGGCTTGTGTTATGAAGATCGAGAGCTCTCACTGTCTCGTCTATCCCTGTACTGTTCTTCATTAGTGAACATATAGCATCCCTTCATTGGTGAACACATAGCATCCTTTCTGACAACCACACGTTCTGCCATCAGGATAATAGCTAACATCTTTTGGCCTCAACAATACTATTTGCCGTTACCTTAAACATTTCTTTTTATCATCATGCCAATAGCACATCAGAAGCAGCTATGTGCCTTTTGTGTCACCTTGATAGTCATACCTTACGCATGGCAATCTTATGCTTGTTTGATATTGTCTACGGCTGAATGGAGACAAATCTTGGCCCTCTGAGATCAACAGTCAGTTATCAGAGTCAAAGTCTGCGAAGGCACAATAATAGTTAATGATGCTGATTTCCAGGGACCATAAATCAGTTTGTAATCTATTTGTATATACCTATTGAGACGATTACTTCTCTTTCAATTATTCACAGTAATGGAAACTATTTTTCTGAAACCATGATTATACTAGATGTCAAAAAGGTTATCACTGTTAGCTCATAATCCCTTCCAAAGACCCAGTGGGAATGGTTGTTATTGGGACTTTAGCAAATACAGCAGTAGGTTCAGGAGAGCTAACGATGTGCATACTAATCACAGTGTACCTGTCTTCAGTTATCTGTTTATATTTTAATTAATTATTTTAAGATTTGGTCCCCATAACATGATAATCTCATGCATTATCTTCTAAAGCAACATAAACATTCTACTGTGCTTGTGGTCATGAGCCAGGTTTGCTCATAGAACACTCAGGTTGTAAGTTTCAAACTAAAAGATAATGTTAATGCAGTTGTCACCAGAATAAACACATGTTCACGGGCGTTTAACAGTGGCTTATCTTCAGTGAGCACCCTTGTCTCCATTCCAGGCCATGTTTCACTTGCTAACAAAAATATCAGTCTTTTATTGGACACTGTCCTGAGATACCAAATAGCAACTTGATGCCTTACATAAGGCAGCCACATAAACAGGAAAGGAGCCATGGCTGTGTGTGCAGCAACAATGAGACAGCCAGGTGCTAATAGTTCACTCACTTCCACTTTAGCCAAGAAATATAGTTAGCTGTTTTACAAACACGCTTATATATGATTAAATATACAGTGGACATTTTTAGCAAGGGACATGGACTAAAACTAAAGGTCATCCAGGCAGAAGACTATAAGGGTAAGGAGGGGTGATTTCAGGTGCTACATTGATGAGATATTTCAAGAGTTGATGTTTTCACTGCACTTTACCTTAGTTTAGACAATGCATTGCTATGAAACCCAGACCGGTTTTGAATATACCATCCTCCTGCCTCAGACTCCCTTGGATGGGAATTTGGGGAATCATATACATCTGGCTACTTTCACTGACCTTTGTTAAAAGAATAGAATCGTGGCCAGTAAAAAAGAAATAGTTAAACTAATGAAAGAAGTCTTTGTAAATGAACTTAACAAACTCCACTATACTTCATATAATCACTGCTGTTTTGCACCCCTAAGAGTGTTTTTGAAGTTTTCAGTGCAGTTAATTGAAACCCTACTAGATGCAAATCAAAAGTTTCAGCCTTAATTGAGATATTTTGAAAATTGAACCCATTGCTTCAGGCAGGTGCTACATGAGATTCCATTAATATAGGTAATTAACATTAGCCTCTGCTTTAATTAACATGCACACTTTAATTAGCAAAGCATTAACCAACATTAAAAAATCTGATCTTCATGCATCACAAAAAACTGCAAAGTTATGACTAGTATGTTATTTTTCTCCAAGGTTGTAAATCACAAAATAGCAATTCCTTTTAGAGAACACACCAAATTTAAAATATTAAACAAGATGACATATAGGAGTAAAAACTATCACTATGAAAAGGGATGTTCTTTAGAAAATATAGAGCTAATAATTTTCATATTTTAAACACAAATAGTATCACAATCTTTTTGCAATCTTTTGGACTCAGAGGACACTGACATAAAAGGTTCCCACAGACTATCACCTTCTTCATATTTCATGGACAAATGGCTATGCTACATAACATAGCAGGACCATTTATTACTTCAGTTTTTCTGATCCTTCTCAGGGACAAAACAGAGCAGCAGCTGGGAATGATTTTTAACAAGGAAAAGCTTCAAACTAACAGAGATTTTATTTTTAAAACAATCAGTGCTGCCTGTTTTAAAATGGACATTTACAGTCACCCTACTTATCTTATATCATACCAGATAACAAATACACTAAGTACATATTTTTATTAATAGGAAATTAACTTTCCTGTTATTTCCTTACAACAATTGCTTGGACATGCTGAATTTTAAGTTGTGTTCATTGCCCATCAGTATCCTTTTATCACTGCCTTAAAGAACGCCATTTCATCATTGTATAAACTACTGTAGAGATCACACCCGAATGGCACACTGTTACATCTGTCTGTCTCAAGTTATACTAAAGTCATAGCAAAAAGAATAGCAGCCCTTTAAACCATACATTTGCAGGAAACTCAATCCTATCTGGGTTAGTCTCTGAGAAAAAAAGTTCAGGATGTTGAGAGTACAGTTCAGCAGACATGTACTTTGCCTAACATGTGGGAGGTCTTCAGAAAGAGAGAGACAGAGAGAGAGAGAATAATACCCAAAATTAAGATAATGAAGTCTCTGGAAGTCTCGTCTGTCTATAAGGCCATATTTGAGGCACAAAGAAATTTGAGTGATTACACAATGAAAGTAAAAGAATCCCTGAATGTTGTGAGCAGGCATTCAAGTCTAAACAGAAGTATCAGAAAGCAAGGCTTACATTGATGGGATTACAATGGGAGAGAAAGGGCTGGAAGTGCACTCAGATGCACAGGTTTCTTTGATCTTTTAAGTTATTGCTAACTTGCAATTGCATATTTCCAGGAACTCCAAGGATGGTTGGCTGCTCTCCTGTTCCTAACACTGACCACTTGCTACAGCCACCTTTATCCTTGATAAATTGTCACACGGTGTGGTCCCATTCACCTACCTAAACAACAAAGGAAGCCTGGAGGATGGGGGCTTTCCCTGGCTGACCACAATCTCTTTTCTTCTTCTCTTCTATTTATTTATTTATTTACTTATTTATTTATTTTACACACCGAGCAAGCACTGTACTAATGAACTATATTCTAGGCTTCCTTTAAAATCTTACCTTCTATTATTTTCACATAATTCCTTCTCCCATCCATTTGGCTATGCCCCCTTGCCTCCAGATATGAGAATTTCTTACCATGAAGTCTTTGTAAGCAACACACTCCCTCCTGTGTTCTCATACTTAGTTCCCACTCTGTACGTATTTCTGACTGTATCACTGACTCCCTTCCATTGGCAGCAATACACCCTCTCTGATGTATAAATTTAGCTTCCTAAATAATCTTAAGTTCCTTAAGGTCAAGGCATCTTTTAAAGTGTTTGGGCTCCCACTTTATTTGCCATAGTTACTTGAAACCTTGATGTTAACATTTAACATTTGTAGATCACAGGTTAACCAAGGCAAGATGACAATAATGGTATTGATGAATATGCATATATAGCCTTTATATCTTAACCCAAATAAAACTCATTTTTGATGATTTTGATGATACCTCTTCTATAGTCAACTGTTCTTAATCTTCTACATTTTGAATCTTCTCCTGGTTGTTAGTGTGTTTGTTTAATAAAAATAATTTTCTCATTACAATGTTTTGCCAAGCAAAATATGTTAAATTATACTGAAGTTGCAAATCTCATACATATTATTCTGTAAGTATGTATGAATCTTTCTGAGTAGTCTATTGTATTCTTTACATATTGTTTTTAAATAGCTGCTTTGTAAAAATTAGAATTATATGTAAGGTATCTTTATAAAAACCCAGTGTGGTATATTTTATTTTTCTAATCCATAGACTTGTGTGTTTTGTTTCCTTTAACTTGTTTGTTATGTCAGTGGTTGGGGTCTCAATTCACTTCCTCACAGAGGAGAACAATCTCATTTTAACCAATGCTATTGCGGAAGACATCATGTGCCAGTGTCAGGAAAACAGTCTGAGATTGTCAGGGATACAGGCTTCAGGGGCCAGCTCTTGTGAAACTAGAGTATGTAATAGCTTCAAAAAAGCTCCCCTAGCCAGTTGCAAATAACATACCAATATTAAATTGAGCATGACATTTTTTGAGAGAGGAAATTATACAGCAGATATATAGCTGCTAAAAATTATGGGAATTTTATAGGGCAAAGGCTCGTTTTTAATAAAGAACTGAAATAATGACTTTAAGTTTGAGCAATTAGTAAGAGTTTAAGGTACAATGGTTTCAAATTAGACTCATGCACACGGCGGAAGAGCTCAAATGGGTCTCTGGTTTGCCACTGTGAGTCCTCACCAGTTGTAATAGGAGGAGAACTAAAATTTCCAATCACACACAAATGTGAAATGATGGAATTCAATTAGAATGCTTTTGCATTGTGTCAGTTCATGGCCATAAATAAAAATGAGGTAGTATTTAGTTTCCTCTATGTTTGCCAACATAGAAGCCTGACAGATACAAACCTGTCACTACCAACTGCGTTGTCTTCTTCAAGGTAAACATCATTATCCTTGTAGATGAAAGATGAGGAAACTAGCACCCAACCCTTACTTATTGATCAACAAAAAGAAATAGGGAAACTAATAATCCAATATGGTGACTGCTGTCAATGGTAGAACACCTCTATTGAGGCCCTACCAGTCAACAGGGCAACTCTTTCACGTTTTGTGTGATAATCAAAGCTGCATGAAAGTAAATCAATATTGGGTTAAGAAATTTTAGTGATGGATATTCAGAGAGAGGAATGTGAAGAAAAATAAAGAAAGAAGGGAAAGCTGAAAAGTTCAAAGGACAGGGTGAATTGCACTTTAGGCAGAGAACAGCCTTCTGCACTGGAAACAGAGCTTTATTCGGCAGCAAGGTGCCCCTGTCTTTAAGGGAACTGTAGTTATCGCTAATCTTATACAATAGTGCTGAACATAATGCGAGGACTTTCCTCTTACGGTATTTTGTGTGCATTTGTAAAGGCCAGAAGACAAAAGAATGTGTCACAAACTAACCCAGTTCCTTGATAGTGTAGGTTTCCAAGAAAAGGAAGAAAACCAGGTGAGAGGCAGGAGGGAAACAGAAAAGGGCTGGCTGGGAAGCATAAAGCTTGCTTCTGATGAGTCTAACCCAGGGAGACCAAGCAGCACTCGGTGGCCACTAGTTCCCATTGGGAAGTGAAGGAGAGAATACTGAAAATTACTTGGGCCTCTGTTGCTCAGGAGCCTGGCACATTCAGTCAGGACAAAAGCGGGGGGAAGGAGAAATATAAGCTTAATTGTTATATTATTATTTATGTTTAACCAGCATGTAAAGGTAGGTGTCAATAGCATAAAAAAAAAAATGGCAATCTTCTATGCAGAGTCAATGGAGAGTGAACTAAAGATATAAAACAGACTTCTAAAGGAACATGAATATACACAAAGATCAGAATATCTAGATCCAGGGCCAATGGGAGACCAAAAATAAAAGTACTCAATAAAAAAAAAATCTGTAAAGTAAAAGAATATTACAGCCATTTGCTGTGTATAACCTCCTTGGGAAGTATGTCTTCTACAGTGCACAGTGATACAGGAAGTGTCCCACCCCAATCCATATAGAAATTTAATCCCTATGCAACAGAAGAATAGCCTTTGGTAGGCTATTAGTATTGAGTGCACAGCATCCTCCTAGGAGGACTCAAGGTTGAAGAAATGCACTCTTATTCCCCCATCCCTTCCACCTGTCAGAAGAGTGTTCATCCACTAGAGGATACAGAAACAGGCTGTTACTCTGAAAATGGAGAAGCAGCCTCATGAGATGGCAAACCTGCTGGTGCCTTATCTTAGATGCCTCAACCTCTGTGAGAAGTAAATAGCCGCTCTCTCTAAATCACTGTCCCAGGTTCTCTGATATGCTGGTACAAATGAACTAAAACAGGCCCACATGGCATGGAGCAGACTATCTGCACAATAAAAAAAAAAAAACCCTCAACTACCATGATGACAGTGACATTCCAAAACATTTAGAAATGCATAAAAATTAAACTACAGATGCTTGTGACACCTACAATCAGCATGGACGCCTTGTTTTAGAAGGGAAGAGGTGAGGGCAATGGAGAGAATGGTAAGCTAGACACTGAATAGCATTTAAGTACAGGGTACTAGACACCCAAGGAGGGGCAACTAAAACATATGATAAAAGACAAATAGGGGCGCTTGGATAAATTCCTCATGACAGATCAGTACCAAGGATACCTATTACCTCTACAAGTGCCAAGGCCAACTCCATTTGCCTCTGTCACCCAAAAGAAGTTTGACATTAGGTACCATTGATATTTTTTTCCCTCATGTTATAACTTAAAACAAATTTTGAAGATTCACAGAATTACATTTATGAAAACATAAAAAGAGAATTCTTTATACTATCTAATCCATTTTCCTAATAAGATTTGATATTTTTTTTTTCATGGTATTAGAGACCCATTCACACCCTGGATATATATAAACAAGGATGAAATCTTACTCTGACTTCATGGCCTAGCTCAATGAAAACACATTTGAGCTGGTAATTGATTCACTTTTATTTTGAAACCAACTTAAGTTTTTGTAGACTAATTGTGTCTAGAATTTCAGAGTCATGACGAGTTACCTGGATGTCCTTTAAAGCTATGCAGGGTCTGTGAAGCACAGAGTATATTGGATGCACACACACGCACTGCATGTGACCCTATACATAGTAGTAAGTACTGTGTAAGAGAGAAAGGCACCCGAGGAGGTTATCAGTTTAAAATGCAATAAATCCATAAGCTCTAGATAATTAATCCAACATCTATGTTAGGAAGAAAGAAGAGCCCTCACAAGGCTCTGTCTGCAAAAGTGAGCTACAGAAAGTGTAAACAGCACACTTTTGGTGGTTGGTTTTCATTTAACTTAGAGCCATCTATCAAACTAGCCCATGACCAAATGCTTTTACTTCTTTATAAGATTCTAATGAAATTTGGGTCACCTTAAAAAGGGAACTACATGTAATTAACCATAACTCATGTAAAATAATTTACTTATTATTGAGTATTTGTTCTATGATTGCATGCTAAAACAGATTATTGATCAATATTTATTTATAAGATTTGTAGCAAGGAAAGCATTCCTAGAAATTAGTAAATGATGAACACAAAATAAAAACATATCAAAATATATTGCAATCTTTCGGTTCAGGCCTTAGAGACATAAAGAAACTTCTAGAAATTTAACAAAATCTTAGCAACACAATTAAATGTAAAAATAAGTTTTAGCATGCATTTCTCTTGCCAGCTGGCATACATAATAGAAAAGTGGTAGGGAATAGGTTAAGAGTCTAAAAGGATTTTAACCTTAAATTTGACAGAAGTTAAATGCCTGTGACATCGGGCTCCCATGCTTTATTCCAACTAGTAATCCACCCTCAAAAGTTCCTGTCAGGTAAATGACCTTGTATTTCATTAACTGATAATTAAATGGATTTATTCCACTAACGGTTTTAATTAAAATGCTAGAAATATTGATTACCCCTCTCATCCTTATTCCCCCAGATGAAAAAAAGGTTTTAGGAATGTTTATTTAGAGAAGACAGAGAATTAAATTAGATTGAATCTCTATGAGACCCGAAGACTGCCTCTTTCATTTATGCTGCTCAAGCAGAAAAAGGTTTCAATTTTTTGATGTTTGATTAATTATTTTGAAATCCATTTATGCTTACCTTGGTGTTTAATTAAAAATGTCATTTTTAGCATAATTAAATTGGCTATCTGTGGAAGACTAACTTCAAACTTATATTTTAAATTTTTGATTTTTTTTTTTTTTTTTTTTTTTTTTTTTTTTGGTGAAAGAAACTTTTTACTTATTTGCTTTCTTAGCAACAGTGCCGCCTCATGAATGGAAAAATAGGTGAGTTGGGGCCTGTGAGGATTTCCTACATTTGAACATTAGGCCACATTTGCTCATGACTTCTAAGTCTATCTGCCTGCCTCTTAAACCATCCATGATTCATCCATTCTATGAAACACAGGGTCTGCCCATCTGAGTATGTGGTGCTTCACAGTGTTTATACAGAAAAAGTGTAGCTCAGAACTGTCCTTGGCACACCTGGGTGATTTCTACAGCACTGATCCAAGAGGGTTAAGATACAGTTTTTACTGCCAGACTTGCCACATCCAGGCTCTGGAAACCATCCTCACTAAATATCAGCCCTGATAATGGCAGGCAGGAAGACAGGTAAGTAGGAAGGAAGATGCCAGATGCTGTGCTGCTGGCTTACAATGCTCCACAAAAAAAGACCGCACTTCCAAGTGGCTCACCAAAGAGGCAATTCTGAAAATGATCACTCTTTAAGCAGTTCGGTGTTACTAACTTCCCCACAAATAAGAGATACAACTTGAGAGGCAAGTAACTGAAATCAAATCTTACTCATGAGATGTTTTGTTGTCATTTTAAAACTCAAACCACCCAGAAGTCAACATATTTTCTTCTAAAATGTCCATTTTAAAGTTAATTCTTCCTGAATCCTCCTTTATCAAAGTCTGGCACTCAATAGTGTGGACTGGAATTCCAGAACTAGTAATTCATGTAATTCTCATGATTGTGACCACTGGAGCCTTGGTCCCCCACAGCAGCCATTCACGTCATTTTAATCCTATGAAGATACAATTCCATAGATTACATTTGTCTTCTTTATAGCCTAAATGTCTTATAGAATACACTCGCATCCTTTTTCTTGTCATAGAGAAAGGTATAATGACACTGCCAATCTAACTTCAATTTTACTCAGTTAATTTTTGCTTTAAAAACACAGGACATACTTCACGCAACTTTGCGCACCAGTATTGCCATGGCACAAGGGTTCACCAATATCGACATCTCATTTTTGATGACTAAAGACAGTTGAGCTTTTGGTATCTATACCATGTGAGGCCAGCATTCATTAATTAACATTTGTAGGTCTAGTCTCACTATTGTGAATTAATTCAAAGATTATTTTGAATCACTGAGGCAATTTTATCCTGCCTTTGTTAAAGGAAAAAGAATTCTGGCTAAAGCTGAATTTAAAAACTAAGCATGCTACTGAAAGACCGCTCAGTCGTCTTTTAAAAGGTGAAGCAGGGAAGAACTCAATATTTTCGTTGTTTGAAAAAAGAAAAAAAAAAAGACTACAAAAAGAAATTGAGCAAACAACATTCTAGATCTGCAATTTTCTTACCACTAAAAGAATAGGTATATACAATGATATACCTTAGTTTTCTAATCTACCAAATGGGAACAAAACCTAGGAAGAGAAGGATGGCACTATTCTAAAGACACTGGTGTCTATGGCCATGAAAACCATTTTTAAAATGATAATTATATAAGAGGTTCAAATTTGCATAGAACAAATACTCGTAGATAAGGAAGGTTAGTCTGGACTATCATACTTGAAAAATGCCAGATTTCATTTTCATAATAATTCAGAGTTTGTCGCATGTCTACCGTTTCTGGTATTTAAACAACTACTTGTCAAAATTATCGATAGCTTCTTTCGCAATCACATGCACTGATTTCCTTGACTATTGTTTTGAAAGAGGTGGGCATGGTATGCTCTCAGATAAAGATGGGAATGTTTCCAAGTCAACAGCATAGTTCTAACGATTTTCCTATGAACTTTAAGAAACTAGCTAAGATGAATAACTTCATTTTTAACCCTGATGTGTGACATATTTTAACCTGTCTACATACAATCGTGTGCTGTGAGCAATTGCAGCTTTCTTCAAGCATGCTATGAATCACTGTGTGCATCCCGTTCCCCTTTTCTCATGCACCATTGCCACTATCTTACCTTCAGCGCTTTTGCTAGATTTCAATGAAGATGGAACTAGAGGGCACACATTAGAATTTTATATCAGTTCAAGAAGGGGAGAAAAGAAAGACATATGAAGCCACAATGACATTCATTGAAGGTTCCCTAGGGAAGATAACACATGTTTTTGTCTCTCACCTGCTAGGCATGCTAAATCAGTGCAATGATAAGCTAATTTATGAAATATATTTCATTGAAACCTGGACATCTTTACTGTTGCTAGTTCAGCCATTAGAATTTCAGAAATAGCAACAGCCTAATTTTTAAAACATAGGAGACGTGGGTTTTCTAATATAAGGCTTGTGATGGATTGTATATGCAGCTTCAGATTCTCAAGTAAAATAATTGCTACTTATAGTAACTTAGCCTAGACTCAGAATCTTTCTGCCTTCCTGGAAGTTCTCATGACAATGTTGTATACCATTATTTTTCATTCCAGCATTAAAGTGTTTGGATTTGCTAAATCCAAACTTATAAATATATCTCGTGTATTATTATATGCCATCAATGTACAACTGCCATTACATCTTCAACTGACCCTTTACGGCTCTATAACTCAATGTCCAAACTTGCTCTAATGACGTGTTCTGCCAATGTGCAGCCTTTACCCACTACCCACTTCTCTTTTGAACTGTGACTTCAACAAAGCTACTAGGCAATTACAACCAAAGCAGTGGGCCCAGAGGTGACAGAAATGACTCCAGAGATATGTGGTCCAATGTTTCCAGGTGGGCACCATTAAAACACAATGCCATCATGGTGGCCTCTGAAGCCAATCCTGTTCATTAGCAGCAGAGCAGATAGTTTTTCATATAATCAATGCTTTCTCCAAGGAGTGACAAATTAAATGTGGATCAAATTAAAAGCATCTAAGCATAAAATTAGAGTCAAAATAAGCATTTTTCCATTAAAAAGTATTATTCAGCCTGGTGTGGTATTTTTTCCAGACTCCTCCTTGCCTCACTCTGCTTTCTTGCCAGGTTTCCAGGGATTGAATACAGACAGCCTCCCCTACCATTTACAGATACACCGGTATCAGTGTGGTCCTGTTTGAGGCAGGGAAGCTTATCACCACAGTAGAGGGCTCCCTGTCACCTGTGATAGACACTGTCATCAAGAAACATGCAGGGTAAGCGGGGGCCAGCTATAAAAGAGAGAGACTGTCTGTTTACCCACAAATATATTGGCAATCAGTAACGAGGGGGAAGGAAATGCAGCAAACATTACTGATCGCTTAATGGCATTTAAATAAAATATTCAAGGTATAAAGTTCTCTCAGAGCTCCTTGTTCTTTAAAGTGTGCTCTTTTCAGGATGAAACACCTTACTCTGATAAGTAAATAATTTGCACAAATAATTCAAATAATTGTCCATTTAATAATTTCCAATATCTATTGTCCAGTTTCCCCATGTATAGAGTCAAATTTTAAGTAGAATCTAAGCTTTAAGATTAGCTCACTGTCAAAACTTCAAAACTAAGTACTTGGTTTTTTTGTTTGTTTGTTTTGGGGGGCTGGGTAGTAGCAGCATCTAAGCTATGAACAGATAACACAAGACTTAGATTTGTTACAAAAATAAATCCATAACTAGGTTGTCTGATTTGTAAATATGTGTTTGAATGATTTATTGATTTAAGTAAACATACCTGTCACTCTGTCACTCTGTCACAGGTCAATGCATTGTTCCTGAAGGCTTTTCAGCCCAAAGGAGACTTCTTAACAAAAACAAAAGGGACTTTTATTGCATGATCATATGGAGAACTATTAGGGGTATTAAGTGAGGTACAAGAACTGACTGAGAAGAGGTCAAAAATAATTTCCAGGTGTAGTCAAACACAGGCATTTTAGTATGTTATATTTGGTAATGAGGGAAAATAAAGAAAGGGAAACAGATGCAGGAAAAAGTCAGGAAGCTAAAGAATTCTTTTTCAATGTTCATCCCCCAAATCAAGAGAACTAAGGCAAGGCAAAGCCTTGTTAGAGAGACTTTGTTCCATTTTATAGGATGCTAAGAGAAAATTCAAGTACTTAAAACCTTTGTACTTCCTAGCCCAGCAGAACTCTCCAGAGCAGCCTAGAAACAAAACCCCCTGGGCAGTATTCACAAGGAGATCAAATGGATGTCTCAAGAAACTATCAGCATGTGAGAGCTTCTTTGCTCCAAGGTCACAGATATAACCTAGACAGATTAGAAATTACTGGCAGCACTTTTCTCTGACATTGCCCTGAAAACACTTGATAGGAGGGACAATTGACCTTCACAGAGTCACTTGTCTGGACATTATTAGACAATTGGGGAGTAGGAACTTCCCATCTCTAACACTCCTTCAAATTTTAAAGATTACCCTTAATTCCTTCTGGACATGAATGTGTGTGGACACGGGACTTTTGATGCCTTTGTGACACTGTGGCAAATAAAAGATCACCAAACTAAATAGACCATTTGACATCAAATGGTCTGTGGGAAATGGTATAAACCAGCAGCCATTTTGTCCCCAGGGGTGTGCAGAGCAGTTTCCATAAGTCAAGATTATGTGCTTTATATTTAGATGTGTGTGTGTGTGTACACATGAGATTTGCAGGATCCATCAATATTTCCATGTCACAGGTGACTACGTCCATGAGAAAAAAAAAAAAAGGGAGGAGGGTTAAATAACTGCAGCCATCATTATCTGTGTATTAAGTCTATGATGAAGTCATAACTAAAGATGAAAGACTATTCATTTTTAATTCATATTTCAGATGGCTTTGCTCTGGGCAGAGAATCAAGACAAAGAACCAAGTGTATTACCATTTAAATGACCACTTTTTTATTTGTATATTATTCCATGATGACATATAACTTACATAAGAAAACCCATGGCCCTTCTTTAATATCCCAATGCCTTACAACATAGTTAAGAACCATAGAAGAGGACAGTCTTATAGCTTAAGGACTCTCCAGGGATAAGACCATCATCCTTTGGGGGCCTTCTCACTTTTGACATCCAGAAATGACTTCTGGTGGTGCTGAGGATTTTAAGAAAGAGTCTGATCTGAAAGTGTACTCACATCATAGACCAAAAGAAGGACATTGAAAAAGTCACAAAGTTGAAAGTCAGAAACTCCTTTAAATAAATACGTAAATACATAAAACCAACTAAGGACATGCTACCAGAGACAATACCCAGAACAATCCAGCAGAAGCATAACAAAGGAAGGACAGCAGAGGAAGAGAGAAGGGAAGAAAGAGGAGAGAAATAAACAAGCAAAGCAGAAGAAAATGAGGCAATGAGTCCCAAAAAGTCACTCATCAAACCCCTCATGGACACTCTGTGAGCAAAATTTAAGAAGAAGCCCCACTGTGCAAGAATGCTATTCACTGTCATTTCAATGTAGCACAACAGACTAAAGGCTCTACCAATGGTTTTATGAAAAGAGGAAGAAATACAGGGAAGAAATGTTGAAGCAGACCTGAAGAAACATGTTGAGGTGCTACTGACCTGCTGAGTTAATAATGCCTGAGCAAAGAGGAGATGGAAGTAATGAATTCATGTTTGAGGTTCCAAAGACAAGGAAACTTACTTGAAAGACATTAATGTTACACAGAAGTAAAATTTAGCTGAAAAGAACAATGGCTTCATTTGGTGAAAATTAAGCAATCACGATGCTCCAGTCACCAATCCAGGGGAGCAGATACTGATCACTACTTCCCAATCCTAGGGAGGACTCTCACCACCTGGAGGACAACAAAGATCTTCGCTATTATAAAAATTCAGGCATTATGCTGGCCTGCCCCTGGCACCTGGTTGAATGTACTCAGGCAGTATCATGGTCAGCTCAGGGTTCCATGATTGCATAGTCTGCATGCCAGGTGCAAAGGACCCCTTTTTAAAAGACAGACCCCTGCCCACTTATGCCCCCCCATATTCCCCTGGGGCAGACAGGAGTTATGTGTGTGCATCCACTTCCCTTTCTAATAAAACTTCTCATAAAAAAAAGAATCATAGAAGAATAAAAGCAGAAACTTAAAAGGGTATGACATAAAAGAACCCATGAATAAAATGAAGAAGAAATGCAAACAGGAAGGAAGAGGGAAAACAAGGAGAGGGGGAGGAGGAGAAAGAGGCCAGGGTTGTCACTCAATGGCACAATTTACGTAGCTCAAAGCCCTGGCCTCCAAATGAACAACTCCAGAAAAGAGTGATATCAATTTAGGTGGATTCCTCCATTAGGGCCTGGAAGACTTCTACTATCTACTCCAATAATGCAATGTCAGAAATCCACGGCACTAATCTTCCTTATTCCTTTCCCTAAGCATTATATTGAGATGTACAGATTTGTTCTAGATGCCCCAGTAAGCCTTCACTGATCCTCTTAGATTGTCATGAAAGCTTTTTTCATCCTAATGAAAAAATTCTAATACTATATAGCACTTGAATTGTATTGCAATTTATATTCCCTTAGAACAGCCTTAACAATGATGCTCTTTAACTGTTCCTCATGCAGAAACTGCACAGGGCATATGCACTTTTTAATGGGATTTACCCAATTAGTGCTAATGGGGAGTCAAAAATGTAAATCTTTGTGAAACAAAATGAAATGTCTCTTCATATTCAAAATAAGGTTTACTGGAAGTTCATGTAATGTTTGCAAAGAATTCACTAATATCTGAAACCATTCTACCCATCTGAAGATCATAGTGTGGAATGTTTTTCAAATGCTCCCACTGTGGTAAGAGACTGGAATAGACTATGTTCACATTTGTTGCTACCCCCAAGCCCACTTAAAAAATGAAATGCTTGATTTTATGGGCATTTACCCCCACTTAAAAAAATTCAACCTTGTGAAAGAAAAAAGTATGTACAGCTGCCAAGTATGTGTAAGTTCAAAAGTTTTTCTATTGCCTGAAATAGAGATGCAAGAAATTACATTAATGTTTTAAACAGAAACAGAAGTTTTCAGACAATGTAGATCAAAATCTATTAGAGATAAAATTGTTTTGACAAAAACTGTGTAAATACAATGCCACTGGCTGCAAGCCTATTATTGAATGCAAGTGGAAAATGAGAACAGCACTCCTGAAGGGGCATTGCTAAAGTGACACAAAATAAACACAAGCATTTCGGAATAATTTTTCACATTAATTATGTTCTCTTATCATAGATGTATAACTAGCCAAGTATAACAGCAATAACAAGATAGTAGTGAAGCTATTTTACCAACAGGAAGAAGCAAATAAAATAATACTGATATGCTAGTTATTAGATTACTAGCCTTTTATCTTGTGAAATAGCTTCCCCGAACAAAAAGACTATATTAATCATTTCTGTTCCTCCAAGTAAATGATATCACATTTCTGGAAAAATAATGTTAACAGGCTTTTCCCATAAAGATACCTTCATTTATTTGCTGATTTGCCATCTTTGAATCTTCAGTTACAAGAACATTTTCAAAGAAAATACTTACAGCATAAGTTTATTTGTTTATTTCTTTCTTTGGGTTAAATGCAATCTCGGGAGAGCACATCCTCCATTCTTCTTGCATGGAAACCTTATGATCTTTAGCCCTTCCAATGCTATTTATAATTTTAATCCTTACCCTGTCAATTATTATTTTATCAAGGAAGGAAGCATCCACAAATTTAATCATTTGTTTTCTAATAATCTGCCCTTTTCTCTACCTTCAAATGAAGTTCTCTGTTGCATCTTGTTATATGGATGAAATACAGATGCCTTATTGCAGTCAGCCACCCTCTGCTATGCTCTTCCATAGATGTCCCTTAGAAGCCTTCTTTTACTCTTAGTCAAGCCCAAAGTTGGAGCCAGTAGATTTATCACAGTTCCTTCAATTTTTACTTAAAAGACGCCAGCATATCCTCCTTCTCTGTACCTGGAATCCTAGCTTTCTAATTTTCTCTTTCATTATATATTATCATGCATTCCATTTCTTCCATGTACATGATTTGTTTTCTTATGTTGCAGTTTACTCTACCTTCTCACACTAAGTATAGCAAATGTAATCAAATGCATAACTGATTACTCGGGGCCAGAATAGACAGGAATTGGAATATTTTTTTCTTTATTAGTTCACATTAAACATAGCATGTACTGAGTACTCCATGACAAAATCTTATGAGTCATGGACTAGTCAACCCAGTTGGGTTGACTGATAACATGGCACCAAAGACCATCACAGGAAAACTCCAGCAGACAATCCTTACTGCTTTACACTTCAAGCTTTTGTGTCTTGTGATTTTGTTTGATGAGCACCTTTTGTTTGTACACGTATGTAACAGAATCCTTGGAAGTAGAATTTCTAGGTCATATTTATTGAAATTTTGTAAGGTTTAGAATATTGGCTTCCTTGAGGGACAGTAAGATATTAAAATATGCTACCAAAGGAAGCATCAATTAATTGAGTGTTACCTGTTAGGAATGATATGAGCAGGGGCAAGAACAGGATGGTAAATTCGCTGTGTAAGATGTGTTGAATAATTGACTTATTACATCACTAGCATATGTTTGTAAAAATGAAAATAATATAGAAAACAAGTTTTATGCAAATGTCATGAATTGTTACAAAGGACTTTATTTTCTTCTCATCTGCTGAGATTTGCTACGAGGAGAATAAAGAAGACAGGCAAAGGAGAAAATCGGAAAGCCATGGATCCCAAAAAGGGACAAGAGAGCTCAGTCCTCTCTAGGGCCTAAATCAAAGCTCCAGAGTGATTTTAAAATGTCTTTAAAATGATTTAATATAGTGAGTTGAGATACATTACATTAGATATAATTAGACCTAGACAGGAAAGGTGGTTCTGAGAAGCTAATGAAATATCATTAAGGTTGAATACAAGATTGTTGATTAGGATAAAGCTAATCCTGATTAGGATAAACAAGATAGGAGCTAGAGATCTTATTTTTCTTATTTATTTATTTTATGACTGAAGAAGATGTGTGCTGCCTTGCCTTCAGAGGAAAGAAAAAGTGCATTTTCTGTTAAAATACTCTATCACCATAGTGTTTTTTACAATAGTTTTGAAAGGCATTTGCCTTGAGAAATGTATGTATTAGGGTAAAAGCTATGAACTGAAATTGAATTGGCTTGTTTTTTGCCTTCATAGCAATGTAGAACTGTAAGGTCCCAGCAGTCTGGTTGCTCCCTCCCTCACGCTGTCCCACACTTATGCATTTCTTACCCTCTACTTCCTCACAGAGGTCCTTCTCTGGTTTTAAAGTCACCAATGCTGTGTCACCATGAAAAGATTCTTAGTTCCTTCTTCAAGACCCATTTCATCTATGGAAAGCCTGGGTCTTGCCTGGTGTTCTACTTTGCTATTTTGGGTAACTCTTGCCATTTTCCATGAGTAGATCAATTCAGCCACAGCTTTTACACCCTGGACTTCTCCCTTGACTCTTTCAAAGATGCAGTTTTATTTTACTTGTGAAATTATTTGATTGTGCTTTCTCTGTTTTTGGGCTTTTGTGTAGACAAGTTGTGTCTGACTTTGCTTACAATTACATCCCCCAAAAAGCCTGGTATATGGTTTGTAGCATCTGACAAGTTAAGGAATGAATGAACAAAGACAGCAATGATATTTTACAATATGATTGAAATAGTTGGTGCTGTACAGATGCAATCATTAGTTCTAGTCTCGAGTGATGGGGGATGTCCTTCTGAATGCTGTGAATATACGCTTTTCTTATTGGTTGGTGAATAAATGCTGATTGGCCATTAGCCAGGCAGGAAGTATAGGCAGGCCTACAAGACTATGAGAATGCTGGGAAGAGAAAGGCAGAGAGCAGCCACCAGGAAAACATCATGTAGCTGCCAAAAGAGTGACATGCCAGAACTTTATGGGTAAGCCAGAGCCTCATGGCAATACATAGTTTAATAGGAATGGGTTAATAATTAAGAGAGAGAATAAGAAGCCTAAACCATCAGTCAAACAATTTGTAATTAATATAAGCCTCTGTGTGTTTATTTGGGACTGTACCACTACAGGACCAGGCAGAAAAGAACCTCTGTCTACATTTGAGAAACATGGAGATGGCTACAACATCCTCTCCATAAATAAATTGATACATACATGAAAACTCCAATAGTCAATGTGTCCACTCTTTAATATCAATGGCAAACTACAAATTGTAAGTTCAGATGCATTCATAAAGAAACAGCTCAGTTCTGTTTCCGAATTATCTATAGTCCCTCTAACTATCATCAAGGCAAACTTGTAAGTAATAAGGAATCATAACATTGAAATTAACCATTGGCCAGCAATAGTGCACATCGATGGAACAAGCAAGAGTAAATCCTAGTGTACTAAGTCAACTAGATTTTGAAATTTCAGATGTGTTGCTGCATGCTGGAACCGGAGTTCCCATGAAGGCATATACGTTCATGAAGCAATTCATATTACTTCATTGCTTGTTCCTCTCTACTTTCGTATGGTGACATTTTTTTCTCCACTTTTAGCCCATGTTTCTCTCTGGCAATATTTCCATCTATTTATCTATAACAATATTTAGAATACAAACTAGATACTGTTCCTTACACACACCACCAATAACAAAATAAAATGTTTTGCTAGTTCAAAACATGCTGTGGTTTAGAGGAAAAGGAAGAGAGAAGCTAAGTAACAAAGAGAGAACGTAGAAATAGAAAACAGAGATAGGTACAAAATGAGGTGTCCTTATTTATGACCCACTTTGTCTAGAGCAGGGCATTCTATGATTTACAATGCTCACTTCTCAAAAACAATTCTTTAAGGCTTCATCTCCATCTCTCCCTCTCCATCTCTCTCTAATCCCCCTCTTTCTCTGCCCTCTCTCTTTATCCCTCTCTCCCCTTCTCTAAATATTCTGACTGAAATATAAAAATATACAATGAAATGAATGAAATGATAGATGTAAGAAATAAAGAACAACTGGCAATAGTGTCTATTAGATGCACTCCAGTGTCTTAGCCTGTGCCAGGCTGGATATCTGGGGTCAACTTTACAGTGCTGCTCATCCTTGTTGTTCCTTTATAGAAAGAGTCCTGGCCTGGCACTGTATTCTCATTGCAGTACCTCTTCAGAAAAACCTTCTATCAACATCCCCATCAGCCATTCTTGAGAAGAAGCTGCTCATTTGCACACACACACACACACACAGAGAGAGAGGGGGGGGGAAGAGAGAGAGGCCATTATGTACAGGGAGAGTCGCTATGATCTTATTACCTATTCCTTCTAATCTGACCTTTGTGGCTTGTTGCTCATGGAGCTTCCCACTCATTAGTTGAGGGATAAGACACTTGGTTTTTGACCTTTGTCTTTCTTACTCCCTGCCCATTCCCATTCTGCCTTAGATATTTCCACTGTGCGGGAGGTTGACTCTCCACACTCTAACTACTTGACTTCTTCAATTTTTAGTAGGCTCTACCATTTTTTAACCCAGATTATATCTAGTTTTGCTATATCTAGGATGTGAACACAGGCTCCCATGACCACAAATTGATGCCCACTTTCCAAGTGTTGTGTTCTCTCTTTCCTCCCCACCCCCCCTGTATTCCCCCCTCTTTCTCCAACCCCAGTCTGTTGTAATTGTCAGTGCATTTATTCTTTCTAGATACATTGTCAGTAATTCTAATTCCTTCCCACATACCAGTTCTTTATTCTGCTTTAGTATTTTCTTCTAACTGAGATGCCAGGGTTTAGTATACCAATTGCCACTACTACTTACCAACACTGGACAAATGATAAATTGACAAAAAGGCACTTTAACCAATTATCTCCCTGTGGCTGTGGTCTTACTTATTTCTTTCCTTCACAGTCAGATAGCTTGCCATTGTAGTCTATCTTTTCTATAGTTCTTCACCTAAATTCTTGAACCCACACAATATGTTTCCATCCTTAAGAATCCTTCCATAATTGCCTATTCCAGAACATACCATATTTAAGCCATTTTCTGTTTGAGCCTGAAGTTGCCTATGCAACTTCTTCCCATCAGTTACCAACTGCTACCAATACACTGTCACACATAAGCTGGTGAATACCTACCTTATGTAAGGGCCATGTCCTAAGTGCTTTACATTTAATCCCCACAATTCCATTGGGGAATATCATATTATTATCCCCACTTATCAAGCCACTCTCTCCTCTATTACCATGCCAGAGAATGGGGTTCCACACCTTAGCTTTCTATGGCTATGTTTTGAGCTGTCCATAAATCTCTCCTCACTTGCTGGAGACCTTCTAATTAACACAGGTGGTCATGTTTTCTTTAAATTCCTATGGAAGTGTCCATTAGTCATCACACTAAAGCTTGGTATCACACTTATCACCAATTATTCATAGTCTGCTCCTTTCTCGCCTCCTGGCCTCTTCTTACGGCACCTTCTCCTTTAGACCTCAGCACACTTTTTGCTATTAACTCTGTGGGCAACACCTAAAGTAAACTTTCAAAGGACTATTTTAATTCGTTCTTCAAAATTCAGTTGCATCCCAGGCTGGTCAGAAAACCAACATGGTCCCTCACATGGACACCCTCTCCTATCCCTGAAATTCCTAACATTGAACTCCCAGCACTGAAACCCATGCCAGTGCTTTACACTCAATAGGACACTCAGAAAGGGCTAACAGGTCTGTTACTTTCTTCACTCTGACTTATCAGGGCCACTCATGACATTTGTCAATATATCGGAATGCAAAAAATTTACTTCTTAATCTTTTCCTGGTTCTCTCTTGCTCTGATCTCACACAGCAAAAGAATGTTTAAAGAAAAAAATGTTTTCACAATCTTCCCTATGCCTAAGGAAACTTTACTATATCATCTTCCAAGGATAGCAACTTACGTTCTGGTAAGCTAACATTCCTAATGAACTTTGTGTTCATGAATATAGAGTAATACAGATACCACTTGTTTCTTTTGATGGACAAGTTTTTTGACTCCAAGGAACTATGCTAAATGTGCTAGATATTCCAGCCCATGTACCACTTGCTATTTTTCAGTTTGTTAATTTTAAAGATACAGAGATTTCTGTCTAATAAACATTGGCATTCTCTTATTTCAAATAACTTGAAACATAAGTGCTAAACATTGCTGGGCAGAATATGAAGTCCTTACAAAATCAAGCCTCTATACAGTTCAGAAGGGAAAGCACTATTTGTATGATTTGTATGTAACTTAATACGCTTAATGTGGATTCCAGGTCTTTAGAGGACTATCTAACATAAAGCAGTAACATAAAGAATAAACTGTATGGTGCTGTTAATAATCATGGCTTCAAAACACTCCATTCTTTAAAGTAATACTTTGGTTATTGTTTGGCTTATCATATATATTCCTACAACCATCACATATAGCAAAACCTTCTAAAATTAGCCATTATACTTAGTAGTGTTTTTTTTTTTTTTTACATTCTTAACTTGTGTTTAGAGAAATATGCCCATTGAACATTGCAATCTTTCAATAAAAACGTTTGGTATTCTTTCCCACTGCGTATAATAGCAATACCAAAGTATATACCTTGTCTATTTTTACTAGTGCTTTTCAATATGATTTTGCTCTAATTCATTCATCTAATCTAGCTCCAACCTAGCTCCCAGCTCCAAGAAGGCTTCCAAGGCCAGAGATAAATTAATAATACTCTGTTCAGAGTACTACTTTGTAAAATTACTTCCAATTTAATAATTACAGGTGGACTAGTGATGTGTTTGTGTCATGTGAAGGTTTTTTATTTTTAGTGAATGATACAAATTCAAATAGACAATAAGACAACCATATAGAACCCTAGTTATTTATTTTGCACATAATTCACATATACCTTAATGCCTAAAGCAAGCATTTTTACTTTGACCATGACTTATACAGCAAGCTTCCCATAATTCCTTGCTCTTCACGGTTCCACAGAATTGGCAAGCTCATGCCCCCATCCCCACTAAAATAAATTGACTCTCAGAGTTTCCTGGAAAGGCTATAACTTCATTTTCCAGCCTGAAAACAATTAATAAAGTACTCAGCAGCAAATCTCAAATAATACAAGGCAACTTGACCTTGGCAGAATGCACACTTCATTTAACTAGGAATGATATTCCTTTGCGTTTCTCCTGATTAAAGTCAGCGATACTGTGATCATTCACCCTAATTCTGAAAACTAAACCCACTACCTGGGCCTCACTTTTTCACCTTCTAAATGATTCAAGTTTTGAGTGCATTTACAAAGAAAACCAGGAGCTATAGAGCTGGCTTAGTCGTTACAAGAACTTAGTGTTCTTATACAATACCTGGGTTTGGTTCCCAGCACCTACATTAAGCAACTCACAACCTCTTATAACCCCAGTCTTGGGCATCCAACACTTCTAGTCTTTGCAGGGACCTACCTGTACACATGCAGCGCATATAAACTCATGCACATACATATACATATACCATAAATAATCAATCAATAAGAAAATTAGATGACAGTTAACCATTTCCAGAATGGTATATAACATATTCTTTTAAAATCATGATCATTTTTATAAAACAAAAAATTATCTCCCAAATTAATAACCATAACATAGAAATTACAGTCTGTCAATTAGATTGGAAGCTATGATATCATTAGACTGTGTGTGTGTGTGTGTGTGTGTGTATGTGTGTATGTGTGCGCGCGCACGAGTGTGTATGTATGTAAATAGGCTTTGAACTCAGACTTGAAGTTCAAACCTAGATGAATCAGAAGTAATACAAATATTTCAGATGTATCAACAGCATAAGACCAGCTAACACTGAGCTTTTACTATGCAACAGACAAACATTCCATGTCCAGTGTTAGTGAATGTCACAGCCCTCTGACCTGGGCTGTGAAATCATCCTCACTTTGCTGATAAGAAAATCAAAGTTAAAACTGCTTGAGTGGACTTGCCCAAGTTGACTCAGCCAAGTCTATGCTAAATCCAGACATTAATGGCTACTTAAACCCAGAAGCTATGTTTAATCACTATATTTTACTGGCCAAGATATTCTTTTAGCATTTGTAGGGCAGGTAAGAACTCACCCAATTATTGGTAGAAGCTGAGTAGGACATATGGACATGCGGGTTAGAGTACAGACTGCATTGAAAATAGAAAATTTCCATAACTGAAATAAGTAGCCATGGAAGATTGATGAGCAGGAGAGCCATGCTGGAGGGAGATTTAGATTTGGGAAGAAATGTAGACATCAAGAATGGCTTGTTATATTTAGCAAACATCTCTTAAGCTTTAGACAAGTCTACTTTGGTGAGTTTTGCTGCAGTAACAAAGAAAACCAACTTTTTGCTTTTTGGTTGTGTTACATGCCCAATTAAGGGATGGTTACTAGTGAGCCACAGGCTACCTCTGTCTGTTGTATTCATCTTGGACTTAGATTGAAGGAAAGGACCAGCCTCTGTTTGGACATGCTATTCATATGGCAGAAAGAAGTTACAGAAGACAAACAGTGCTACTTAAGGCCTCTGCTCACCTGTCATTATCCAAAGAAAATCGCCAACTGTGCTGAGTACAAGGGGCATTCTCCTTCCCAGGAAGCCTGCAAACCACACAGTCAGAGGTGGGAAATATAATCCTTTACAGGAAAGGGGAATGAATTATGAGAACAGTAATGTAATGCATCAGAGAAAGCCTGTGCTCTTTGAAGATACTGTCTTTACGCATTAAAGCAGTAGAGAGGAATGAGTGCACGTGTTAGGGAAAGTGATTCTCTAGTTTTTTCCCAAACAGAGAACTCTGTCCTAATGAGAACATCACTGTTCTGTTTCTACATTTTCCATGTAATATCCATGCACATACAACTTAATTGCCTTGTGCTTAAAACTGTCAAAGACTGAAATGTCAAGGAGAAAGTACAAAATGCTCTACACACAGTTTCTCACAATTAAAATGAAATGAAATTAGGAAAATGCAAACTCAGAAAGAAACCAGTGAACACGAGTTCACACTTGGCTCCTTTCTGTCCAAGGAGACATTATGCTTAGGATAATTTGACCTCCTACCTCTTTGGGGCTGTTGATCCAGTAATTCTGGTCTCATGTGAAATACATGTGATACAGATGAATGAGAATTAATGTAACTATGTCTTACTGCTAACACATTACCCTAAAAATAAAAATGGTCAAATCAAATGACTAGTGTGATGATGTCACTAGAATGTCACTCCCAAACCTTACACTAAATTTTGTTCTGTATGAGGCAAATGCCTAAATATTATTTCTGCTGTCTGCTGTTTTCTTACTTCAATCTCTGGCTCCCACAGTCATTTATGACTCCCAAGACCTTTCTAAGAGGTTCTTCTTCTCATTCTAAAGCCTGGCTCCTGACCAAGTTCCCTGGTTGGATTCCTAGGTATGTTGTAGATGCGTAGCTGAAAATTTACCATTCATCTGGGCATAAGGTACACTGATACCAGAACATTGCCATAAAAGATCCATTTTTGACCAGTGTTCTATTTGAAAACTATGTCTTCACCATTCAAAAAAGAAACCTGAGTTTTCTCAGAACACACCTTGAAAGTCTAGGGAGTACAACATATTGGGACATGTGAAAAATATAAGATATGTGACAAGTACTTACAGAATAAATGAATAAAGTGATGCATAAATTAGCTCACTGGTCACTCCGTCAGGTATGTCTATTTTGTGCAGTATACTTGCTAAATATGTTTTGCTTTGTTTTGTTTTGTTTTGTTTTGTTTTATGTAAGAAATTAAATAAACACTATTTGCTATTTTCCAGGGGAAGTTAGAAAACAGATTAATATTACTTCCTGTCCTCCCTTATTATATTTGTCAGTTTAATGCATATATTAGTGCATTATATCATATTCACCCCATTGCCTTCTCTCATCCCCTTCCTACTTCATTGATCCCCTGATTTTTCCTCATTTTAAGAACACATGTTTATTACCCAAGAGTAGGAGAGTAAACTTAATACTAAAATATCTACCTCAGAAGAGAAATTTGTCTATCATCTTCTGAATTGCTTTCTTCTAAACACTAAAGAACATCATTAAACTGCCATCAAGATCTACAAAACCTTCTTTTGTACTATAATGACCTACCACATGTAATCATGCCTAGAAAAGAACATTGGTGGCTCATGGCAGAACTGCATCCACAGTACATTACATCAACTTCCAAAAATCTCAATTGACAAAAATCCACTGTAAATTTTTGAATCATTCTAAACAGTTCACTTCTGTGGCAATTTCAATAGCTTATCCCAAGGATGTTTTTGGCAGAACTCAAATGTTTTTACAACCTGGATGTTATGGGGAAACAGTGGCATGTAATGTACTCAGAAGAACACACATAGAGTTCCTCCTTATGTCACCATTGTTGCACTCAGATCAATAAACCTATTTAATCTTAAGTTTGCATAACTGCACAACAATAATGTACAGTGCTTACTAACTCTATTTTGCTATATTTGAAAACATCTATTTATAATCTAACAAATCTTGTTCTTTAAAAACATATAGTTGATTATGAAATTCATCATAAAATCATTAATCTATCCAAGAAGGCACTCTGAAAAGGAGGAAATTGGTAAATATAAAACTTGTCATTATAATATCATTAGTTTGTTTGCATAACCAAAAAAGTGGTGGTAATCTCAATCATGGAGCAAATAAAAGGTGCTCAAATTTTTTTCTAAAAATAAGAATAAATAGCAGGTTGAGTATTTCAAGCACAATGTGAGACTTTAGTAAAAGAAACATAAGAATAAACCTCTCAAAACAGAGAAATATTGAAAAATGAGATTTTAAAAAGCAAGTATCATTTTTAAAATGTTTAATTAATATGTATGAGTGTTTTAATGCCTGTATATAAGTGCACATATTATGCAATGCTTGCAGAGGAGAAAAGAGCATTGGATGCTCTGTAACTAAAATTACAGGCAGTTGTGGTGGCTATGTTTATGCTAGGAACTGAACCCCAATCTTCTATAAGAACAGAAGTACTCTTAACTACTGATGCATCTCTCCATCCCAGTAGGCATACTTCTTAATAGAAAATCTGAAGTATATATTGTCTTGATGCAGTTCACGTCTTTATATGTCATTTTTGAATTTTAAATATGTGCATAAACTAGTTTCAAGAAAAATAAGATTAGAAGGAAGTATTACACATCAGAATGTCAGCTACTTTTGTCATTCAATGGTAATACCTTTCTGCTTAGCTTACTGGGGATTGAAGGCAGGGTCTCCCATATGCTAGACAAGCACTCCACCACTGAGCCTTAGTCCACTTTCTGAAATTATTTCATAGACTTTCCATATTTTTCTTCTGTAAACATCTATTATTTCTAATAACACAAAGAAACATAAATCATTTTACAACCTAAAAAGAATTAACCAACCCCTCTCTATAAAACAGCTGGACAAATCAGCCTTACAGACTATAGCCAGGATTTCTGAATCTTCTTCGAATCCCCCATGACAGCGCCCCTTACCAGCAGGAAGTAGTTTGGAAAGAACGACGCCCAAATTCCCAAATATTGCCTATAAATGTTTGTTTTCATTTAAATGGACTTGGTTATATAAAATAAATAACAAAAAAAAGAAAAAGGTTTCATTGTTAAGCAGATCTAAACATGCTATATGGAAGGGCTTATCTTCTATGTCAGACTACAATGAATAGTAAAGACTCAAATATCAGGTAATTTCATATCTATGGGAGTTATTGCTTGTTTCCTGGTTCTAGCTAGTGACAGCTTTGATAGGAGTCTTTTCTTCTGGTGTGAAAGTGCCTTGCCCTTCCCCCATACACCACATCAAAAATTATTACAAAAATGTCTTGGAAAACAAAATCAATGGTGATGCCCAACTCCATTGCATTAACAGGTTTTTCATCAAATTCCACAAGTAATGTATTATATTGCCTTTTGCACAATAGCAACATGAGGTGATTTCCATTATGCTGCTCTTATATTTGAAAGAAGATCATTCATTTTCTCAATATGAACAATACAGTGAGCTGCACACACTCTCATCTGGAACTTTATTTCTACTTTCAATTTAAAGATGGTTTGGAGTAAATTTAATGGGCTTGTGAAACAAAATCTCTTCCAAGCCTACATTTAAATGAGATGACATCTTCATTTAAAAATTTTTTGCACACAAGGTTGTGAGATCTTTATATAATAGGGACAGGAAGAGGTAGTTGATGGTTACAGCCTCAGCTTGCATACAGGCATAGAGACATTCCAAATATAAAATAATGTATTTCCAGGTAACATACAAAATTAGTCATGTAAACCTGGCTATTAGGAGACACTTGTTTTCCTTTAATGCCATGTGATTATTTAATGGCTTATGGCAAAGAATCTACCATTCTTTTTTTAGAGAGATGATTCCAAGTCATGTTCAAGTATTGATTTGTGTTTAGAAATCTGGGTTGTACCCTTTCTGTGTCACCAATACCCGGATACTCATAAGCAACTGGTGAAGACATGGCGAATGCTTCCAAACCTCAGCATTTACACAGGATCTTCTGTCTTAACACAAAAGAGCCTCCTTCTTTTTAAACTCTTTCCCTCTTCTTTTCCATGGTCCAGGTTAAAATGATTTCCTGGAACCGTTCACCCAGCCCTAATCTAACAGGAGATTTCAAAGCAGCTCATGTCTAATAACAGTTCTGTGGAGACCCTTGAAATTTTAATAAAGATCCATCAACCTATGAAAAGAACATGTAATTTTATGTTCATTACTTCCTGGTACCGAACTGGAGAATTTGCATGGTTACACCTCAATTAAAAGTTGAATTGAAGTTAATGTCATTTAAATAAAGAATTCAATAAAAAAAAAGTTGAGGTTCTTTTCTTAATAGCATATCTGCCCTTTAGTGACCGCTATGGTCATTACCTCCAGATAACTGACTGACACAACCCTTTAGATACTGAGGAACCTGGCAATGCTGTCAGTTATTTAGCAGTGATGAGCACTGTGTGGGAGGGTATTGTGTAACCAGATACCTTTGTTTGCCACTCTGGTACCTCCATTATGTAGCAAATGCTGAATTCGTCCATTATAGGTTTTTTATATTTCTAAAAAGACAATATAGGTACATTTTACACTTACCACCCTTCTTTGTCCTGCCAAATTCATCATATAATCAGCATTAAATCTAGATTAAAATGTGATAAATTAATTAAATCTACTATTTTAAGCAGTAACTGTCTACTGCATAGCTTAATCTCTATCATTTGTGATTAAAGGAGGAGGGGGAACCCAGAGAAATCTTCACAGGAACATAAACATGGCTTTAACTTTTTTACTGGGCTTTGCAGAGAGTATTGCATGGGGAAAACAAGAAACAAGAGAAGACTAGGATCTTGCTCCATTCTTTAAGAAGCTCAGTTCCCCTTTCCCTTCCTGGAGAATGCCTTAAACAGAATAGGCTGAAGAAGAAAGGGGAGGGTCACTCAGTAATCTAGTTTTCTGATAAAATATCCAGGTAGGCTCAGCTTTGAGGATACTGAGAAATTCTAGCTCTGTGATATAAGTTATCTCAGGAGCTCTGTTTAAAGGAAGAGAATAATCTCTTCATGGTGGTTGGCACCTTTTCCTTTCTTTAAAGTGGTTTATTGAATATACTGTGAGGGGTCAGCTGGACAAAGTAACACAGAACTGTCCTTGGGCAGAAACTGTGTACATTAGTGAGTGGAGTGAGGCTCACAAAACAGTAATTCAGAGTTTGGTGGAAACTAGGCCCACCTGAGTTTCAAGAAGGAAGGGGCCCTTTAAGCCTGTGGCCCTGTTTAAGGCTGCTGCTTTCATTGTCATGTAAATAAAGCCACTCTGAACTGAGCAAGAAAGCAAGTTGAGGGATAGCTTGGGCTTCCCACTTAGTCCCTCCGGGTCTCTGTGCACTTTAGAGAAGGCCAGGGCCAAGTGGAGCCATCAAGGCAACACCCAATACAGCCCTGGAAAGCTGTCTGACTGCATTGGTGCCTGGCTAGAAGAGCAATGCTGTGCACTTCCCCAGATGTGACCTCAGGTCTGACCACACATGAAGTTTCTAGGAACCAAAAAAAAAAGAAAGAAAGAAAGAAAGAAAGGTTGTCAACCAAACATTTTTGTCATACTGAGAGAATGCAGCAAGAATGTTTTGTTTTTTGTTTTTGATTTTTTTTTTTTTGTTTTTTTATTTGTATAAAATATATTGTTCTTCCAGGGCTGCAGTGAAATAGTTTCTATTTAATTGCACAGAAATCCTAAGAAGGTTACAGCAGTGAAACATTAAAATTCTAAGGGCAACTAATAACATTAAAACTTTATAGCCCCAGATAGAATAATTTAGACAAAAACAACATGAACATATGTTTTGTGTAATAATAACAAACATTTATAGCTGTCAAGAGAGAAAAACACAGGTTTATGCACACCTTAATGGTGTGCATGGGTGAGCATGAGTATATTTAAAACATAATATATTACAAAAATGACAGCAGGCATGGCTCTTCTGGGTACTATGTTAAATCAATGAATAAATTACCAAAAGTGAGCTGTGGCTGTTTGGATGTGTAATTGAGCTTAACGTATGTAGTGTTATTTCAAAAGAAACTGTTCAAGGAGTTCCAAACCCAATCCACTCTGCATCTATCCTAGGCAGTTTACAAATAGCAATAAATGAAACTGTTTCACAGTGGGAAGGAAGTTTAGTTATACACATTACTTAAATTGAGGAAAAGTTAATTTTAATATGCTTTGCAGGAATTGAAAACAAACATAATAATTTGCTTATGTTCACCAAACTGGAAATTGAAATGATAATATTTGAATTTATTTTAATTATTCACTGTATGACTCACAGCATCACTAGGAATTATCTGTCTTACTTTAAGCAAATACACATACAAACCCTTCATAAATATATAGGTTTATTGTAATACTTTTTTTAATTACACCATTCAAATGCCACACTGTTTCAAAAAAATTATTAGGACCACAGAATACGAAATAAATTTCAAGCTGGTTTGTGCCAACAAGTTAATAGCAATTGGTAATAACTGCTGTAGATGGAGCCATTAATGTGAATTTGGGGATAAAAATAACTTCTTATAACTTTCTTTATAATTATAAGGCTGTTTGTCTTACTCAGCACCCTACCACAGTTTTATGGAGCAAGAAGTACAATTTTTTATCGTTCTCAGGCCCATTTTTTTTTCCTAGCCTTAATTGTCTATTTTTCTGTATTACAAAAAGCCACAATTAGTTTACATGGGAAATCTGAATCAAATCAGCAGAATTAAGCCTCATGTCTTTTAAATGACAGATCTTTCTGGCTAGCCAAAAGGCTCATTCAACAAGTGGCCTAGGTGTCAACTGTGCTACCTAACCTTTTCTGTTAGTAGGGTCACTATGTCATGGCAGATGCAGGATGCAGGAATGTCATGTGCTCCATAAAAGAAGACTATTTTTCCTGAACAGAGCATATTTTTATCTGTCTTATTAACCCTATGCTTTGTCCTCATTTATGACCACCCAATGCTGGTATCTTCCAATGCTGTACATAATTGTGCAGGGCCCTGGACTCATAAACCCAGTGACTTGCTTTTCTTCCTGTACTTGCAAAATGGCTTCTTACTGGCACTGCAAGTAACAAAATTAAGTTCGTATTTACCAAGATCTTTTTATTCGGAATAACAATGCAGTTAAATAGGAAGTCATTCCTCAGCATTTTTAGCATCACTTTAACTCATTTTTCCACTCTACTCTCTTCGCCCCAAATTGTGCACAAACTAACCAGCTTACTGACTCTGCTCAACACAATTGCTGAGAGCTTGCATGCTTTCGTGAGCATATGATGACTAACACAGTCGGAGCAGTGAGAAACAGACAGACCACTTACTGCTCAGTGTTTCCTAGGAGATCAAGGTATAGAAGTGTGCTTTACCCAGACTATGCGACACTAGCCATAGACACTGACATAGATACACCTACTTAGAATAAAAGCTGTCTTTTTCATTCTCTTGTGAGCCTGCTATGTCTGCAACACAGGTCATGCTTCTCTGTCTCTAGAGATTGACCCCAAAGAGACATTGCTGGCTGATAAGCAGAAAGTGTCAAATACAGGAAGAAAGAATTTACTGAGCCATCTACAGACAAGGCCATAAGAGCCTGAGCCATTTGCTGACAACACTTACTTTAAAAGAACCATTTTCCTTTCCTGTTTTAAACCAGGCAGGCCCTGTAGAATTAGAAGCAAGGAGTTGGAGATGTAAACAATAGGAAGAGATCAGCAGCTGAGCCAATGTTAAATCAACTAGCCACGTGTCATACTTCAGATGTTACTGTATGAATAAAACACCCAGCAAGAATAAATGACTCTCAAAAAGTTGATCTCTAAATTCATGATACTAAAAATCACAACATCAACAACCTTTAATAAGGTACTATCATTATAAATTTCGGATAACGTTCCAATAATATTTCAAGAGCTTGGATCTGGTATCTTTTAAATCTCTAGAACTAGTAAATTCTGGAACTAGAACAAGGTAAATTCTGGAATTTCAAAGAATAACAGTGCCATACACTGAACCTATGGGGTCTCCATGGCCAGTATTTTTGCACTGAAGAAGGAAATCCCAAAGTCACAGAGTGGAAAGTAAAAAGCACTACTTTTTCTGGAACTGATATTCTCACACACACAACTGTCACTCCTATTACCACCACTGGTATCACTGAGGTATTTGGCTCTGAGTATCCATCCTTTAATGTATCTCTCCAGGATCTACTTCTTTTCTTCTTCATACTATTTCCTTCTGTATTTTGCTTTGGATCTGTCTTTGCTTCAGGCTGTATTTTTTGGTTTTCATGTCCAGCTTTTCTCTGGATCCTATGATTTTCCTTCATCTCATGACCCATTCAGAGCCCCTCATTAGCACCCAGAACATTGCTCCAGCTCTCCAACTAGCACTGCATGAGAACAGGTAATCTGACTCCCAGATTGGTAATAACTATTGGAGTGTTCTAGTAATAGAATAGTTTTGGTCTTCTAGCAACCATTTAGTCAGCTCATAAATGATTACCTCAGAGGTGAGAACGAGGGAAATAATGTTATCATTTGTCACATGCACATGATGACACAGGTAAAGAGTAGATTCTCTGACATCCTTAGGTCACCAAGTTCCATTTGATTTGTAGTCTGAGGATATTTAACTTGCTTCTATCACCCGATTGGCTAGCTCTTGTAGCTTTTTAAAAATTGTTCTATCACTTTTAGTCTCAAAAAAAAAAAATGGTTCTTCCTCAATGAAAATAACTGAAATTTAATTTAATCTTATAGGAAAAATGAATTAAATTTGAAGGCTTTTAACCTACAAAACAAGCCAATTATTAGCATATATTTTATTGCAATTCTATGAAACATAGTGTACAAAATCACCTTTTCATTCTCATCAGAGCTACTGAAAGATACTTGTGTTCTATTATGTTCATTCAGTTTTCATTGTTATGACAACATACCTGACAGAGACAACCCAAAAAGAAAGATTTATTCTGACTCGTGATTCCAGAGGTCCAAGGACAACAGGTCCTGTTATTCCTGTTATCTGGGGCCTATGGTAAATAAGAATATTACGGTGGTGGGAACTGTCACTAGGAATCTGCTCAGCTTACAGAAGCCCGAATGAATAGAGATTAATGAGCAGGAGACAGTAAGTCAAATGTCCTGGAGGTGTACCCAGTTAGCTACCTCCTCAGAGTAGGACCTACCTTCTAACCCTACTGTCTTCCTCTTATGGATCCACCAAGGGATTAGTTAATCCACTGGTTAGGCCAAAGCCCTTCAGGATCTAGTCATTTCCCCAGAGACCATTAGCTAGAAATCAAGTCCCCTAGTACATGAACCAATGAGAGAAATTTCCAATACAGTATATTAAACTTACAAAATGAGAAAAAACTACAATCAAATAGTAGAAACTGATAGCTGTATAATGCTGTATTCTTTCTTTTGCCAACTTCTAGCATTTTTATTAAACTTAATGTTTAACTCCCAGTCACAGTCTGTTGAGGAATGATGATCTTACAAAGGCTCAGAATGTAAATGATAAATACCAAACAAGATATACTTTATTGAAATTACATCATTTACAATTTTCTTTTGAAATTCAATAATAGCTATTTAAATAATAAAATTAACATGTAAAAATATACTCATAGAACTTATTATCCAGACTGACTATGAATCCAGAATCCAGAATCTCAGTGAGCTAATTCATAAATAATTCCATTTAAAATCTTTTGTTCTAAAAAAGCAGATTTCTAAATATATGCACTGTAGGCTGTTCTTCCTTGTTTTTCCCATTTTTAAATGTGAAATGTAGTGTTATTGAATATTTGGCATTTAATAATCTCCAGAGTGTCACATGACTGGACTTTGTCCCATTAAGTAAATCAGGTGTAATCAGTTAAGCCCTTTTAATTCTACATAACCTCAAAGAGGTTGCAAAAATTTATACAAATATTTAAATAGCTAAAAAAATAAACTTATTGACATTAATGTAACAGAGCTTATATTTCTGTTGTAATATTTTGTTTATTCAAATAAGCATTTTCAAAAGTATTCCATGGGAGATATATTATGCTGAGCATTGCTGTATACAGAACAATGGGCAAGAAATGGTCCCCAACTTCAGATACTGTGCAGGTCACAGAATATTTTTAGTATAACATTTAGAAAGTAGATGAGATACACATGTAACTAAGGTGTAAATGCTATGGGAACATTGAAAATAGATTGGATGAAATTGCTATAGATGGGTGCTGGCCAGGAACTCAGCGTTGGCCTGTGCAAGGAGCCGAACAGGCACGAAGGAAAAACTGGGCAGTTTGAAGAATAAGAAGTATCCTTGGACAGCTATAGTGAAGGGAGATGAGAGACCCAAAGGACCTTTTCCCTGAAGCAGTGGGACATAGTAAAGGATGCTGAGTGAGGGAATAATGTGTAAACAGGACAGAGGCAGGGAAGGACCAACAGGGATGTTACTCAGAGCATCCTATGGAAGCAGAGAGATTTGTAGAGAAACCCAGGAGGAAATGAATAGGAGTGCAGTCATCTATGCTTGTGAGGCACCTAAGAAACCCTAGCTTGTTGTGTTTCATCTACTGTATTTAGGAGGAAACTTTCTCTTACAAATAGTGACAGCTAAATTTGCACTGGAAAATCGTCAACCAAGATCAAATGTTTTATTTAGACATCAGTACATTGAGGCTCAGGGACTATTTGATTAAAACTCCAATTCCAAACAAAAGAAGGCTCAAAAAGCAGGAAGTTATAAAACTGCCCAGGGCACAACATCTCCAGGCCTGGTCAACTCAGCTAGGACATGGTATTAAAAGCCACCTGTCCCCACTGTGTCCTTGGCAAGGGAGTGTGACTTCTCAATCCAGTTCCACTCACCGAGTGCAGGGTCACAGCCTTGGGAAAGCACTGAAGTTGGGAGGAAACCTTTTCTTCTTATCTGTCTCCCATGAGAAAGAAAATCTTTTCAAAGCACCACAGGGACTTCTCTCCAGAGTCCACTGGCCCAGCCTGTGTATAACTGGTGGCTCAATCAGATGGCAAAGGAATGGTTTTGGTTGCCTGACAGAACAACCATGATATACAGCCCAGCTGAGGAATGTGATCAACATCCCCTGAATCACACCACACAAAAGAAGAGGGCTAGGAAGGCAAAGTAAGTGATTCTGTCTGGAAAATGTTGTGTGTGGAGCAGTCTACAGTCCCTGCTATATTAAGTTTAATAAGTGTTACCTACTGTCGCTGTTGCTGATTAAATCATTAGTGCAACAACCTCAACCCATTTCCCTTTTATGAGGACAAGTGTGCCTACACTTTCTAATATCCAATTTTACTATTTATGGGAAGAAAGAAGTATTGATTGCCTTGGAAAAGTACATAAAACAAGAGCTTCTATTTCAAGGTATTCATTGACAGGAGGCTGTAAGAGAGCATCTGCTTAAAATGCAACATTTCCAAAGAGCTTCCATCTCCAAAGTCATTCGTCTCATTTCCATCTTACACATGAGCCAATAGAAAATTGTCATTAAGCTGTTTGTGCACAACTGACACTAAAATAATCCGCATATGACAATTTAATATGCCATTTCTCAAAGGTCTGATTTGAGGGATACAAGTGGAAACTACACTTGGATAAGATACAAAAGTGACCCTAAAGGAAGACAAACACTTAGGCTATTCTAGAGTTACCTTTAGACAGTAATGTGTTTGTTCAGCTCATTGTTACCTTGGTCTTAAATAAATGGTTAATAATTCTTAGCCTTCAAACCAAAAAGAAAGGCAATTTCCAACAGCTGGATTACAGTAGTAATCACAAAGTCCATATTTATTAGGAAATTAAATGATTTCATTTCACCCCAAAAATACATAAGACATAACAACACTATACAATGATGACTTTGAAAAGTACATTTATTTTCTGCTCCTATTAATCTCATTAACGTCAGTAAACAAGAAAAAAACAGTGATATAAGATCATTATGGAGAATTAGCAATGAGAGCCAGAAAGCCTGCTTTAAAGTATATATAGTTCTTAGAATAGTTTGTCAAGAAAAGGAATAAAGTTAGATTTAACAAAAAACCATCAGGAGAAATCACTTGCTAAGTGTACAGTAGGCCAAGTTATAGATCCTAAGTCTTGGATAATGGACATATTGAAACATACTTAGTGGCTGGCATTGTCCTGCAACAGTCATGATCAGTGATGCCATAGACTACTCTCAATACAAGAATCACCAGTATAGCACACTATGATCAGTTATTTTCATGCTACAAAGGAAAGGAGGGAGGGAGGGAGGGACGGAGGGAGGGACGGAGGGAGGGACGGAGGGAGGGAGGGAGGACCTTGGGATTGAGGGCTGAAAAAGAAAAGACTTGAAACAAGTGTTTCAAAACCCCTCATAGTTCAGACTGCATAGCACTTTTATTGGGTGGCTCAAATACATACTATAGGTTCAAATATGGTGAAGAAATGTAACTTTCTCCTCTGACTTCTTAATTGGATCAGAAATTCTTGCTAGAAATGAACAGTTTTACCATCTTTATCAACATGGCACTATCCAGTGAAATTCTGTATACCTTGCCCTGAGCCCTATCGGCAGAATGAAGTTGGGGTATACCCAAAAAGGTATCAAATGGAGGACAGCAGGGAAGTAAATCCAACAAAGCTGGTTTGAAAAATAATGTATGAGTGTTTACGTCTCTACGCACTATATAGAATGTGTTCCAGAGAAACCTTTCAGACATTTTACAGAGGAGAGATCTCCTGCTCTGTGTGCTCTCTAAAGGTCTCGAAGAACATAAACCTTACTGTGTTAGCTAAATCTTACATTTATCATTTACTAGAAGGATGTATATGAACACAGACTATAGTGAACCAAATATAATATATCAGAGATTTGACTTTGTTAGACATTCAAAGAGCGGTATGATCTAGTTGTGCCCTTTGAATTTCTGTCAATTTAGAGACCTCTGCTTTTCAGGCTCAATCTCACCCAATCTTGTTAGAGAGCTTTAAAGCAAAGACCACAAATTTCATCAGCTAGTGTGGCGGCCACTTACTAATTCCTATTAGATGCTTTTAGGCTCTTACTTCAAAGAAGCTACCCAGAATAGACAGACCCTTTGAGCAAGCATTTTAAAACAAAGACAAAAATAGTAAAGTATAAAAATCCTTGTAACTGACTACAATAATTAACCGAAGGGACTTGCCTTAAGAAAGCTTAATTGTAATAATAGAATTGTGGGATTCTTCTTCTTTTTTTTAATAGCATAACTTACCACTTATTGGGGTAAACAGATGAAATGACCACTTAATGGTTCATTTATGATTGTTCTGTTTATAGTGAAAACCAACAGGCAAAGGGAATAGGGGAGAAGCACACAAAGAGGAAATAGTGAAATGGAATTGGGCCATTGTTTA